>NC_067404.1:21637208-22010333 GCF_016432865.1 Antechinus flavipes
AAGTAGCTAGGAAATTGGACTGTACCTCTCAAACAACTCATGTACTTTGTCTGAAAACTGGTCCTGTGCTGATCAATTATTGTTTTTTAAGGACTCCTAACAAGTCCTTCTGACTACTCCCACAGCTGCCGAATCTGTGGGTGTTGTTCTGTGCCCAAATGCCAAGGCCCTGATTCAAGCATATGTTGGCAATTTCTCTCTATATTCTTGCCCCACCCCACCCCTTTCCACTTGCAAGCAAACAATGGCTAGCAACAATATCTGGGACACACCAATAGGTCCCCTTAAGGAACTTATCTCCTGGGCAATATCTCATGCTGGCCAAACTGGTCTCTCACATAAGCCTCATTGCCTTATATCTGCCTTTCCTTCGTTGGCCATAAGGGTAGGGGTTCTTTCAGATGTCCTCCCTTTGGCCAAAAGGAGAAAATGTCAAAATATTTTGGAGATACCCTGATTTCCCAGAGCTAAGGCTCAGCAAGTAAATTGTGACTTGAGCTTGGCATAACAACAATCCTTTGCACTTGGAATGATCTCACCCTCCAGCAAAGTACATAGTTGTGACCAACACCAATTGTTCACTAAAGGATTTATGATTTTCATATTAATAACTGTTCAGATTTATTGGATCCCTTTATTTCCCAGGGACCCGAGATCGCTCTATCACATCTCTCGACATCCTCACAACTCCTGTTTGCTAGTTGCTAAGTGAACTTAACCAGGTACCTTACTCCTGTTCCTGCCATGCCATCTCTGGTTCTGTATCCCACTATGAGACAATTTGGAGACTGTTCCTACAGAACCCACAAATACCTGCAATGGCCATGTGTGAGTCTGCCTTAGAAAGTACTACTCAAAATCTAATAATAATTATGTCACGGTCTTGCTTGTGTGTGTGTGTTTTTTTTTTTTTTTTTATGTTTACAAAGCACTGCCTTTGACCTGGCATGTTAAGCCCTCCTCCTCAGGAGGACTTCCACTGTTTTTGTTTTTCCCTCCCTCATTTTGAAATTAAACTTCTATTTGATCCCTGGCTCTATCTCTACTTTGTTCCTTTTGGCTTTGGCCACCCACAGGTTAGAAAGGTGGTTGACATCATAAAGCATTCAGTTATTTACCTAAGATAATAATATTATCAGTTTCTAATCACTAACAGGGCAGTTAGGTGGTGCTTCAGTAGATAGAGTGCTGGGCTGGGAGTCGGGGTACCCAAGTGCAAATCTGGCCTCTGACACTCACTAGCTGCATGACCCTGGGCAAGTCGTTTTTACCCCATTTGCCTCAGTTTCCTCATCTGTAAAATGAGCTGGAGAAACAAATGGCCAATCCTTCCAGTTTCTCTGCAGGAAATACTCAGATGGGATTACGAAGAGTCAGATATAATTGAAATGACTAAACAACACAATCATTAACAATGAAAAGGATTATTTGCCAGTCTAAGAGGAATCTAATGCTACAAGGGGGTCCTGAGCCTATGGCTGCTACTGTTGTCCTTGTTTGTCTTCCTTCCTTGAAGAGGACCGTGACATCAGGAGGGGATGCCATGATAAGCAAGTGAATTGGACTGAAGTGAGGGAGAGCTGGGCAAGGGCACCTGCCTCCCTTTCCCCTCCAGAGCCATCTGGAACCAGTGTACAAACCAGGATGACCAGAAATGGCCAAGACCTTGGCACTTTTAAGCTAAGGTCTTCAACAGGTCTCAGTCTGACTGAGGCAGCGCCCATTCAATGAGTAAAGCTAGATAAGAAATAAGGTAAAGAATCTCCTCTTTCAGCTATTACCTAAAAAAAAAAAAAAAAGAAAGAAAAAAAGAAAAAGAAAAGAAAAAAAATCTAAATAAATAAATGAATGAATGAATTTGGAAGGAGAAGACCCTCAGGGTTTTTGGCCAAAGCAGAAATGACTGCTATTGACATTCAATCTGAGTCAATCAGGAACCAAACTGCTACTAACTCAATTTGGGATACATCTGTTTCCAATTGCCTTGCATATGGCAGCCACACTCTCCAATTTATGCGATACTCTTGGTAGAAGAGCTTTGAGAATTAATTTCCAGACCAATCAAGATGGTGGCATGAAGCCTGGCCAACAGGGAGGGAGTTTTATTGCTAACAAGCGAACTTTCAACAGCTCAGGGATTTGTGCTTTCAATTATCAATGATCTTCAAGCGTACATGCTAGCTAGATCTCAGTCAGGTGACCCAAGCCCTTTTTCACTCTATAAAAATACACTCTATCTGACTACCTTTATTGGTCATAGAATAAGGGAAGAGCTAGGAGAAACATCACTAAAGGCAGGTAAAAAACCAAATCAAACCAATGACTGTGACAATGTTCACAGCACCACAGAGCTAAAGCAGGAGTGCACTGAAGGCATCAAGTTCAACACTTTCTTTTTGCAGATGAAGAAACAGAGGCCAAAAGAGGTCAAGTGACTGCTCCAATACTACACTGGTAGTACTTACACCCAGGTTTTTCATCCAGCACCCATGTCACTAGACTATACTGCCTCTCACAAGGAATCACTAGCTACTAAATATTATTCCCAAGTGAGAGACGAAGCATCTCCCAAACCTGCACGAACACCTGAAAAAGAGCTTAGTTAAATCATAATTGCTAAAAGAAATATAAACCCATTTTTAGTGATTCTACTCATATTATTTTGCATTGACACATTAAGCTCCTTAACCAGGGTTTTTGTTCTCTATTCACAACTTCAGAACAGGAGAAAAGATAAAAAATTTTTAAACAATTGAATGCATGTGAACAAGAAACAGAAAGATCAGGAAATACAACCTTCAATGGCTTCTTCAATGGGCACTAAATAGAGAACTTCCCCTATACTACTTTTCTGGGCTGATTGTGTAAGGATTTTGTAGTTTTCTTTTAAAAATTCTAGTTCTGCACATAAAAAAAAGAATTAAATTTAAGTTTTGTCATGGTGAGATTGAGCCACATACTTATACACAATACCTAAGTACAAAGACAAAACTCCAAATCAGAACACTCATGAAGAAAAATCAATCTACTCACAATAAAATATTTTTCTGAAAGGTAAGAGCAAAAGCAGCTAATTACCAGAATTGGAATCAAACTACCATGTGCAAGTGTTTTGAAGATTTGACTACTGCAACAGTAGCCAAATGGTTTTCTTTTTGTCTTTTTTAAAATTTGCATGTAGAAGGTTCAGACCTTGAACAACAACAGCAAAAAAAAAAAACCCCAAAAAACTCAACCAACGTGAAGGAATAAAAAGCATCAGCTAAGAAGATAATCAGTCAAGGATCCACTCGATTGAGTAGCAAACAAAACTTCAGTTGCTATTCTGTGCCTGGAACAATGAAGTTGGCACTGTCACTTACCCGGTAATCTCTGGATATGCTTTCAGACGGCACTGACCCTGAAATCTGACTAGAAATTGTAGCAGCTATTAGCTGTTTGCACCATTCAACATGGGATCCTGTAGGGCTAAAAGAAAGAGTGTAATTAAAATCTTGCAAGTTATACAGGCTCCCAAGGGGAACTGAATTTAAATATAGTCATATCTATGTAGGATGTATATTTTCTAGAACACTTAGCCATTATTATAATTAACATAAGAACCCAAATGCTGACTGAAGGGCCTGTCAGTTGTATTTAAATTTATTTAACTCAAATATAGAAACTTTCATTTAAAGATTCTAACAGTTATATAGTGCAATTTTCTCCATTTGTAAATATATTCAGTTAAGATATCCATCAAAAACAAAGTGTGGCTCATGTCACTCATGAGAGGCAGTGTCTGCATACAAATTAGAGGGCCAGCTTAGATAAATGATACCTATTAGCCAGAGGATCACAGGAAAGGTCACCTAGGCAATTTCTCAGTGCCCCAGGAAGCTACCACAAACTGGCAGAGAAGGTGGCACTTTGCATTGGCAGGAGTTCTTCTAGGAAATCACAGGTCAGTTCCCCCTTTCCCCTCAAAAAAAAAAAGAAATTGCAGCCTCAAATAGAACATATACCTAAGGCATGGGTCTACTAAAAGCAAATACAATTTATCCTTTGCACGCCTAGCTCTTCACCTTAGTTCTGGCAGATACTACTAGACTGTCTTCAGAAGATGCTATGGCTTAACACATTTACTGACTGGTGGCCAATACTCTGGTGATGAGCCTCTGAAAAACTGCTTCTTGGACAGCAGACTCTTCCCAGACTCAGAATGTGAGCTTTTCATGCTTGGTGCTGTAGTATCTGCCAGAACTTTTTTATTCCCTTGGTCTAGAGAGGTTTTCTGAAAACCTAAGGTCAACTCACCATGATAGGAATAGGACTTTACTGGAGGCGTACCAATACCTGTGATGGCAGTAGCTGTTGCCTCCTAGGTGTAATACTTTATTTGACCTAAAGAAAAATATGCTGTCCCATACTTCCTTAACTTTCAATATCTATTTGAATATCAGATAGAATCACAAAAACAATGAAGAGCATGCTTGGGGGGAGAGGTAGGGGAGAAGTTCCCTAAGGAAAACCCCCAAGCTAGTCAACTGCCTAGTCTAGTAGATCATAACTCTTCTCTTTATTGGTCTCCTTTCTTCTACTCAGAGGGCTATCCCCAAGATTGGCTCCTCAGTACCTCTCCCCTGGACTGGTCTATCAACCTTCCATTGAGTAGCCCTGCCTCTACCATATCCCCTCTTCATTTTCTGCTCCACACAACTGCCAAAGGGAAATGCTAATGCACAGGTTTTTAATCCCACTCCTGCTCAATAAGCTTCAGCTGCTTCCTCTTGCATTGGGGTGGGGAGCGAGGGGGGAGTTCTGTGCCTTTTAAAGTCCTTTACAAGCTGACTCAAATCAGAATTCAGGTTTATTATACTTAAGACTTCTTGCACTCCTTGCTCCAGCCAAAATGGTCTTTCTTGCTGTTATTTACACAGCACTCTATCTTCTGTCTCTAGTCTTTCACACAGGGTGTCTAGTCTCCTGTTCCTGCCTCATCTCCATCTCAAGCTCTCTAGCTTCTTGCAAAGCTCAGCTCGTTCACCACTTCCTACATCAACTTTTCCCCATGCCCTCCTAGATACTGATGTCATCCTCCAACAAATGACATTATTACTATTAATTTTTTTTTTACAAAACATATGCATAGATAATTTTTCAACATTGACCCTTGCAAAACCTTCTGTTCCAAATTTTCTCCTCCTTCCCCCCCACCCTCTTCCCTAGATGGCATTAAATATGTTAAACTGCATGTTAAATCCAATATACGTGTACATATTTATACAATTATCTTGCTGCACGAGAAAAATCAGATCAAGGAGGAAGAAAAAAAATTGAGAAAACAAAACGCAAGCAAACAACAACAGAGAGAGTGAGAATGCTATGTTGTGGTCCACACTCAGTTCCCACTGTCCTCTCTGAGTGTAGATGGCTCTCTTCATCACTGAGCAAGTGGAACTAGTTTGAATCATTTCATTGTTGAAGAGAGTCACGAATAACATTACTTTTTATTTACTTCACATCATCTTTATTTTTGTATATGTTATTTCCCATGATAAGATGTCCTTCCTTGGAGAGTAGAGAGTTTTATTTTTACTTTCATTTTTGTCTTTCTGCCCTATTACCTGGCCAATACACAGAAGGCACTAAATAAATGTTTGCTGATATATTTATTCTAAAGCTAATTGAGATTACAAGATAACCTCAGGCTCTATCTCATTTTCTAGTTCTAAGGAGCAGTACAATTACTCCAAGTGCCAACATGCATAGCTATTTTTAACATAAACATCCTCTTAAAAAGTTTCCATATATTTGTTCATGTGATTAATTAATGAGTCATCAGGTGAAGGGCAGTGTGGTATTAAGGAAAGATAACTAAGATTTGTAATTAGAGGCCTCACATTCAAAGCGTGCCTTTGCTCTATTGCTACCAGTAATTCACTTCACCTGAACCTCAGTTCCCTTCACTGTACCAGAAGGGTGGACTAAAAGATCTCTTAAACTTCATTCCAGCTGTCTGTAATCCCTGATCATATAGATGGCACAACTGTTAGCACATATAATTAACCATACAAGTATTCATTAAGAAATAAAGGAAAATGAAAAGATATGTTAACTTGACAGTTGTCAGAATAAAGAAACTTGCAGACTTTTCAAAAGGACATCCCTTCTTAAATCACTAATAAAGAAAGCATCAGTTGGCCAGGGCTCCAACACACCTCATTCTATCCCAGGCCATTATTTCTACCTCTTTCTCTTCAACAGTAGGGAGAAAAAAGAATAGATTTTCACTTTTCTGTTTAACCTCAAATTCTAGGTTGATGAGAACTTTTTTTTTTTTTTTTAAACAGCTGGATGCTGTTCTTTTTCTAATTGCTCCTTCTCTTCAAGGTAAATATCACAGATTTGAAATAAAAAGTTTCTAAGTAATTAATTGAAAGGACACCGAATTTAGCAGGCAGAAGGAAGGTCTAGTCCCGACTCTGCCGTTAATCAGTACTGGTTTTAGTCACGAATAAAAAGTGCTGAATTTTGATCTAATTATTCAATTCCTGATCGTTATAAGTGATAATGAAAACACCTGTTTGGGCGTCCAAAGTCACAGAAGAGTATGGACATGACCCACAAATTCATAGCCTATATTATTAAAGGTTCTAGTTTCATTTTTAAATCAATTGTAAACAAGAGATTCACAGGTAGCCACATTTTTAGTGAGGCAACCAGACAAGGAAGTGCAATTAGAATAAAGCAACAGCAAAGAGAAGAGGCTTTTCTGGTTCACTCATTTGGGAACTCCCTATAGTTCAGAGCTTTGGGCTAAGAGATAGGAAGTCAAAATCCGAAAACTACAAATTGTAGGTCATAGTTTCTCCCTCCTTATAATACCCTCTGGTGCCAGGGCTGTCAACGAGGGGGCAGACCGGAGAATCAGGTGCCCTGACAGCCCAACGCTTTGCCTCTGCGGTGCAGTGTGCTCGGGTCTGCTGCAGATTCCTTGAGTCAAATGCAAACAAGAATGTCGGTCTTGTTTTAAGAGGTTTCATTGTCAGAAGAAAGAGTATGCTTTCTTCCCCTCCTAAATGGCCTGGAAAGATTACACCGAGACCACCAACCCAATTAAAAAAGCAGAGTTAATCACAGTCCTCCCCCCCAACACCCTGAAAACAAAATACTAACGCGCTATTTGAAACTTGCCACATTTTTCCTTTTCCTTCCATAAGTAAATAGAGCAGGAAGAAAGGTTTGTAAGGGGAGCACAGCGCCGGCAGTCTGAGGTGGGAGTAGAATAAGTTATTCGGGCGAAGAAAAGGAGGCGACACTAGGCGGGTTTAGCAGTAGGAGCAGCAGGAACAGCAGCAGGAACAGCAGCAGGTGGGGGGGGAGGGGAAGCGGGGAGGGCGGTGCGCCCGTGTCTCACCTGGAGCAGAGTTATTCCCCGCTACGGAAACAAGGCTGGGCACACAGAAAGCGCTTGAAAAATGCTTACTGACTCGGGGAAGACGCGGGATACCCCTCAAAACACACAACCCAGGAAGGGGGGAAGCCAAAAAGCCAAGGGAAGCGTGTGGCCAGGCAGGACAAGCGGGGGGGACCGGCGTGGATGCTGCGCGGAGCTTCCGCCTCAAGCCCCCCCCTCGCCCCGCTCCCAGCCTCACCTATCCAGGGTCTCCACGCTGGGCTGCCTCGAGCCCACGGCCAGGGCGCCCACGGGCCGGGGAGGCCTCCGGCCGGTTCCGAAGCCACCGAGGCCCCCGCTGCCCTCCGCGCCCGGCGCCCCCGGTTCCATGGCGGAGCCTCGAAGTTGGGGGGCGGCTGGTTCGGGCCTCGTCAACGCGAACTGCGAGGGGGCTGCACGGAAGGGGAGGAGAAGGAGGAAGAGGAAGCGGCTGAGGGGGTTCGCCGGGCGCTGCCTCGGCCGCCGCCCTCGCTCTGCGCCCCACCTGGGACGGCTTCAGGCAGCCCCTTCTAACAGCTCTGCCGCGGTCGCCGCCATTAGCAGTCACCTGGCGACTCCTTGCTACCCACAAGGCCCCGCGCCGCCGGGCCCCCGTGTGGGTGGCTACGCCCCCGGCCGCGAGGGGAGGAGCTGGTGCGCGCGGGATTTCTCCGCCTCCCGGAGGATGCTCTTTCCCCACGTTGGCCTCGTAGCGTTTTCCCGGGGATTGGGCACCTGGCAGTGCCTACCTGTGCTCTTCCCGCCAGCCGGAGGTCCCGGATAGATTTCAGTCCAAGAACTTGGAGGGGAAAAAGGGACTTCGTATTCAAGGCCTTCCTACTGCTATTCTATTTCGTGTCTTTAAAAAATACGATTCCGAGGAGTCCAGTCTTCACCAGAGTGCCCTCAGGGTCCAGCACACGCTAAAAAGGGACGAGCCTACGGGGGGTGGGGGTGGGGTTTAGTACTGTCTCCAAAGATTGCTTAGTGAAGCCTTCTCCGGAGAGCTCCGGTTAAGGCAAATTGTCCCTTCAACCCTCCGAGCCTCAGTTTCCCTTTTGGGCACGGTAATATACGGGACAGATACAATGACAGCGATAGCTTCTAATAGTTGCAAATCTATGACTCCCCAAATGCCCCCAATGTGAAGTCCTGTGTCTGGCATCGAAAGCCCTTAGCAGATTGGATCGCCCGCATCTCGCCAGACTTAGATCGCACATCCCCATGTCCAGGCCAAATCTCTGTATCTTGCTCTTTCAGGACGAGCCATTTCTGTGCCTTTGCACAAGCTCCCTTCCTTACCTCCCATCCCCAACTGGAATCCACTGTATTCACCTCTGCTTCTTGGAATCCCTAGGTCCCTTCAAGCTTCAGTTCAAATACAACTCTGTCACACACAGTCTTTGCTGATCTCAAGGTTATTGCCGTTCATCCCTCTGCCTGCCCACTCCCCGAGAAAAACGAAGAATCTTTGCAATCCTTTGGTCATATTTTGTATTGGCTCATCTGGCTACATTTGAGATCTGGGCTGTTCAGGGTTTGTTTGTTTTTATTTTTTGTTTTTTGGCTGAGGCAATTGGGGTCAAGTGACTCGCCCAGGGTCACTCAGCTAGGAAATGTTAAGTCCGAGACCAGATTTGAACCCAGGTCCTCCTGACTTTAGGGCTGGTGCTCCGGGCTGTTCAGTTTTGATGCATCTCCCTGCCCTTAACACTCTGATTGAGATTATCAAGAGAGTTTCTTAAGGTCTCCTAGTCTAGATCCTTTTTCTCCCCTTTTCTATCCATCTTGTACACAGCTGTCAAACTGATATTCCAAAAGATCAGACCATATCACTCCTCAATGAGATCTGGGGGCTCCCCATTTCCTCTATGATAAATACCAAGTTCTCTGTTGACATTTAAAGCACTTCACAATCTGGCTCCTGCTGAGCTTCCTAGACTCTCATTTCACATTACTCCCACTCACATATTTTACGTGCCAACCCAATTGGTTGCTGTTTTCTCTTACTCAGAATTCCATCACTGGCCTCTATTCAGTCTTTCGACATTTATCAAACACTTCATTGGGAGCCCTTTATCTTCTCTTTTTTGACCTGCCAATAATGGATTATTTCTACCATGTTACCTTTTTTCATACTTACATGCCACTGAACAAAGTGGAATAAAATCAGGAAACTGTGCTGATTGGATCCACTACACATATATTTTACAAAATCTCAAGTGGATCCTCACTGTGGCAAGGCAATCCTTTTTACCTCCCTAATTGACTCACTATCTCACTCATCACAGTGGCTTTTCCAAATCTTTCATCCCTTTTCAAACCTCTCGTGGCTCCCTGCCTACCTCCCTCCCCGCAAACTCTAGTTAAGAACTTTGCCTCATATTTCATGGGAAAAAAATTGAGACTATTCACTGAGAGTTCCCTCTTTCCTCCTCCTCTTCATCTTACATCCTACAAATGCCTTCTGCCATTATCTCCACCTTCACCCCTGGGAAGTGACTCATGTTGCCAAGGCAAACCCCTGTAGATGCACAAGTGATCCCCTTCCATCACATCTTTTCCTGCACATTACCCCCTTTATCATGTCCACTCTTTCATTTATCTTCCATCTCTGTCTACAGGATGCTTCCTTACTGCCTACTTACATACCCATGTGTCCCTCACCCTTAAAAAAACCCTCACTCGATCCATCCATGCTTGAAAGCCATTGTCCCGCATTTCTGGTGATTCTTAAATCTATTTATCTAGTCCTGACTCTCTCCTGACCTCCAGTCTTTCATTTCCAACTGCCTATTGAGTATCTTAATTTTCCATAGACATGTTAAATACATGTCCAAAACTGAACTCATTATATCTCCACCCCTAATTTTATACCCCATGCCTCCCCGATTTATCTCCACGTATTCTGCAGTCGACTCACATTGGAAACACTCCATCTCCTAACTCTGGGCATTTTCTTTGCCTGTCCTCCATGTCTGAAATGTTCTCCTTCCTCGTTTCTGGCTCCTGTCTTCTTTCAAGTTCCAGCTAAAACCCCATCTTCTACAAAAAAAAGCCTTTCCTGATCTCCCTTACTGCTAGTAAGGAGATGGTCTTGGATGCAGTGGGAAATCTTGGCTTTTTAAAGCTAAGGTCTTTAACATGTCAATTGAACTGCTGTCACCACCCAAAATGTCATTGCCATTTTGAAAAACAAAGGATTAACAAAACCAACTATCTCTAAGATATCTTTCAGTTTGTTTACTTACGGTTGTTTGCAAGTTATCTCCTCCATTAGAAGGTGAGTTTCTAGAGAACAAAGATTAGCTTTTTCTTTTTCTTTTCTTTGTATCCCTAGTGCTTACTTAGCACAGTGGCTGGTACAAATGTTTTGTACCAGCTTAACAAATGTTTACTAATTGACTGACCCAGGTTCACATAGTATATATTTGAGACAGGACTTTTTTTTTTTTATGAAAGCTTTGTATTTTCAAAACATATGCACAGATAATTTTCAACATTCACCCTTGCAAAACCTTGTGTTTCACATTTTCCCCTCCTTTCCCCCCATCCCTTCCCCTAGATGGCAATAATCCAATATATGTTGAACATGTACAATTCCTCTATGTATATTTCCACAATTATCACGCTGTACAAGAAAAATCAGATCACAAAGGAAAAAATGACAAAGAAAACAAAAAGCAAGCAAACAACAACCAAAAAGTGAAAATGCTATGTTGTGATCCACACTCAGTCTCCACAGTCCTCTCTCTGAGTGTAGAGGGCTCTCTCCATCATAAGACCATTGGAACTGACCTGAATCATCTCATTGTTGAAAAGAGTCAAGTCCATCACAGTTGATCATTGTATATTCTTCTTGTTGCCATGTACAATATTTTCTTGGTTCTTCTTATTTCACTTAGCATCAGTTCATGTAAGTCTCTCCAGGCCTCTCTGAAATCATCCTGCTGGTCATTTCTTAAAGAACAATAATATTCAATAACATTCACATACCATAACTTATTCAGCCACTCCCCAGATGGGCAGCCACTCAGTTTCCAGTTCCTTGCCACTACAAAAAAGATTGCCACTAACTTTTTTGCACATGTGGGTCCCTTTCTGTCTTTTATGATCTCTTTGGGATCCAGGCCCAGTAGAGTTACTGCTAGGAAAAAAGGATATATACAATTTGATAGCCCTTTGGGCATAGTTCCAAATTGTTCTCCAGAATGTTTCAATCAGTTTACAACTCTACCAACAATGAATTCTTAATCCTAAAAGCTGGGGGCTATGGATAGGTCCAACACTAGATTACTATAGTCATTGATTATTTTGTCCTGTAAACCTAACCTATACCACCAATCGACCACTCTATTTCTTAGCCAGTACCAAATGGATTTGACGACCGCTGCTTTATAACACAGTTTTAGGTCTGGCACAGCTAGGTCACCTTCGTTTGCATTTGTTTTCATTAATTCCCTTGAAATTCTTGACCTTTTTTTTTCAGGTGAACTTTGTTATTATTTTTTCTAGCTCTGTAAAATAATTTCTTAGGATTGGCATGGCACTGGATAAGTAGATTAATGAAATAGGACTTAAAGGAAGATGTCCGTGACCTTTATCAACTACATCAGAAATGTAAAACAGGCCAGGTGCAACAGTGTCAGAGAAAACCACATCAAAATGTAATTGGGAAATTGTTAACCTAAATAAAAATACAAAAAAATTTAAATAACTAAAAATAACATTTAAAAACTAAGTCAATATGTGGCCTACAGGAATCCTTATGTACTAATTAGCGGCCCTGTTTCTATTTGAATTTAACACTACTGAACCATACCATATTGCTGCTCTGACCTTACAATGTAAGAGACACTCAACGAATATGTGTGATAATTTACTAATAAAATTATGTTTGACACATTTAGAAAGGCTTAGAAAAACTGTGAAAACTCAAGAGCAGAAGTTATTTTCTCCATTTCTTCCACATTAAAAAAATTTTTTTTTTAGAAAGGGAATAGCTGTTTTTAGCACATATTTTTCTTCTGAGCCATCCCCTTTCCCGCCCCCAACCCTTTACATGCCCTTCTACTCTGCACCTCTGGTATGGTGGCAGGAGGGTGCTCTGTCTTTCTTTGACTTTTACTCTCCTCTCAAGAAATGCCCTTAACAAATCATTTAGGTAAGACTCAGTTACGTAGACTGGGAACAGTAATACATATAGAAAGAGGCAACTATAAAAGTCTACTCAGTGTGACTCAGGCTTAATTGAGACCTCGCTTCCGATTTGTCCGCTTTGATACCTGTATCTATACATATGTTGTTGTTATGGTTTAGTCATGTCCGATTCTTCATGACCTATCTTCTAGTATTCTACCTTTCATCATTTTTATACTGTCCATGGGGTTTACTTGGCAAAGATACAGGAGTGGTTTGCCATTTCCTTCCCCAGATTTATGCAGGTAGAGGTTAGTGGCTTACCCAGGGTCACACAGCTAGTATTCGAGGTCAAGTTTGAATGCTGGTCTTTCTGATTCCTGGCACGGTGCATTCCACCCATCGTACCACCTCGCTGCCCTAATGGCCTTGGATTGTAACAGATGGCTGTGTTGTGAAGACGCTACATAAGAGAGGGATGCTAGGAGAGAAGCAAAAGGGTTTCCAGGGCCACGGTCAGAAAGGGAGAAATGCCGGTTCCCATAGGATGCAAGTGTTTGGGGCAATTGCACCTCCCCAAACTGACTACTCAGGAGTCACTCCAAATGATGTACAGAAAGAATTTATTAGAATCTCGAGAAGCGGACCATCCTGGCCTGTGGGCCTGAAAGGACAGCAAGAATACCCACAGGAGGAGAGTCATTCACTTGAAGATGCTGACAGCTTTTATACATTTCAGACAAGAACCCCCAAAATCCCACCCTTTACAGGCTGTGATTGGTTACATAAATCTTTATCTCCCTATTTGGTCAGTGGAATGCAGTGAAAAAGGTGATCTACAGCTTCGGTCACTTAATTCCTTCTTTGGACGAGGGAATGCAGTCCTGGTCTCATCTAAAATCACATGACTGGGGCCTATAGGTCTGATCTACTTTAGTTAACAGTCTCTGATCAATATGTACTTAATCTGTAAGTTCTTCACCTTTCCACACAATCCCTCCTGTTATTCATAAATATATATGTATATATATTTCCTCATGAAGAACTAACATCGTGGTCAAATCCGATGAACATTTCTACATATTGCTTGTTAATCGCTTCATCAGGATCATCCCCTGCTACCGCCTCCCATCCCTCTTTTTGTAAAATCATCATTTTAATGGCATCTTCTGTAAGATTCTTGACAGTGACCTCCAAACTATTTTTGTTACCAATGGTAATCATCCAGGGTAAACATAGTGGCAACAGGATGATTCCACTTATACCTATTAACCCAGATCCCAACAGTTGTTTCCACCAGCTTCCACTGAACCATGACCACCAGCCATTTGTAAAGGGAGATTTCCAAACCTCCACGGGTACATGTGCAACCTTACGGATGTTCTTGATTTCCTTAACAATTTGCCCATTATCATCAATCTGCATACAGCAGGTAGACAAATTCAGTTTCCCACAGACTCTCCTTCCTCTGCTAGCAAATAGTCTAGGACTGGCCGATGTTGTAACACTGCTTCCCTTGTCTGAGTTGCCTGATCAGCCAGTAAGTCTAAGGCTTGAGCGGTTTGGTTGGTTATTACTTCTAGGACTGCCTGTAGCCTAATCAACCGATTTAACACATATATCAGTGTTCGGTGTCCCCAACTACCATCCTGGGCCCATGTTGCCGGTCCGTACTCTTTTATAATTCTTTCCGGAGGCCGGGCATCTCCCAACCATTGGCATCATTTGTCTGGGTCAAAGAAATATTAATGTAGGTTAGGGAACAGTTGGAACTTCGTGTTTCCCTTTCCAAATCTTCATATAACCATATCCCCAATTGCCTGCCAATGCTTGATAGGAAAAAGAAAAATTTAGGTCTAATTATACCTATATAACAAACCTCAGTTCAGTTTTTGGGTAAATGGGTATAAGCCCCCTCACCACAGATCCAATAATGCCCCTTCAGAGCAGGATTATTTTTAAACCAAAATATAACAGGTCCATTAGAAGGTGGAAAATACCTGACATCCCAGGGACCTAAGGCTCTGCTCCCATATTAGAATTACATCTCCAAAGATGACTTTCAACTACCCACTGGCAGGTGCGACCATTTTCCCCAGTTAGATCCTGACGGCTCCAGAAATTATTAAACATTTTCCTGACAGTGCCTTCTCTATTTTCCCACTTCCATTCCATTGAAGTGTAAGTTGAACCTGGTGCTGTGCTATTCAAGGTTATACATGTCCATATTTGGGGTCCCTCTGGGTCAGGGATTAAACAGGCAGGTGGCATTTTCCTCGCACACCCCTCACTTCTATTAGAACATCGGATACAGCGAACCACTGATCCGTCATAACAAGTTATACTGGTTTGATGCCATCTATTCACATACGTACTGCAGGCTATGACAGCTCACTTCTCTGGTCTTCGAGTAAATGTCCATGTACATTCACTTTCTCCCATCCGTGGCCCTGTACCAGTCTGATTCAGGCAATATCTCCCTAAAACTGTACTGGTCAGGGTCCAGCGATGCTTTTCTTCTGCTGCCCAGAAACCTGTTCCGTTATGTATCACTGACCTGTTGCTCGAGATTCAGGCCGGAGACAAGGGAACAGGAACCCAGGGCCATTGTGTAAGTTGATCAGGTCCCCCACATATGCAACAGTCAGTCAATCTAAAGCTAGTGGCTATTGTTTGGATCAGGGTTTGAAAGGTATTTTCATACCCCACTGGCTCTCGAGGTACCAGTACAAAAGATGTACCCACATAACATCATACATGCATATACAAGGCACAGTCTCCAACCCTTTGGGTTTGGTTCACACCCCATTCTTCCTGATAGTATATAATATCCCTAATCCTAACAATACAGTTCAACAAAATGTAATACCTAATACAAACAAGAAAAGTCCCAAGAGAGTTCCCCAAATGAGACAAGTCAAAAAGATTTTACATGCACAATTCATCAGTCTTTGCTAAGTTTCCTGTAATTTCAGCCACACTTTCAATGTTCCTGGATCAGTCTCTACTGCCCACTTCTTTGGCGTATCTACGGGACCTATGACTCGAGTGTGATATGTCCAACCTCTCTCTTTGGTGTATATCGCCGTATCTGAAGTCAACAGGATCCGGAACGGTCCTTCTCAGCTCAGGGTCAGCTTGTCCTCCTTCCACGTCCAAACCAGGACCCGGTCTCCAAGCTAAAACTTGACTGGGAATCCTAAGGGAGGAGTCTGAGCAATAAGCCCTTTTAGTTGTGAAGTTTTCAGATGTTATAGTAAAGACAGAACATATTTCTTTAAAAACAAATCCTTGGTCTCAAATACTGGATCCAAGGAAGAATTTTGAATCCCTTTTGGATAAGGGAGACCATACAATAATTCATAAGGTGATAATCCCACCTCCCTTTGGGGTTTTGTTCTATTCTTAATAAGGCAAGGGGAAGGCACTTGGTCCAGGGCAATTGTGTCTCAGCCAATTTAGTCAGTTGCTGTTTAATTTCCTTATCCATCCTTTCCACTGTACCTGATGAGAGCGGAGGTCATGGGATATGTAAGACCTATGATATTTCTAGAGCTTGGGCCACAGATAGGAGGATCTTAGCTGTGAAATGGGTGCCTTGGTCCGAAACTTCCTGCTCTACCATCCCATACCCTGGAATGATGTGCTCAGGGAAGACTTTTACAACTGCTGAGGCAGTTGCCCGGGCAAGGGGAAAGGCCTCCACCCATGAGGTCAGATGGTCCACTACAACCAACAGGTATCTGAGATGCCCCACTGATGGCAGCTCGGTAAAGTCCACCTGAATGCTTTGGAAAGGCCTGATACCAGGGGGCCTTCCTCCTTTTTGGGCTTGTCATTGGGCCGCCCTATTCATCCTTTGACAAACAGGACACCCACTGACCAGTTATCTGCTAGTGTGTACAAGCTCAGTGCCACAAACTTAGTCAGCTCCATGTCACACAGGTCTTGGACACCCCAAGGACTGCCCTGATGTAAATGTTGGAGCACATGTCCCATACCTGCTGTGGTCAGCACCTCTCTGCCGTCAGGGAGGAGCCAGTGTCCCTCTTTATCCTCCTGAGTGCCAAGGCTTTAGATTTCCTGCTTCTCTTCTGGGGTAAGGGAAGGTGGAGGCATTTGAGGCAGAAATGCCAGAACTAGCACCATCATCTCCTCCGTGCTTAGATTCCTCTCCTCCAGCCCATTTCGCCTCCTCATCCACAAAGCAGTTTCCCCTCATCTCAAATGAATCTCCTCTTTGGTGCCCCTGCATGTGAATCACTGCAATGTTCTTAGGTAACATAAGATTAGTCAACATTTCAGTGACCAATGCCCTGTGTGCCAATCCCTTACCTTTACTGTTTCCATTCTTTCCCCCAAGTAATTTACAGTATCTAATTTCTTTTTTCCTTCACTTATACAATGACCTAAATGTTTTACCTCACGTTTCACAAATTGCAATTGGTCTTAAGAAATTCTCAGTCCCTGTGCTCCTAAATAATTTAACAAACGGATAGTGACTTGGACAAGGTCACTCTTTTTCCTTCTTGCCACAAGAGGATCATCTACATGTTGTAAGACTTTTAACAGTAAGAAATTTATCCCAGAATGTTCACACAATTCTTACATACCCAAGTAGATGTTTCATAAGTTGAATATTATACCAATCATTTTGCTTTTAAAATACCCAATACACAGAAAAATCCCCAACTACATATTGTTCATAACAAAAACTTTTTCAAAAGGACAAAGGTAAAAACTATTATCCTTGGAGTCCCTTTAAATAATTGGCATCAATACAGTTAATTAAAACTTCCTATTTTCACATGAGAGAATCTGAAAAGTTCTTAAAAACATCAATTAAACTTTTTGAAATAACCCTTTCAAACTATAGATCGCATTTATGATCATATTCCTTAAACAAGAAAACCATTATGTTTCAAAGAAACAAATATTCAGTCAATTAACCAAGCCATTACAGAAAGTGACTGGAATGCACTTGGTGAAGGGGAGGAGGGGAAGAGAGGATTCCATGTGGCCACCCTTCCCCCACTCCTGCAATCTTAGACAAAGGATTCCCTCCTGTTTCTCCACTCAATTTCCCACTTGGGAATCCTTCTCAAGATTTAGGCAGTTTATTTCCTTTCATTTTCCAACTGATTCCTTTTTGATATCATTCAGGCTCTCAATTTGCTCCTACAAATCAATCCTCCATAAATCTCCTGCATTCTTCTTTCCAGTTCCCTTCACAACTTTTGAGATTCACAATATAGTGAATAGCTAGAAAAACTCCATAAAGCATAACTTACAATGTTAACAAATTACCCAATATGTTTCCTTGTTTTCCACATGTCCAACATTCTAAATTTGGATTCCTCAATGCATCCTTTCATTGTTTCTTTCAGACTCCCAGCCCCTCCTGGGTCCCTTTTTTCCTTTTTAGCAGCATCCGAGTTAGGGATCCGAGTTCATGAATCATGAACCTATTTCTCTCTCTTTCTCTCTTATCCTTGTGCTTTTCCCATTCCCTTCTCTGCCCCTCTTTTTCCTTAGCCCGGTCCTCATCTCTCCTTACATAAACCTTAGTAGTTTCCTCCAATAAAGTTTCCAAAGAAGACTGCATCTACCCTTCAGTCTTCTGTAACTCCCTATTTATGTCCAGCCAGGAATTAGGTACAAACTGAACCTTAACATCTGTTCATTCTCTGGGCTATCAGGATCTGTTCCTGAATATTTTCTTATTCCTTCTCTAATTCTAAGTACTGGGCTGGTGACTCGTCTTTTTCTTGGGTGAAAGCTAAGGCCTTGTTTATATTTTGCCTCTTTGGGAAGGCATCCCTCAACCCCACGACTATTAACTCCCTCAGATCTTGTATATTCTGTCTATGCCCCTGAGTATTACCATCCCACCCTGGGTCATTCACAGGATACTTCTGTGATGGGGACCGCCCCGTCATTCAGGGGTGGGTGCCTCCTTTCCATTCCCATATGGCTTGTGCCTGAATTGAGCAGCGCTCTTCAGGACTAAACAATATTGACAATACATGCATTAATTCCCCCCAAGTATATAAACTGGGGCCCAGGAATCGATCTAACTGTTTTGACGCCCCACCTGAGTCCTCCATAACAGAAACTAATTCTTTTTTAAATGCCCTGACCTCACTTCTTGCTAGGGGTGCATTCACATATCCAATGCCCCCTTGAGCCCTATTTACCAGAGGGGCATTTTGTCTAAGAGACAATAGTATCTGTCCCAGACTTAGAAATAGAAAAGACCGTGGAGGCTACTGAGTCCAACCCCTCATTTTACAGAGGAGGCGACTGAGGGTAGAGATTAAGGGACTTCTCCAGAGTTCCCTAGCTCAGAAGCATCTGAGGCAGGATTCGAATCCAGGGCTCTTGACTCTAAATACAGCCATCTCTTCATACTACCATGCTGTTGCAAACTTGAAAAACTCAGTGGAAGAAATCTTCAATCTTCTAGTCATTTTCTATTCAATATGCATTCATGATAGGCAGTTTAAAATTCCCAACTTTAGACAGCATTTTCACTCTTTTCTTTCTACCTCATTTCACTATCATATTCTCATAATTTCAAGATCTTTTCTTTCCACAGGACCACTGTTTCTTGGCATCATTTTGCTAACATACTGATCAAAGTGCCTATATCATCGAGCAGAATGATACGAAAAAAGGAACCACAAAAAGGATCTCATTTCTACGTGGAAAAAAACTGTCACACCATCAAACTAAAAGAAATTGTCGGGATGTGCTTTACCATTCTGCAATACGCTTAAAAATAAATGTTAGAGGACTTTCCTACATGCTATAAGTGAGCAAATAAAACCCTCAGCCTACAAAACATTCAAGAAACAGATAACATTCAAAATTAGGGGAGTGGCAGGTGGAGGAGAGCAATATCAATATTTACGGGGAAAGAACACTGGATTTCCAAAGTCAAAGGATCTGGATTCCAATTGCCCCCTTTCACCACATTCTACTTTGTGAGATGCTTAACATCGCTGATGTTCTCATCTTTTCCCGACTCCAGTTCCAATTCCAATGGCATCTCTGTGATACTCTCTCAGGAGGGGAGGAAGTCTGGATCTTTATTTTAGTAGTACAGGGGAACTCCCGAGTAACAGAACTCTGCCATCCATACTCTTAGAGAATGTCAATAATGAACAAAAAGATACGGAAAGGAAAGAGACTTGGCCCAAAGTATAAGTACCAAAAGGGAGAAATTGATAAAGCAACTGTTCCAGTTACACATTGTCTTGATCTTCAAGTTTTAGGAATGGAAAGGTCATGAGATGAGTAAGTGGAAACTCCCAGGAGGGGGTGGAGAAGCTTTCCCCAAATCCCATAAGCGGAACAGAGAGTTGAACCCAGGTCACTAAATCTAGCACCTTGTTTTTTTTTTTTTTTTTTTTTTTTTTTTAACTGCACCACATTCTCTACTTCTCAAATATAAAAAGGAAAGGAATTAGATCTGAGATTCCAAAGATTCTGCTTAATTTAAGTATCACCTTTTAAAATGAAACCGTCTATGAAAATAAGGATTTAGGTGAATATTCATGCTACTGCTAAGTACAGTTAATTGTCATAAAAAGATACAGCAGATAAATCACTATATTGGATTACAGAGAACTATTTCAAGAAATCGATATAATTTAAAATGGTGAAACAAAAACGGTGAAAGAAAAAAATTCTGATTGAAGCATTAAAATGGCATATAGACAAAAGGAGTTTCGTGGATGCATACAGAATGTGCTGCCTTTCAGACGCTATTTGAAGATGCTCATAGCTTTAAAAGAACACAAACATTGGATTTTCATAGCCTTTTATTGAATGATAGCCAATTTCACTTTGAAGACAAATGAAAACTTAACCCATTACATTTTTGCTTTCTGATGCATGATCCAACTGAACAAGTTTTTCCAGGCAGTCTTGGAATGAATTACTTCATCAAAAGAAAGGATGCAATCTCATCTGGCCTCTGGATGTCTTAAGGGGATCTACTTAATGTCACAAAACGACAAGACCATTAGTTGCAAGTCTTGCCTTAACGAGTTTCACTCTGGTTGAGTTTATTCTCATAAAGTATCGACTAAATAAAACAATCATATTCAGCTTTATAATTTCTCTCATACAATCAACTGTTCTTTTCCCCATGAAGCTTCGCTCTATATCTCCATCACAGAACTTTAAAAACAAAATCCAGAGTAAAGGCAATTATGCTTTCAAATCTGTATTATAAAGTTATATATGTAGAAGTCGCTCAAGCAGAAAACATATATTTGAGTCTCCTTGCTCACTGAATTAATGCACTTACTTAAATGCCCGTTAACTAATACTTAGAGAGCTTTTGAAGAACCTTAGAACACTGCTACTGAAATACAATGAAAAGCATACAAAACATAGAAAGAGGAAATTATAGGTAGAAATCCTGGGAATTTAGAACATAATACAAATAGTTACTTCCCTGAAAATATAGTGCAATCTTTTTAGTACAATACATTGATCATAGCAGGTGTTCAATTATTATTGCAGTGAAAAAGTTTTTAGAACACATCCCAAAGTCCTATTAAGCTTATTATGCTTAATTTTTATGGGACTAAAACGTGTGGTTAAAATGCAACGCATGATATTTACAGTGTTACAGTGTTTAAAAAAGAAAAAAGCGTGATCATGTCAAAAGCCGCTTCTATACTTACATTATGTGTATATTACACCACTGCACTTCGAATGGCTTATTTGGTAGACCCATACAGCTATGGCCTATACAATAATTTACAAAGATAAGTTTCTTCTTGCTTAGATAACTACTTGAAAATATAATCACATCAGCTATAAATAGTTCTTTACAAATTACTGTAAAACATAGTGAATGTATCTGAATAGCCTAAATGCTTCCCAAAATAGGTTTACCATATGAATTAGTTCAAATAGCAAAGAGAAAAGTTTGTGCTTCTTAAACTGCATTTAATAGCACTGAAAGGCATACCCGAAAAAAAGCAAAATTGCCAAATGCTTCAAGTAAGAGGTTGTAGAGTCAGTTTTATGTCATCGCTGGAAAAACCATTTAAACTGAAACTTCTCACAATCCTCTCAAGAAGGACACACATCCTCACATAAAATGTACCCACGGAGAGTCACCCTAGATGTACAATGCAGCAAAAACCCACAGGAGAGATGCTCGATCAAAACTTTGGTTCCTATATGCAGGCTGCTCTGGCCAGGCACAGATTTTCAGAAAATATTGACAAGAGCAGCACAGCGGTGACATTTACAACGAGGCTATAATGAGGTTTTGTTCCAAATTGAAAACCAGTCCCTATTTTAGACAACTTCTCGAACAGAAGATATTTTTAAAATGCTTGGAAAGCTTATAAGTGTTTTCTCATATTTAATTGAGGCCTACCAGAAAGATGTTTTCTTGGAAAAAAATAAACCTCTCTGAAATATACCCAAATGGACCTGGAACTGCACCGATGGGGTGTCCCTCCCAACAATGGAGCTCCTGACACATCCATACTTGCCCAGACCATGCAACTCTTTTCTCCATCCTTCCATAAGTTTGCCACGGGGTGAATTTAAATATGTCGGAGACAAAGTTTCATTTCCAAAATGAGGAAAAACTCTCACCTACAATGACTTTTCCTAAATGCATCATTTGCAATGGTAAAGAATTTGGCCATTATTTAAAACATCTTACTTCTGGAGACCTACACTAAGCAAGTTTGAGTTTTATATTGGCATTAACACTAGCATCTTTTATATCTGGTTGCATTTTAGACAATGTAAAGTAACATAAGCTGTTAGAATCAACTCAGAAAAAAATCTATTTCTAACTTTTTAACCTCTAATTCAAAACACTGAAGCTTTGTTTAAATACATAAAGTAGATCGTATCCATAGCATTTAAGATGTAAACTACAGTTATGTTAATATAAACACTTTTAAAAAACTAATTGCATTACGTTTTTTCTCAAAACCCTTCCTAGCATTCCGATGGCTGCGAGAACGCTGCATCTCCCTCCAATGGTAGACTATGAAAGGCACATGTTTAAAAGGTTAGGACTGCGCTAGTTCAAGCTCTATGTGGATGCGCTCGAAAGAAAGAAAGAAAGAACGAAAAAAGGAAAACAAAACCCTAAGAAAAATGTGCAAATCGGAAGCATTCAAAAATTCCTCTTTTAGGACGGAGATCTAAACTAGCGCCGGGATTCTCCCTTTAAAAGGGAGTTTGGACATGGGGCATCATTTGGGAGGTGGTCGAAGAGGAAGCCGAGGAGCCGGGGAGCTTGGCGGAATTGGTCATTTTCATTTCTTCCAGCCTCTTCACGTATTCATCCCGTAACGCCAAAAGCTCCATGTAACGCTGCTCCACTGGGTTTGGCTGCTGGAGAGACACACACAAAAGGGCCACCCTTTATTTTGACCATACTGCAAAATGACACTTGATTAACTGAATTTGCCTTGAAATCGATACATTTCAACAAAGATGATCAAATAGCAAAATTCCATTTCTCAATCTGTTTGTCCCCATTAACTTCAAATTCTGAAGATACCCATTACGAGTTCAGCCAGCAGACAACAGCACACAGATGTATGTCCATATGGTTTCCTTTTAATTATTCTAGTACTGCTGCAGTGGAATGACATTTGAAAATAATTAAACACGACTCAATCCCATGCTGTTCAGCTTGCTACTATCTGCTGGAATGTTTTGTCTTTTTTTCTTGACCTAATCAGGTCCAAACCATGCCCACCCAAAAAAATTGTGTCCAAAGCAGTCAAAGGACAGTGTGAGAATCACTGGCAAGCTAAAGGTAAGGGGCAGGGGAGTGGTGAAGGCAGGGGGTGAGGGATAAAGAACAACAGGGGGTGAGAGGTGAAAGGTGAGAGGTGAGGGGCGAGAGGCTAGTCTATCATAGCGCTGTTGGTCCTTATATGATAAATGGCTATTTTTGATTCTATTGGGAATATTCTGCTTCTAGTTAATGAGAAAACTGAAAAAGTGTACTGGGGCTCTACCAAAAGCACCACCAGTCTATTTGGGAATTCTGTCCGGGTTTTTTGATTTTCAATTGTTTTAGGGGGGTAGGGAAAAGCTGAGGCACTGAAGAGCTACTGATCATGTTACAGTGGTCCCCAGACCCCAGTACTTGGAGATCCACCTCTATGGAGCATCTACTTCGATGTTTTTTCCTCCACCTAAATATCGTGACCCTGGGCCACATGCCATGCACCCTTTAGGGGCTCCAATCTTGTCTGCTTATCAGCTAGATCACAGCTTGCTGACTATTTGGCTTCCCGATTAATCCCTAAATGCAGTGCAAAATTGCATTACAATTAAATTTTAAGGTCTTTTTATCTCAACAAATCCTATGAAAAAAGTCCAGGCACAGATATAAAGGATGTAAAGCTATGAGGATGCACCCCATTGTGGTAAATCATGCAGACAATTGACTTCTTTTATTCCTCTGTTGTCTTCCAAATGAAGAACATCGCTATCCATCCAAGCTCAATTATATCATCGAGTCTTCAATTACTCTGAGCTTATGTGACTATGAGGGAAATAGATTCTACTTGTCCTTTTCAAGATGGGTTTTCAAACACAATTCTTCATTTATTATTTCTCCCTTTATCTGGTCACAAATGAGTTGATTTTGATTCCTCTGATTTTCAAGGAGACCTCCTTATTGCCCAAATAAAAAGGAAGCCGACAATCTCTTCAGAAAGCACTGACCTATTACTTCTAATTGCTGGTGGCAAAAAAGATCAAAATAAACATAGGGAAGCCAGATTTTATGAGACAAGTGCAGTGTTGTAGCTATGGGGTATTATTAAGGAAAACATTTTCCATAATTGCAGTTAAATAAAAAAATCCGGTAACCCTGGAAAAGTATTTCCTTCTTTACTTGCTATCGGAAACACAAACTCTTGCTAAGTAAATTCTCTCCGTGTGCTTCTGAAATCACAGACTCAGCCGGCCAATGTTCTCGGGCCGAGAATTCCATGCTTCCCGAAAGAATCCACATCACTAAGCAGCAGGAGCCTTTTTCATGCAAGCACCAGAGACCTTAAAACACAAGTGCCAGCTTGAAACTGGCAACATACCGATGAGAGAAAACAGGACCCTGACTGGCATCTTACCAGTTGTGCGAATGGGAGAAACAATATAGGAGACAGCACATAGAAAAGGGAATCTGCTGGTGCCCAAAAATTCCTGTCTCAATAAAAGCATGTTTCTTCCCAAAGGCTGGATTCTAAAGGTTGGGCTGGTGGAGACAGCATGTTCCTAAATCTCCCCACCAAAACTTCAGGGAAAAAGTTAAGCAGAAGAATACCGAGTACTTGTAATGCTCGGAACAAATAGCTAAGTGAAGGGATACTGGGCTGTTTGGTAAATGGTAGGTTCCATGGGCTCAAAATGAGATGCAGGGCTTTTCACTAAACGAAACACACACACACACACACACACACACACACACACACACACACACACACGGCTTTTAATTATGGTCGGTAAGTGGCCAAAGAAGCCTTGTGGTTCAATAACCAGTCAGTTATCCTTCTGGAGTGAAGGACCCTGATAAAAAGAAATAATTCTCATGCCAGGACCCTAGTAGATATAGCAAGACCTGAATGGGGAAAGGGAATATTCCATTTTCTCATTTTGGCCTCTAAGGTAGGGTAGAGCAATGTAGTATTGTCTATGTGACAGCTGTCAACTTGATGATGGTAAAGGAAGTTCCTGGATAAACACAATTCAGAAACTTCCAAACTTCTGTCGATGGTAGAAAGTTCATAAAATATCACAGTGTCTAGGTTGGCTTTTAAATGGACTGAAGCTACTGATCTAAATAAACTCCAACAAAGGAGAACTCACTTCCAAGTACCTCTTTTGGGCTTGGTAGTTTTTGTCATGAGATTCAAAACCATTCCCAGCAGCATGAGCTAAGATGGAAAAGAATTACTGATCTAAAACGTCACTGCCTTGCTAATAATTTCATTTCACTTACCTGTTGCCTCATTCTGGTGTTCCATCTGATATAATAATTCACCCAGAGCTCCAAATGACGCATGCTGGCAACTGGGTATAAAGCTCGGTTCAATTCCTTAGTATAAAAAGGGTTTGTGTACTTTCTTTTATCACTGTTTATCATTGACCACAAAGACAGAGTTTTCATCATGACTTTCTGTAGAAAGAAGAAAACCAGAAAGCCTGGGTGAGAACAGAGACACCCCAACAGGTGAGCAGCATGTCAGGCCACGCTTGTTTCTAGAGGGTGACCCATCTGGATCTCTCTTAATTGCAAGGAAGCTAGCAAAGCTCACAGAAACACAGAATTAGAGGCAGGAGGCCAAGCCGATGAGAGTTCAGGGTCGGAAGTCGGGAGGACTGGGTGCTTATTAATTGTGTGGCCTGGACAAGTCATTTAATCTGTTTTCTCATCTGTAAAAGGGGGATAGTAACAGTACCCATCTCTCAGTGTTGTCATTGATGTCCTGAGGATCGGATAAGATAATATCTGTAAAGCACAAAGCACAGTACCTGGTCCACAGTAAGCACCATATTATAAATGTTACTTAGTTGTTCTTGAGATAGGCAAGTTTCTTAACCTCTCTAAATCTCAGTTTCTTCATCTATAAAATGGGGATGAAAACAACACTGACTTCAAAGGGTAGTCGTGAAGATCAACCCAATTTGCACATGTTAAATACCTGACAAACCTTAGAGCACTCTACAATTACAAGCTGTTATTATTATTATTATTAGTCACTGGGTGCAACTCCCTCATTTGCTACATGAGGAAACAAGTTCCTAAGGGTGCAATGATTTGTGCAGGATGAACTTCCAGTTCTTCAAACTCCGAGCCCAATACTCTTTCCATTGGTCCGGGCTCCATGGGAAGCCCTTCACCGTCATTGGTGAGAATCCTTTTTGGGGAGCTTAAGAAAGATGCCGAGTGGCCTGGCGACCCGAGCAAAAGTGTTTCTGGACTAACCAAAAATGTGGGTCACATATGGATCGCACATTTTCTTCCAAGTGATCAGACAGCTATTATTTCCTTATTTAAAAGTGTTTGCAGCAGATAATTCGTTTTTGTTTTTGTAAAGCCAATGAAGTTTTCATCTTCTGTGTAAAAAGGGAAGGCATTATTTAACTGCTGGATGATTTATCCACACAGAACTAACATTCAGGTGATCTGGAAACGCCATCCATATAACTGAAAGTTCATTAAAAAAATTTAGAAGTCTGTTATCTTATAAAACAATTTTTCCAAATTGATCATTTCTATCAAATACTAGTTATTTTTTGTTGTTTGTTCGGTTTTTGCTGAGGCAGTTGGGGTCAAGTGACTTGCCCCAGGGTCACACGGCTAGGATGTGTAAAGTGTCTGGGACCAGATTTGAACTCGGGTCCTCCTGACTTCAGGGCTGGTGCTCTATCCACTGCGCCAACTAGCTGCCCCCAAATATTAGTTATAAATGAGAGAAAGAAAAGAAAGCCTAGGAAATAAATGTAGTAAAGAAAAAAATACATAGACAATAAATAAAAATACAAAATATAAATTTCTTGGGCAGCTACAAAGGCCATATATTCTATTCCTGCAGCCAATAAATATTTATTAAGTGCCTGCTATATGCCAGAAACTGTGAAAAGTGCTGGGGATACAAAGAAAGGCAAAAGACAGTCTTTGTTTCCAATGAGCCAACAAGCAAAAAGCTTTGTACAAAGAAGCGACAGACAGGATAGATAGGAAAAAGACAGGGGAGGCACTGGGATTAAGGGGAATTGGGCAAGGCTTCCTGTCTGAGGTGGGCTTGTTGCTAGGTCATGAAGGAAGCCTGGAGGCAGAGATGAAGAGGGGGAACATTCCAGACACCAGGGCTGGAAAGAGAGGGCTCTTGTGGGAGGAGCGGCAAGGAGACCAGTGTCACTGAGTGCTACTAGAGGCTGTCGGTGGGTGGAGGTGTAGGAAGACCAAAAGGGGGGGCAGGCTGTGTTTGAAGGTTTTAAATGCGAAATAGTGGATTTTCTTTTTGAGCCCTTAAGTGACAGGGAGCCCACTAGATTTTATTAAGTGGGAGATGGGTCTCGAGGTTAGATCTGCCCTTTTGGAAGCTCCCTGACAGAAGAGGAGAGGATGGGCTAGCGTGGGGGAAAGTTTGCTTGTGGCAGGAAGGCCATTGTTCCAGATGTGAGGCACAGAGTGGCAGAGGGGCCAGATGTGACAGATGTTAGGAAGGTAGAAATGAGAGAATTTGGCAACAGAAATGGATATGGGAGATGAGAGAACATGAGGAGTCAAGGATGACAGAGAGATTATAAGTCTGGGTGACTGGGAGGATGGTGGTACTCTCTCTGGTAATAGGGAAGTTGGGATGAGGGAAAACTAAAGGGGAGACAATGAATTCAATTTTGGACATGTTAAGTTGAAGATGTCTCTTTTTAAAGATTCACCTATTTTGTACAGACTTTTCCTCTCCAGGTTTCATGCCTGACTCTGAACCTTTCTTTCCATACCCCAGAAGTCACCCTGGAGTTCACGCCACCCTTGGACTTCTCACTCTATACGTACATTTACGCCCCTGTGGTCCACTCTTCTGATTTGATGGTTCCTCCCAAAAACTTTATTTTACGGAAAATGCCCATGCCAGTCATGCATTTGTTACTCTTCAGGACTCTGCCGGGGACCTTTTCTCCCTCCTTCCACTCCTCACTCTCCCTACCCTCCTTTAAGTTTTCATAATGTGCTTTCTTCTCTCATTAGAATACAAGCTTCTCGAAGGCAGGCAGGGATTATTTTTCTTTCTGCTTGCTCTTGTATCTCCAGTGCTCAGCACAGTGCTTGGCACAGAGAACACGCTTAATAGTGTGGACTTAAGCTGACTTGCCAGAGCTTGATAAGCCTTCCTAGCCTTTACTACCACGATAGGCCTTAAGGTTATTTTCTTCGTGGGCATCAGCTTGAATGTGAATGGCAAAATGGCACTAAACACAAAAAGCAGCCAAAAGAATCTTCAGCTTCCTTTAAATCATTTGCTGTCATGGCAGACTTCACATAAACCAGAGACTTTGTATTAGAAGACGAAGAAATGTTAGTCATATGGAACTGGAATCTACCCACCTCTTTTTCTCGAGCATATTCACTGTTGAATAAGAAGGTACCGAATCGACAACTGTACAGATTATCCAGAATGGTAACCAAGAATTGTTCATTGAATTCAAAAGCTGTAGGAAACTGGCAGAACAAACACAGAGAACAGATCAAAAAAATAAGGTAACTTGAAAAATGATCAATTATAAAATGAGCATTTCTAGTTTTGTGGTTTTTTTTTTTGCTGTGGGTGCTTTTATTTGAACTGCTCTTAAGTCAGTCTACAGGTAAAACTCCTCCCGACCCCCAAGTACTGGCACTAATCTCAAAACTTTTGGGGAAACTTCATTCACATCTATATTGGGGGCAGGGAGGCAATTCAGGGGGCCAACCATTGTGGTTCTGACAATTAAAAAAAACCAAGTTATTGAGGTGGGAGATATAAAAAGGTCTGGGGTTTTTTAAATGATTACATAATTTGCAAGTAAAGCAAAGCAATACTGGTGCTTTTCCTCATCTGGGTAACGAGCATTTATATTGAAGAGAGGATGCCAGGAAATCACTAGGTTTGGTGAACCCCCTAAGGATAGAAACTGGCTTGTTTTTCTTTATATGTTGTTTAGTGCTACGCCTGACATGTAGGAAACACTTGACCAGAGTTTGAGCACAGTACTATCACCACATGCAAATGCTGTGCATGCTGAAGGGCCTTCCATCCAGAGCAAGGATGACCTTAGACACCTGTAGTCCCCCTAGAGGTGTATACATCTCATGTCACATATTGGAAGCTGGTCTGCATCCTGATTGCTTTGGGAATCCTTCTTTTTCCCTCCCTCTTTCATTCTGTATCCTAAAGAATTGCTTGAACTGTTATCAGACCATAAAGACAGCAGTAGGACTGTAATTAGCCAAACGTTACCTCTTCCAATCCTTGCCATGTACCTACCAAACACTTTTGGCTTCTGTCATGTCTGAAATCTCTGGGGAGACAATCCCTGCCCCTGAAAAGCTCTTCCTTCCCCAGTAGCAAAGAAGACTACAAAACCCCACCCACTCACCCCAGCACCCGTGTTTAATTGTAAGAGAGCCAATGTTGGGAAAGCACTAAAAAAAATGATGGGAAAAACTAGTAAGCCCAGATAATCCTGGGATAGATTTGTTCAAAATGGCAGAATACCAAGTCCTGGTCTCCCAAAAGATGCACTGCTATTTATTTACCTCCATCCACCTCAGAGGGGCAGATACAGTACCTGACGATGAGACGTTTGTCCTACAATCCTTCCTTCTACATTCCATAAAAACCACTGGGTAATTTCACAAGTAGATGACTGACAGTTCTAAGAAGTCTATCCCTGTCATAATCTACCTTGCAGATCTAAAACATTTTTATCATGGTCCTTCAGTTCCCCTGTCTGGGATACTCTACTCCCTCTCTTTTTGACCTACTGAGATCCCATTCATCATTCAACAACACAGCTTCAGTCCCATCCTCTCCCCACTAAGAAACTTGCTGAAACTTGTCTAATTCAAACTGACCTTTCTTTTCTCTAAATTCCAGAGCATTTCCAGAGTACCCCATATAATCTTGCATTTTATGACACGTTTTCTTATACTCCCTACTTTATGTATTTGAGTAATGATACATTTACATGATACATGTATGCAATGATACATCTATAAAATGAAACATATTCTTCAACTTGTACCTGTTTAGACATCTGCCATACACAATCCATGAATTGCAGAAAAATGGGAGAGCGGTCAGTGTCAGCATAATTTTTCTCTCCATGACCTATTCTCTGAAATGAGACAAGGAAAGGTATTTGAATAGAATTTCAAGGAAGCAGGTTGGTACCCCGATTTGCCTTCCTTGGTCTAAGCAGCACCTGAGTTCTGAATCAGAGATACAACACACAAATACTGCTTCCAGGATTTCCGATTTCATCATTATTGCTACTCCCTTTGCCAATATGGCTCCCAAAATCCCCCATCACTTAGAATGCAATCTTCAAGAGTTGTTGTGACCAAAACCATCATCCTCCTGCCACCAGCCTGGTCTGCAGCACACCCCAGTGCCAGTATGGTCACTCTTCTACACCATGACAAAAGATCGGAGGATGGCTGTGGAGGCTTACAAATCAGTACATGACGTAGAAAAAGGCAAGCGGTCCAGGCTTTTGAAATGCTAGAAATTCAGTGTATGCACTCCTCTATATGAGCATTTCAAACCTGGATATTCTGCAGTATCATAAAAGTATTTTGTGTTATTACAAGAACATCTATTATTTTTACTTGAATCTAGGTGGGCTACATTTAGGTGAAGGACACTTGTGAATAAAAAGGAACAAGTTATTTAACAGAAATGTTTTAGGAATACAAAAAACTGAAAAGAGTCCAGGCGATTTTCACAGTTACCAAGGTACCAATGCTTAGGTGGTACAATTTGGAACCGGAGGGTCAGCATGGTCAGTGAAAAAAGTATCCAATAAGGAATCACAAGGTTAGAGTTTAAATCTTGTCTCTGGTATGACTTTTTTTCCATCTAGAAAATAAGGGACTTGGATCAGATAGTCTCTAAAATCCTTCTAGAATTAGATATATAATTCTATGATCATGGACAGAGGAATATACCTCTGCCCTTAAAAACAAAACCCAAACATATTTCTTCACCACTTTCTTTCCAATTAAGTTTTGGCCTCTTATGGGATAGGGATGAAGCATCAAAGTCTATATAAGAGGATTAAAAAAATTAGCACGAGCCTAAATAATAACAGGCACTTAATAAATGTTTGGTGAATTAAAGTTTCAAAATCTGGAAACTACAGAAAGCAGCTCTTTTCCTTTAATGTGATTTCAGAAGATTTCCAATACTAAAAAAACTTTTTAAAATGGCAAAACGTGGTTTTAGAAACACTTTTTATCAATCCAAGGAGCTGTGCATTTTCAAAAGATGTAAAATTCTAATACTCTACAGGCACAGGAAATGCATGCTTCAAACAGCTAGTTTTTCCATCATATACATCTGTAACATTTAAACTCTAATACAACAACAAAATTACCGATGCAAACTTGTGTCCAAAGCTTATCCACTCTTTTTGTATCAATACTTCAAATCCCGTAATGGTCCGGTAGTAGCTGTCTAACATTAACATGGCTAGAGATGTGAGCTGTGCTGTTCTATCCCATCCATCACTGCAGTGCACCAATACTGAGCTTCTCCCAGAGGCCACTTTATCTGCAACTTGAATAGCTCCTGTTAAGACAAACTGTTAAGCAAAAAAACAAAACAAAACACTTTTTAAAATACTGATAATTAAGATGAAGAAAAATACTGCTGTGATTAAAATTTGTTTTAAATATCAGCAAAACCTCTATTTTTTTTTAAAGTTTATTTCTGGTATAGAGAAATTTCTAAGCATGGAAAATTTGCACATCTAGAATCAGCTGATTTTCTCCAATCTAAATTCATTCAAGAAGTAGAAAAATTCCTAATGAAGTTGCTTACATGGATGTATTTATGAACATGAATGAGATTATGCGAAGGAATAATGAACAAAAAATTGAGGAAACTGACTCCAGAGAAGTTGGATTAAAGTGGCCTCCAAGTCCAATCACACTGGATTCCATGTTCTTAGAACTAGAAAGACAAAGAAGAGAAGGAAAGCGGGCCGGATCCATTGACATTTTTCTAGAGGGAGGATAGCAAAATTTGCAAAGAACATCTCTGCTCAAGAAGAGATGATTTAAAAAGCAGGTTAAATAGCTAGCTCATCAACCTCTAAGAAGCTGCAAAAGAAAGGAAAAAATGACGGGCAAAAAGGGTGACCAAGAAAATAACAGCAAGTGCCAACTTCTCATCTCTTGAAAACTTCTATCAATAGTCTGGACATGAATATGAAGAGGAAATAGGCAGGCCTTTCACAAAGGATTTTCCACAATAAGCTGGCACACAAGTGGCAAGAATATAAGATCCCACTGAGTTTATTGTTCATTGAGCTTAAAAAACCCCTCTGACTCATCAGAATAAAATGCAGCGCTTAAAGGCTCTCCTCCCAAAGGTAGTCACCAGTAGCAGGGGAGATGTGTGCCCAGAGATCAGACAGAAAAGGATTCCCTCCCTATAGGGTTCCCCACATGTTATATACAGATAACACCATACTAATCACAAGGAACCCCAGAACCAGAACACGATAAAGGTCTCACCTCAGTGATAGAAAAGACTGGGCTATCTACAATGGAACCAAGTGATAAAAAATGCCCATTGCCCTGATAGTACCACGCAGCTGGCCAGACAAGTCTTGAGTCAGTCCATTCAAATGTTTGTGTTATCATTACAACTGGTCATTTCTATAGTCATATGGAAAAGAACTCTCAAAATTCTAATGGTCATGTGACAAGCCCGGTATTTTTCCTTTGACTGTAGTACCTCAATAAAACCTCATAAATCTAGGACCAGTCAAGGAAAAGTCAAAAGTCAATGATAAAATCAAACTGTTGTTAATGAGGTTTTATCATTCTTACCATTTAGTCTTAAAACCTTAGTCTTAATTCTTTTCTTCCTTTCCTTCTCTCCCTACCTCCAATCAATCACTAAATCCCATTAGAGCCTTCCTTCTTGGAAATTTCCCCCCCCTTTCTTATCAAATATCATGATCCCAGGCTAAAGAAAATGTTTTTTTTTTAATTTAATGATTACTTTATAATGACAACATTATTCCTTGCACTCGTTTCTTTTCCGAATTTTTTTCCTCTTCCCTCCCTCCACCCCCTCCCCTAGATGGCAAGCAGTCCTTTATATGTTGGATATGTTGCAGTATATCCTAGATACAATATATGTTTGCAGAACCGAACAGTTCTCTTGTTGCATAGGGAGAATTGGATTCAGAAGGTATAAATAACCCGGGAAGAAAAACTAAAATGCTTTTTAAAGAAACGACATAAGCATTATACACCAAAGAATGTATAATAAGCTTATCAGTGCCCTAAAAGCACGATGAAGCTCATTAGAATGCGTGTGGGAGAGTCTCCATTAAAGAAACACCTGAATCCAGATTCATCAGGGCTACTTCCTTTATTTAAGCCATGTCTCCCACTTCCAGAAAGTATCGATCAGACAGCAAATTTCCAGGATTAACATGTACTGCCAATTCAGTACCACACTAGGCTGTATTCAATAAATGAACAGCGGTAACAAATTCAAATGTCCATTACTCCAAATAGAAACATTTCATAAATTAGTGGACAATGATAAATTAAAAAGTCCCTGACTTTAATTTTCGAAGTGGACTTACTTTGACATGTTCTAGCCAATGAGTTGACTCCAAACTTGATAGCCAATGAGATTCTTCTACATTAGGATAAACTATATCCTTCAGTTTTCTTAAGGATTCTCTCATGACATGAATATTGTGAATATCCAGGAAGAAAATTTCTGCATTGTGATAGACATCATCACTTTCATATCCTCCCCCTGTTGCCTAAGAAAGAAAAAAACATGCAATGTTTTCAAAGTGCTTTATAATCACAGTTTTACAAATGAATTGAAGTAAGTGGGGCAGGCCTTGAAAGGTCCACCTTCTACACAAATTTATATGCAGGTATAAAATTAAAGTGAGTTACTCATGGAAAGAGAATACACTCTGACACGGAGGGAGAAACAAATATGCCCGATTTTATATTCCAAATGATTTTTTACACAATGTAATTAAAGTCATCTTTTTGGTCAGCATTAAATACTTAGGAGAGGAGAGGAAAGCTGGGTTATTACTATGGCTTCTCATTTTAAAATCTGTTCCATTTAGCAATGGATCATCCTGCCATTGTAATAAGGAACAGTGATTTATGTGTAAAAACCACAGCGTCCATCTGTTTAAAGACAACAGTGGTCTGCGTTTTGGCACATCCTAGGGAAAAGGCTTGAGAACTTTGAAGGAACACAATCATCTCCACCAAAGGCTAGTAAAGAAGGAAAGTATACACTAACTCAGGCTGACTGTTAAAAGGGTGAGCAAGAAGGCATTAGTAAGGCTGGCTGCCAAGAAAACATGATTGGAAAAGGACAGTCACATTATAGATGTCACATAAAGGTTCCCTTTCCTGTCTATTTCTAACCCTTGGAGGGAAATGATGCAGTAGCCTTAAGGAGGGGGAGAGGGGGAAAGGAGAGACAGGAAGGAGGAAGGAGACTAAGTCAGGCATCAAACATCCAGAATATCGACTGGATTGAACAAACCTCAAAGGAGGAGAAGGATGATGATGATGGTAGAAGGAAGGCAACGGGGAACGAGGAGTCTTCTGACTCCCTATTACAACCAATGGGTCTGAGATATGGGTGAAAGCACAACCACTATTCGAAAGGATGGCCAGGTACGGTCACCTTTTCCTCAACAGGTGGAAGCCGGATCTCAGTGAGTGTCAGAAGATGGAGAGAATGAGAAAGGAAATGGTTTCAGATGAAAAGAAGTTTATTAATTATGGAGAAGGCATTCTAGAAAGCAGAGTGGAAGGGGAAGGTAGATTTGGAGTGGAACATTTGAGGGGGGGTCGAGTTTAAGAACATCAGAGCGAAGCATGTGGTGATGATGTTGTGGACAGATAAAGCTGTTGCCAATCAGTAGTTAATAAATATTAAGTGTCTACAACATGCTAAGCACTGGGAATAGAAATCTGGGGAAAAAGGCAATTCTTGCCCTCAAGGAGCTTACAACATGACAGAACCTGAAGACCAAGGGGCCAGGGAAGGTCTGCATTGGAAGCATCGTGGCAAAAGTCAGGAGTCCTGGAGTGCTGCGATGTTGGGTTCTTCAGGTCATGAGTGTATCAAACTCATTTAGGTGGTGAGTGGCAGGGTCATGGCTTGAACCCAAGTTCCCTCATTTGTAAATAGTCACCGGCAAGCTCTACTATTGCAGCATTCACCGAGAGACACAGTTTTACTAAGTACAGATGCAGACGGCATTGAATTTGGATAGAAATGAGATTGACTTGTTCCACAAATTCAAATACGGCTTTCAAAGTATACAACTACCTTTCCAATGCCTTGATATTTTAAATACCTGCATTAAAAAGATTTCCATGGAAATAAAGTATAATTTTATATATGCCACTAACTCTTACAGATCCTGACAGAAAGAAACAGAAGGTCTATATTGTAGAACTGGGGCCAATCCAACAAGTCCACATTTGGCTTGGAAGGGTATTATGGACTTTTATTCCAGCTGTAGGTATCTCTTTTTAAATTGGATTGGATCTGTACCAATCCTAAAATTATCTGAATCCATGATGGCGCAGACAGGTAGCCGGAAGCATGCTGAGGAGTTTACCAGGAATCAGATCTTTCATGATTAATGAGTAAGGAGGCGACACTTACAGAAGCACTGAAAGCTTTTCAGAATCTTGTTTCATTCCAGACACTATCACAGGATCATAGACTTGGAGGTAGAAGAGACTGTGGAGGTCAGCTAGTGCAACTCCTTCATTACCAGATGAGGGAACTGAGGCCCAGCAAGATTAATTAACTTGCCTAAGAGCTCACAGATAAGCAGCAGAACCAGAAGTCAAACCTCTCCTTCCAAAGCCAATGCTTGGGAGTCCACCTGGCAAGGTGGTTGCCCTCTGCATTATAAACCTCTGACAAATAGAGATACACTTGAGGTTATCCCTAGGCAAATTGTCCAGAAATCCCAGTTATCCAGAACACAGCCTGGAGCAAGGAGGGAAAAGAAAAATTCCCGGAGCACTCAAAATCGATATTGCAAAGCCAGTGCCCTCATGGCCCACTGCCTCATTTTAGAGACAAGCTAATAGGTGTTCCTGTGTCTTTTTCTAGCCTACAACACACTATAAAAAGGTAAAATAAGAGGCCTGCTTGGTGCAGGCAAAAGGAGAGTAGTAAGAAATGAGAGCTGACGACTCTATAGATATCAGGAGGTGGGAGGCCTCCCTCCGCCCATGACAAGAACGATCAAAGGTAGACAGGGAGCTAAAAAACCAACCACCCCCCATTCAACTTGGAGCCATTTAGTGTAGGGGACAAATAGCCTTTCACATCTCAATGGGTCCCAAGGGTGCCCAATGCAAGCAATAATGGATATTCTTCATTAGCTATCAAGATAATGTTCAATTTGTTTTCCGGAACTTCCACATAAGGGGGTAGAAAAGTGTTCCATCTTATAAAGTTTGTATCAAAAACATTTAAAATAAAAAAGACTAACACTTAAAAGGGTAAGCTTCAGTCATTTGGAAAATCCTTTTATATGACACGTATCTTCAAACAGGCCAGAGAACTGAGATACTATTACATACGCACAGAGAATGGAGGTATATAAGATTAGGATTTATAATCATTTTATTTTTTGGTAGCTTTGAGTAAAGCTCTATACCCTGTCACAGCAGTCGTGTGTCCAAATGTCCTGAAGTACAAAGCTAGGCTATTCCAGCTGCCTTAGAATGTACTGACTGCTGTTTAAATGGCTAGACTATGATATCACACAAAACTAATTTTACCAAAATCCATCCTGTGGTCCAAACTTTCCCCTTAAAGAAACAAAAATGTTCTTATTTCAGTTTCAATATTGACTTTCACTTCTATCCTTTGACCTCCCCATTTTCTCTGCTGTAAATTGAGGGAGCTGGACTTAATGATCCTCACCTCCTGGGAGCCTCAGTTTCCTCATCTTAAAAATGGTTCCTTCTAGTTGTAGATGGAACGTTCTATGATTGCTATGATTTTTTCCAGTTCTGACTAATGCAGTCTATGAGCTTTATTAATTTTAATTAACAAAAAATAACACTCACCTATAAAATACTTTCTGTTTAAGAAAAACCAAACCATTTCCAATCAGGTCATTAACTAATATGCTTACCTTGTTGGCTACTGCATTCACACTGGGTCTTGCATCAAAGATCGCAAGTTTGGAAATCTGTCCATTAGCCTCCCTGATAATATCAAGATACTTTTCATCATCTTTATTCCTTTTACCACCCATACCAACAAGAGGCTGACTGCAACGCATGATGACATTTTTATTTTCTGGATGAATCCAGGACAGCACCTAGGAAAAGTTCAGATACTGTCAGCCACTGAGAAGCACAACAATGAAATGTGTACCACTATGAAGGAAAGCATATCAATCAGCCAAAAACTATTATTATTTACATACAATTTTATGGCTCTTTCCTCCCTCCACAGCACTGAACACTTCTGAAAATATCACACAGTATGATTAGGTTGAATTACATTGACGAAAAATAGATTTCATCACTTAAAAAGACATTTTTTTTATTGTACCTCTGAAGAGATCATATAGGCACAGCCTTAACAGAGAAGGATTTTTGAAAATTATTTGCTAGGGCCAGCTAGGTGGTACAGTACGTAGAGCAACAGTGCTGAAGTCAGGAGGACCTGAGTTCACATCTAGCCTCAGAAACTCAATACTTCCTGGTTGTGTGACCCTGGGCAAGTCACTTGATCCCAATTGCCTCAGCAAAAATAAATTTAAAAATTATTTTTTATCTAAACTCAGCAAGTCCCTTCTGGCTAACAACCATTTAGAATAGTGCAAGGGGCCCAGAAGGAATCTGGAGTAGGTGGGGAGGCTGCTAGTGTATGTATTTGAGAAACAGCAATCAAAAGATCTCTGAACACATGATGTCTTTCTGATTTTCAGCATTAATGTGTAGGCTCCTTTTTTCCCAGGGAAAACTCCTCAGTCTTTTATTCTGAGATTCTTTACTCTCATTTTAAACACACTAACAAACAGGTGATTTGGTTTCCCAGTTCCTATCAGATTAGAAGCAGGAAACTGGGGAATAGGAGGGCACTAGGGGGAAGTCTTAGAAGCAGTCTGCTGACAACAGCAAGAAGAAACTTCTGACAGGGAAGGAAGGAACAGAAAAATTATAAAAAAAGAAGAAAAAATTTGAAAAGCATGCACAGAAGTCTCAGGCAACTTAGCGCAAAGTCCCTAATATGTATTTGGTATCATGTGAAGGAAGAACTCAAATGAGTAGTTATTTTATGTTCACAACAATGAAAACAAGGAAGAGGAATATATTTTGGAAATATCCACATCCAAATAGTAAAGATTTCAGCATTTAAAAAGAATAAATCAGTTATGCTGAATAGCTCATTTTCTCCTGCTGTGAGATAAATGAAGTGTTATCGTGTGTTATATTTATAATTTGGTTTGGTTATACCATAATTCTAATTTCACTTTCTGCTTGCTTGCTTTCTAAGAGGCACCTTTAAAAATCAAACCTCAAATGATACCTAGAATTAATTTTGTTAGATTCATAATTAAAGGCACACACATTTGCTGGGTCTGTCGAGAAATTGGAGTTTAAACAAAACTATAAAGCATAAACTCCAAAGTCATCCTTATAAAGATAGGATTTCTCACCACACCCAACAAAAGCCAACTTCCAAAAAGGAAGAGGAAAGTCTCTGGCTTGGGCTTCTAAGATTATATTGATGGCAACTCAGTGAGAAAGGCTCTGTGAAGATGAAGCACTTCTTGTGAGCACTCTAGGATAAAGTCTCACTAAGAAGAAAACCTTGGGAGGAAGGCCTGGCTGACAATGACAAGCTTCTGTTAGAAAATATTTTGGGGAACAAGTGCAAGCTAATAACCTTCGAGTATAATCTGGTTTTTCTTTCACATCCAAAAATGTATATGTAAATGCCACCAAAAAGGGATGTGCTATTTTTCTAGTCAAGAATTAGGGCTATACCCTAGAGTCTTTTGTGACTACAGGTTCCAGTGTAGTGAGGCATACAGGTTTGGGCAAGGGGGGGAAGAACAAAACCACCGAGACTGTGAAGGCTGACTCCGTGACCTTGGCTGTAGCGAGACAGTGTTGGAATCAGATCCAAGAACCGAGTACCTCTTCAAATATGATCGTTGTCCATTATCCTCTTAGTCCTTCAGCTGAGAATCTCCTCTCCTACTTTCATCAATCAACAAATATTTTATTAAGCCCTTCTGGTACAGCAGGCACCATGCTAAATGCTAAGCTACAGAGATCAAAAACAAACAGCCCCTGACCTCAAGAAACTTATGTTGTTGTGGTGGTCATTTTTAGTCATCTCTGACTCTCTGTGGCCCCATTTGGGATTTTGTTCGCACAGATACTGGAGTGCTTTACCATTTCCTTCTGCAGTTCATTTTACAGAGGAAGCAACCAAGACAAACAGGGTGAAGTGACTTGCCCAGGATCAGCCTGCTAATATTTGAACTCGGGTCTTCCTAACTCCAGGTCTGGCACTCTATCATTATAACACCTAGCTGCCCCAAGAAATTTCCATTCCAATGGAAATGACAGCACATTCACAAGTATCTACCGACTATATATGAACAAGATACAAGGTAACCTTAGAAGGGAAGGGCATTCAGCTCGAGCTCCCTCATCTCACAATCCCTTGACACCATTTCCCACTAGCTTAACTCCGATCTGTTGAAGAGATGGCCCTTATACACAAAGGGAAGGGAGGGGAGACGTAGAAGGGGACACAAAAAGAGCAATTTCATTTTAATAACCAGGTGCCTGATGGCTAGGTAAATGCCAACAGGAGCACCATATTATCTGTCTAGGAGCTGATCCCACATGCCAGTTAGTCTACTGGATATTTTTTAAAGTATTTTCTATGTGCCAGACACTAGGGAGAAACTGTAAAGAAAACCCCTCCCTCCAGCCCATTTCCCCTCCACATCCTATCAAGTCATCGAGCCATCCCCTCAAGCCTTCCTGCCATCTGCCTGCAGCCATGTGCATGCTCCAGTGGCAGCAAATTATTCCTATAGTCAATCCCTCCATCTGCTTTGTCTTTTATTTCTTCTGGTTCCTTATTACATACAAACATGGCCAATTCCCCACTCATATTTGAAAAATCCTCCCTGGATCCTAGCTATGCCATCCTTTACATATATATATATATATATATCTGTGTGTTCAGATGTATGCGTGTAGACATATATCTGTATATATATCTATATACATATCTATAGATATACATATCTGTATATATGTAGAATATATAGACACACATCTGCATATATATATGTATATATATCCATATCCATATCCATATCCATCTTCCTTTCTTAGCCAAACTCCTAGAAAAAGCTGGCTACATTGATCGCTTCTACTTTCTCTCCTTTCACCCTCTTCTACAATCTGGTTTCTAATCTGCTTACTGAATTGCAACTCCTCTGGGCAACGTTACTAATGCTTACTCCTTTGCTAAAACCAATGGCCTTTTCTCAATTCTCAGTCTTCTGCAGTTTTTGACACTGCTGTCCACTGGCTCCTCCTGGATACCTTGGTCTCTCTGGGTTTCTATGACATTCTCAGATCTCTACCCGCCTTACACGTTTCTATCACTTAGTTCCGAAGTCTCCATTCCTGGATCTTCATGTATTGCACACCCTCTAACTGTGAATACACACCAAGGCTCTGACCTGGGCCTTCTTTTCTTGCCATACTCTTACCTGGTGACCTCATCACTTCCTACATGTTCCATTATCACTTCTATGTAGATGACCCCCACATCTATATATCCAGCTTAGTTTCTCCTCTATATTCCAGTTGGGCAATGCCAACAATGTCCCATGGCACCTCAACTCCAACTCGTCCAGAAAAGAATTCTTAATCTTTCCTCCCAAAACCAAACCCTCCCCCAAACTTCCCTATTTCTGTTGAGGGCACCATGAACCTGGTCACTAGGGCTAAAACTTCAGCGCCAACACTTGGCTCTTTATTCACCCCACAAAGTCAATCAATTACCAAATCATGCTGTTCCAATCTCCACAACTTCTCTTGCTTGTATCCCCTTCTCTCTCATTAATTCTTCTCTCATAAACGCTTCTAGTTCAAGCCCTTGTTAAATCTCATCTGTTCAAGGCAATAGCCTTCCATTTGGTTCCTCTGATTCAACTTTCTTTCTACTCCAATCTATCCTCCACACAGTTGCCAAAGTGATTTCCCTGAAGTAAGTTCACCCTGTAACATATTACAATACCTCCCTATCACTTCAAGGATCAAATATCAACTCTTCTCTTTGGCATTTAAAATTCTTTAAAACCTGATCTATTCCCATTTTTTCAGTCCTCTAATATCACTTCCCTCTAGATACCCCAACTATTGTTCCTTACACACAATACCTCGTTTCTTTTCTCCGTGACTTTGTATTGGCCATTCCCAATGTCTCGAATGCTCCTCATCCTTAACTCTTGGAATTCTTGGTTTCCTTCAAGATTCAGTTCAAATGAAACTCTTATAGGAAGACTTTCTAGTCCTCCAAGCTACTAATGCCATCTTCCCTTATATTCTCTTTGTTTACATTTTATATATTCCTACATATCTATATGTTTTCCCTTCTGTTAGAATACAAGACCCCCAGGGATTGTTTTGCTTTTCTCTTTCTAAGCCTAGCACCTGCCCTTGCTAGGTACTACCAGAGCAGGCAGATCTAAATGCTTGTTGATTAAGACATGTACAGATACCCAGAAGTACAAATTAATTTAAGAAATAATTCACATTAGGTCTACATTCCAGAATTATGTCCCATAAGTATTCTTTAAAGCACATGAGCTGCTAGACTCAGATGTTAACAGCAGACCTAAAGAACTCTTAATTTCTTAAATCTTCCTTTTGAAAAAGCTACCAATTTCAGAATAGATTTCTCTGACTGATAAGACCTGGAAAGTTGCAGACGGATAAATAATTCAAAATGTCAACACAATAAAAATATCATGTACACAGCACATCTCAGAGTATCAACAAACCTTTTAAGATAAAAAAAATTGCTCCCCAGGGGTCAACCCAGTGAGCCACTGTCAATATCTGAAATATAGAAAGCGGGAAGGGGTAAGTACTACAAGAACACAGAAGGGGAAATGCTAATTCAGTTGTCAAAAAAGCAAAGAGACAAGAATCTGTAAACTGTGGGCCGGTGAGCTTGATTTTGATCCTGGAAAAACTCTACAGATAGCTGGTGAATATCTGGAAAAGGAAATGGTGATTACAAAAATCCAGCATGGCTGGAGGGGATGTAGGAAAATCAGGACCCTAATAAATCTACTAGTGGAGCTATGAACTAGTCCAAGCATTCTGGAAAATAATTTGGATCTGATGCTCAAAAGGCTATAAAACTGTGTATACCCTTTTATCCAGTACAATACTGTTATTAGGTCTATGTGCCAAAAAAAAAAAAAAAAAAAACTGAAGAAAAAGGAAAAGGGCAATCCATATGTTCAAAAGTATTCATAGTTGCTCTTTCTGAGGTGGCAAAGAGTTGGAAACTGAGAAGATGCCCATCCATTGGGGAATGGTTGAACAAGTTGTGGTATGTGAATGTGATGGAATACTTTTGTGCTATAAGAAATAATGAAGGGGATGGTTTCAGAAAAACCTGGGAAGACATATAAACTAATGCAGAATGAAGTGAGCAGAACTAAGGGAACATAGTAACAGCAATATGATCGTTGTAAAAATGATCAACTGTAAAATATTCTGATCAATACGGTGATCAACAACGATTCCAAAGGATTCCTAATGAAAAATTGTAGCCATTCAAACTTGCAGACAGACTCTAAATTTAGACTAAAGCACATTTTTGTCCTGCTCCTCCTCCTTCTTCATGTTTAAAATGTGAATGTTTTGGATGACTTCATATATTAAACAAAATAAGAAAGAGCCTACATGGTGCTTTCATCAAGAACAGGTCGTACCAGACTAACTTTAATTCTTTTTTGAGGGGGAACAGCATTATAAAATTGGTAGATGAAAGGAATGCTATGAATATAGTTTGCTCAGACTTATGCAAAGCTTTTGCTAAAGTTTCTCAGACTGTTTCTGGAAAGAAGAGGGAGATGATTACATATATGTAACCTATATCAAATTGCTTCTTGTTTTAAAAAGAGAGGGGACGCAGCTAGGTGGTGTAGTGGATACAGCACCAGCCCTGAAGTCAGGAGGACCTGAGTTCAAATCTGGTCTCAGACACTTAACACTTCCTGCTGTGTGACCCTGGGTAAGTCACTTAACCCCAATTGCCTCAGCCAAAAAAAAAAAAAAAAAAAAAGCCAAGGAGAGAGGAGGGGAGAAGAAGAGGAGAAAAATTTGGAACTCAAAATTTTGTAAAAATGTTAAAAATTGTCTTTTCATATTATTGGAAAAAATAAAATATTATTAAAAAAAAGAAAAGATGGAGAGACGTGGATTAGATGAGAACAGAAGCAGATGGAGTCAGAATTGGTTCGATGGCCAGACTCAGAGTACTTGTGAACAGGAGGTCTCCTGGAAGCATCCTAGGGAACTTATCAATGACTTTAGTCTCAGATGGCATGCTTATCAAATCTGCAGTTGACATAAAACTAAGATCTAACATATTGAAGGAGTAAGGGTCCAAAAAGATCTTGAGAGACTAGAACACTCGGCTGAATCTAATGAATGAAGTTCAATTATCTTATCTTCCAGTCCTATCGTTTGGATATTAAAAAAAAATTCAACTTACAAGTATATGATAGGGGAGGCATAGTTAGCAGTTACTCTGAAAAAGACCTAGGAGTTTTCAATGAACTATAAGCTCTTGGTGTGATCCTGGGGAAGTCACTGAAGTGCTCAGAAAATTTTCTGGGATTGGAGTTGTAGAACAGTTGCAGGATTCTATTGGTAGCCAGAACTTACATACAGCAATGAAATCACAAACCCAAACCAGCAGTGTGATGTGGCAGTCAAAAGAGCTAAAATAATCTTGGGGTACAATAAGATAGGCCCAGCTTCTAATAATAATTCAGTGATAATCCCACAACATTGTCTTTGTCAGACCTCATTTTGAGTTCAATTCTGGTCTCTGCAACTGAAATTTAAGAAAGTTATTGAAAAGATAGAGAGTATGAAGGAAGGAGGCAACTGAGATGGGAAAGATAACTGAGTCTATAATAACACAAAAGACTGATGAAAGCAAATGAGGATATTTAGCATAGAAAAGAGAACATTCAGGAACGACTTGAGAGCTATTTTCAAGTAAATCAAGGGTAATCATGTAGAGGATGATTAGCCTTCCTTTGTTTGGCTCCCAGAAGTAATGGATTAAAGATGCAAAGAGACAATTATAGGCATAATATCAGGAAAGAAACCCTAACCAACCCTAACAATGACCAAGAGTGGAATGAACTGCCTTGAGAGGTGGTGAGTTTCCCTGCTTGAAGCCTGATGTGTTTTAATGGAGATTACCTTCTGAATGTGGTTGAAGTAGATATCTGCTGAGCTTCTTTCCAATTCTCAAATTCTGTGATTTTTGTGATACATCAAGTATGGCAGAAGGTACCCTCTCCACCCTAACTCTAATCTGCCCCTGCTATTTAAAAGTAGCTAGTAAGATAATAAGGAAGAGTACAGATCAATATCAATTCATAAGCATTACAATATAGGACTTTTTTGGATTTGGATTTGTGATTTCAATGTTGTACATAAATTCTTTCTACCAATAGAGCTCTACAACTGTTCTGCAAACTTATAAATCCCTCAGATTTGTCTGAGAACTTAAGTGACTCACCCAGGATCCCAATGAGAACACGTTAGAGACCAGAAAATATGCAATCCTACATTTAAATGATCACAAGTTCTAAATCAGTAGGGTTGGAATTAGTAAGATTTCAAAATATAACAATTAATTTTGCCAAAATCAAAGAACATTTAGGTCACAAGAACACGAGTTGTGTGGAACACTCAAATAGCTAATAAAAGTTATTTTTTGATAACTGCTATGAAGGTGGACTTACCGGAATTCTATTACGGGATCTAAAAGTTGCAACTCTCCTGAGATCATCATCTGTGGAATGATATGGTACCACCAGAATGGAAGGATAAGTTTCACACATTTCAAAGCGTTTATTGACAAAAGATACTCTCCACTGGCCATTGGGCAATCCCTTAAAACAAATGAGAAGAGCAAATTCCATTATTTTATGTTTGATTTGATTTCAAATTTAAGTTCCAGGCCACATTTCATTTTGGGGACTATTTTGTTCCTTTGGAGTTAGTTTTGTACTCAGCACTGACCACATGGTGGCGATAACCTACCGATTTAACACAAACTAGCTACACCAATGACAATTAGAAAAGTTAAGGACAGGAGAAAAACATTTATGGTTTACATAAGCAGATTTTTAGTTGCAGAGGTTCCCTTGAATTTGAGGCCTCTCTGTTCATATTAAATTACTATTTTCTACTTACATAATACATATAACATTAAGACTAAATAATAGCAATGAAACTCATATTTTCCTTTCCCCACCAAATGAAAGCCTTGTGTTCAATTTGAGGGTAGAGATGAGAATCAGCAAGTTCCTGCTCCTTCTTCCAAAAGGGTGTAGCTTTTCCAGTCTATTCAAAATTTCTAGGGTAAATAGATCAAGAAAAATACACAGGGAAGCTCCTTTGGGGAGACTCACTTTGCCACCTACTATGAGTCTTAAATAAAGTTGTTTGGGATTGATTAGTCTGTGGCTGTATGGGAAATGCACTGACTTGCAAACCGAAGAGACTATAAATGTGGTGCTATGATACTTAAAGTACCCCCCCTACAACTTAACCCTGATAAATTTCATCATCAAATTCAAATTCTGAAGGGGTCTGAACTATTCCTTCTCTTTGTTCCTTCATTTATTGCTACACCCACAAGAAGGAGTTAGTGAGGGCATCTATTTGGGGACTGGAAGCTGTGCCTTTTCCTGAGATCTGGGCCCAGAAACCATGGATTCAAGAAGGTATGAGTCTAGACGCTCCTTAGCCCAGAGAGTAAGAAAAAAACAAAAAGATTGAACAGAACAGCTGTCCAACACCAAATCCTTTTGCCACTTCATATATGCATGCAATCTTGGAACCTAGCACTATGTCATTCCAAGTGAAAAAAATCTTAGTTTGGGGCAATTAACACTCTAAAAATAAAGTAAAAATGGTCCATGTGTTCTACATGTCTGAACAAAGTTTCCTCTTTGACATCAAATCGATCCAGTAGAGACAGAAATTGCGAGTGATAGAACAAATCATCACATAAGTCAATTTCAAATTGAATTCCTTTTTATGGGATCTAATAAATGCCTCACATAGACTCTTTTCAGAACCTAACACTCAAACACAAAATTCCAGCACATTGGATCTGATGACAAACCAAGTGATGATCCAGTGGCCGAACTAGAGAAAACCAAGGAATACAGAGGAGTTTTTTTTTTTTTTTTAAGGTCCTCGGGTTGAAATTTTCCTTCAGACAGACCAAGTTTTCATTTCAAAAGATTGTAAACAATGAAAAAACACAAATACAAAATATTTAGACTTGATTTTTGAAACTTATCCGACAGCTCCAAATAATTTTTAAAATTATATGGTTACGATTAGGAAAATTAGAAAATGTCATGAGATAGTACATTGCTCCCAGGGGTCCTCAAACTTTTAAAATAGGAGGCCAGTTCACTGTCCCTCAGACTGTCGGAGGGCCGGACTATAGTAAAAACAAAAACTTTGTTTTGTGGGCCTTTAAATAAAGAAACTTCATAGTCCTGAGTGAGGGGGATAAACGTCCTCAGCTGCCACATCTGGCCCGCGGGCCAGACATCCCAGACCTCTCTTTACTAAAACTTTTAAGGAATTACATGGATGCAGGGCTTATTCCCCACATCAGCATCCGGTTAGGGTTCTACTGTAACTAATTTTCCAGCTAAAACACACACACAAGTGTAAGAGACCACTAACTTCAATGATAATTCCCATTTCTCTGACACAAAGATTTACAAAGCATTTCCCCCACAACAATCCTCTGGAGTAGGCTGTCAGAAGTAGTATTATTCTCCGCTGACAAAGAAATTGAGGCTCAGAAGTGAAAAGACCTTTCCTTATAGTCACTTAGCTAAGTACGTAGCAAAGGCAACCTTCGGTCCGAGGTCTATCTCTTGACAGTATGTAAAACACCAGGGAGTTGGGAAAAGAGGGTTGGACATGTAGACTCAGGAGAGATCTTGGTCCAAACCTGATGTTAGGGAGGGAATGTCACTTGCCTTTTCATTATTCTATGCTGATGAGTTTGTAGGTTTAAATTGGAAGGGACCTTTAAAGGCCATTTTACAAATGAGGGTGATGAGCCACAAGGAGGAGCAGTGGACTAAGGGCATTCAGCTAACAATGGATGAGGGTGGGATTCAAACCCCCTCCCTCAGACCCCAAGCCTGGCACCCTTTCCACAGCAGGAGGGTGTCACCTTCTCCTAGTCTGTTTCATCAGCTATAAAATCACAATGATAAAATCTTCAGGAATCTAGACTCAGTACCAAATTCTAAGCTCAGAGAGTTGGGGTGAGATTCATGAGACTAATGCACATAATGTGCTTGGAGCACTACTGAAAAGTCTGAGCTTATTGTTAGTGCTAATAATGTACTTTCATCAAACCTTCCTTTGGATAAGCAGCTATGAGAGCAAGCAACTTCAGGAAGACAATTTAAATGTCACAAGTTTGTATGGAAAAGGCCTATATTAGCCACCAACTGCTGCTAGTGTACAGAGAGAAAAGTTAGTCTCTCAAACTAAAGAATTTAATGCAGAAATAAAAAATGAACTATAAAGTAGCTGTGTCAAAGACTCGTCTATAATAGTGGCCTAGAATTTATTTTATACACAAAGCAAAGATCTTCCTCAATTGTGTAGAGAGGAAAATAAAGAAATGGAATTAATATGGTCCCTGATGAAGTGAGAACTATGACCTTGGGAATATGTGAGGCTAAAGGTATGAGTAATCACAGAATAGTACAGTATATGCTGTCTGCAATTTGGATAATATTGTTCTGTTATAATTCAGAAGCTCATTAGGATATTTCTGCTTTCCAAAGAACATGACCAATTACAGATCATTGCAATGTGTATTTTTATTTTAATTTACTATCTTTGGGGGTAATTTGCTATATGAGAATCATGGCACAGTACTTATCAACTTACCTGCCTTCTATATTCTTCAATTGGATTATAGACCATCCACCCATTTTCAGGAAATTTTTCTTCATTCAAAAAAGCAAATAAAGGCTAGGAAAAGACAAGGGTAAAGCACTTAATGTCTATGGCAAGGGAACTAATGATATCTTAATAATACATTCTATCACGTGAATTTTCCCCCCTCAAATTTCTATAGACATTTTCAGATTATGCAATGTTTAAACTTTTTATCTTTTTAAACCAGGTTTACAGGAGAAATGAACAATAATGGGGAGAAGTAGGGAGAGTAGCATTAAAAGCATTAAAAATACCTGGAAAAAATGTTGAATCTTTTCCAGAAAGGTTTTACTTATTAAATGATTCTGTTCTTTTCCTGATTCACCAAACCATTATTCAGAATGTTTTTGGTTTCCACAGCAAAAATATTTAAAATAAGTTGATGTTCTCTCAAAACTGAAGCTGGCAAGTTTACTGTAAACTGGTCAATTATCAATTTAAAAGTCTTTTAAAATTGTGACCTCTATTAACCTACCTGTTAGGACCATAACTTCAGTCCTTTACCACATAGCAGGAGTACAATCCCTCTACCACCCAAGGCCTTATTAGCAGATTTCTTTTTTTAAACTACAACTTATGAAACTATTTTTAAAAGTTCATCACTTGGTGATCAACTTTCTGGTGATGAATCCCTCAGAATTTAGCCATACTGGTCCTGGCTATAGGATAACAGACAACGCATAGGTCTACTTCTGGGCCTATACTGGAAGCTTTTCTAGTTTTGTATGGGTGACTACTCTGCCAGCGTAGTCATTGGGAACCCAGGATGTCACCTCCACATCAAATTAAGGTAGAGGAAAACTTTTGTGGAGTTTCACTGACATAGGTCAGAAGAAAATAGACAATTATCCAGAAAGTTTTGTAAAACTTAAGTAACTTACAGCAAAATATCTCAAACCATCCGGGGAAACCTAATAGAAACTGGAGGAACAGTTTAAATGAGCCATTTACTGAAGTGGAAAAATGACTACAGAAAGAAATGATCTCAAGAAATTCTGATTATTCTAACTCCTTTTCGATATTTGGCATTTTTAAGGTACATTCTTATCTTCTACACTCTCATGTCCTATAAGTTTTCAATTCATACTTTTTCAAAACATGTTCATGGCTGTGTCAATAGGAATAAGCAGCTTTACAGAGCAGCACTTTTCTTTGAAAAAGCTCAAAGCGCTCCAATATGTCTCTTTAATAACCTTACAAAACTGGTATGAGATTTCCCCTTGCTCCAGTGAGAGAAATGATCCAGTGTCTCGCCCCAATGGTATTATGGCTTGTCAGTGGCAGAGCTGGGACCAGAACCCAGATTTCCTGATTCCCAGCAGAGTGCTCTTGCCTCTACCCTGTTTCAGCAGCCAAATTTTTTTGCTGAAGAAACTAAACAAAAAGTCAAAGTTGCTACAAGAACTATAGAGATTTCTAATTATTTTCTAAAGCGTTCTACTATATTTGATTATGCTGTGTGATAGATCAGACAGATCTGAGACCATCGTGTTCAATTTCCTCACTTTGGTAGAGGAGGAAACTGAGAATTGGAGGTGAAAACTTCTCCTTTTTGATTACAAAACATGTTGATATGAAATGACATTTGAAAAGATATGCAATATATATGTATGTGACACTTAATAATAATAAACATTTTTGCAATAATCTCCTTACAAGAATTCGCAATAACATTAAGAGAAAAGAATATGAAAGCAAACCAATGAATGTGATTTTGAAAATATGAAATATACCTTAAAACTTTATTTAGAAACTGACTGAATTAAGAAATGAGATCAGGCCAGTGAATTCACTTACAGCACATCCAAATCTTCTTTTGTAGGCCATTCTAAGTGGAAGGTAAATAAAGCTCAATTCCAAGTTCAAGGCATAGAGCGAACAGACTGAATGTTTGCCTGCAATGGGAAGCAGGAGGGGCCAGAGGGTGGCTCGGAAGAAAAACACCCATAATCCATTCAATTCATGACTTGACTTGGAATTGAGCTTTTTAAAATTTCCAGATGCTCTTTCGTTGGGTCCAAAAGCAAGTGTAACCTGAGCAACTCTAATCCTGCCTTCAAATAAACTCCAGCAATCTCCAAAGGTCTATTGGGGTCTCAGTTCTACCTCTCACTTGGTACATAACCTGTTCTTCAATTTTTAAATATGTCTGAGACCATGCATGCAGAAACCAACACAAGCACATCTCACTTTAAGCAGAAGGTTTGTACTGAGAAAGATGCATATAAATCAAACTCTTGTAAAATGAATAATTTTAGGAGGTTATAATTTTAGAAATTTTTGAATGAAAAAAAGACCTTGATATAAAATAGTGCATGATACAGCAAGCCTCTTAAAATGATACTCTGATTTTTTAAAATTATAGCTTTTTATTTGCAAAACATATGCATGAGTTAATTTTTCAACACTGACTCCTGCAAAACCTTCTGCTCCAAATTTTCCCTCCTTCTCTCAACCCCCTCCTCTAGATGGCAGGTATTTCAACACATATTAAAATATATGTTAAATCCAATATATGTAAACAGATCCATACAGTGATCTTGCTGTACAAGAAAAATCAGATCTAGAAAGAAAAGAAGACCTGAGAAGGAAAACCAAAACGCAAGCAAACAACATCAGAAAGAGTGAAAATGCTATGTTGTGGTCCACACTCAGTTACCAAAGTCCTCTCCCTAGGTGTAGATGGCTCTCTTCATTACTGAACAATTGGAACTGGTCTGAATCAATTCATTGTTGAAGAGAGCTACATCCATCAGAATTGATCATAAGTATAACCTTGTTATTACTGTGTACAATGTTTTCTTGATTCTGCTCATTTCCCTCAGCATCAGTTCATGTAAGTCTCTCCAAGCTTCTCTAAAATCAGCCTGTTGGTCATTTCTTACAGAACAATAATATTCCATAACATTCACATATCATAATTTATTCAAGCTTATTTTTAAAAGCTCAATAACTTTCTAATAAAAGCTTATCATGTTATTTAGATATAATCCTGAAAATACAGCCATGCACACTGGTAGACATAATGATCAATGGGACACAGGAATGGAGAAATCCCATTTGGATGTATACTCTGGTCTTTTGTGCAAAAATGCTTCACAGGATAGTTACAGCAAGACAAGTCCTTCCAGGACAGTCTTTTCATCATTTTTAGTTCAGGCAGTAACACTCTACAGTCAGAATAAAAGTATACTATCTTTTGTTTTAAGAGTTAGTATACTGGAATATTCTGTAGAGAAACTGGGGTTAGATGAAACATGTTAAAGGAAAAACATATGCCAGGCTATTATGTATTTCTGATCAAGATAATTACCCTCTCTTTCTTTTCCCATTCACAGCCAATCTCCTAGAAAAACCTTTCTCTCCTCTTTGCCTCCACCTCTCATCATTCCTGAGCCTTTTAGATGGTTGGTGATCAACTTTCTAGTGATGAGTCCCTCAAAATTTAGCCATCCTCGTCCTGGCTACAGGATAATAGATAACACACAGGTCTACTTCTGGGCCTATACTGGAAGCTTTTCTAGCTTTGTATGGGTGACTACTCTGCCAGCGTAGTCATTGGGAACTCATAATGTGCCTCCTGACTTTGGCACCTACCAAATTCCCAGAATATCACCATATAAACTGTTGGAATCCTTACAAAGTGTTAAGTCATTAGAGTTGATAGAGACAATCATTATCTAATTTAGCATGGTTCAGTATGATTGATCTAATCCTACAAGGAGATGTTATGGGCCAGAACTTGAAACAAGGTACTGAGTGGAATTGAGGAGACAATGGTTAAATCTAGTTTAGAATTGATTTAATCCTACAACAAATAATGGTTTCCCAGTGATATAATGATTGGTGTGTACTCAGTGTACAGCATGTAAGCAAGAAGCTCTCAGGGCCAGACACAACAGAAGCCCACTCTCGGAGACAGAGACAGAGTCATTCCATATTCCACCTTTGTGCTGGCTGGAGACATTCACAGAGAGCTAGGGGCTGAAGCTCAAGACTTTGAAGGACACAATAAAGGACTGGATTGTAACTCTTGGCTGTGTTTGAGGTGATTATTACTCTGAACCAAAACTAAGGCTGCCTCCAGAGAACCATCATATTTTAGAAAAGAAGAGAACACCACATAAATGAAGCTGCTCTCGCTGACGATCTCCTCACGAACAAATTCAATGACTTCTCTGCTCCTTTGAAGCTTTTGACATTGCTGACTACTTTTTCCTCTTAGGTACTCTCTCCCTTTTAGCTTTTTTTTGGGGGTGTGTGGGGAGAAGAAGGTATTGGGATATTTTCTCTTGGTCCTACTCTTGCATCTTTTCTCTCCTAGATCATCATGCTTGCCCTATTCCTTACATGTGAGTGTATTTCAGGGATCTGTCCTCTTCCTGTTTGTTTCTAAATCCATTCTCTTGACTATCTCTTCAGATCCTATGGATTCAATGATCATCTTTATGTTCCCGATCTACATCTGTAGCCTTCACTTCTCCCTTGAGTTACAATCCTGTTTCACCAACTGCTTGTTGGCACTCTCTAAATCAATGTGGGCATCTTGAACTCAGCATGTCGCTGCCTTTCTAAATTCTCTATTTGTGTTGATGGCACCATTATCGTTCTCATCGCTGAGGCTGACAACCCTGGACTCGTCCTCAACGATCCAAGCTCACTCGCTCACTCACTCCTCATATACAACAGTTACCACATTTTGTTGATTCAACCTCTATGACATCTCTCATCCATGTGGCCAGCAGGTTAGCTCAGACCCTCTTCCCCTTTCCTTTCTCCCTAATCCGGACTCTACACAGGGGCACAAACTGGGCTGAGTTAGCACATACCTGCCTGGGTGGGACCTCTTCAAAATTTCCCTTTTGACCAGAATACAACGTGTATCCCTTTGTTTGGAATTTCCAGGCTTGACCTCTCTGTTCAGGCTTACTGCTCATTCCTGTCCCTTATACGCTATCTGCTCCACTCCAACAGGCTGAGGAGCTGGTTTTTATCCATTCCACTCTCTCTCCTAGCTCTATGCCTTTGGACTGGCTGTCCTCTGGGCCTGACATCCTCTCGAGCACTATCTTCCATATGAGGGCTATCTGGAGCCATGCCAGATAATACTAGGCAGTAGCCTCAGGAAATGATTTTGTGTTAATTTTGGATTTACTTTTCTCTGTAGAAGATGTTTTCCCCAACAGAACATTAGCTCCTTGAGGACAGAGACGACATCATTTTCGGGCTTTGGATCCCACAGCACCTACCATAGTACCCAGAACACCCCAGGCCCTTCATAAATGCCTGTCTGCTTTACTTATTTATTTATTCATTTATTCAAATAAATGCTTGTTGAATGAAACGAGATAAAAATAAAATATTGAAACACACACTCCAGAACTTGAGGGGAAAAACATTAGCTTACCAAACCATGTGACCGTGGAAAGGCATATTTTGTGAGGATTTCAAATATGTCTCTTCTGCTATGACCTTCCTGCTTCAAAGCAAATCTCAAATTTCTCATATCCTAAAGGGAAGATTAAAAAAAATTATTACCATAACCTTAGATATAGTCATATTAAGTAAAAATATTCAAATTAATTTAAAACTCTTTGATTGACTGAATATCAAAAGGACAATTATTCTATGTGAGTAAATGAATTATTATATAGTACTGTAAATAAACACTTATGAAACACCTTCTGTGTGCCAGGTGAGCAGTAGAGTATCAGGCTTGGAATCGGGAAGACCTGAGTTCAAATCTGACTTCAGCACTTACTGGCTGCAACCTGAGGCAAGTCACTTCCCCCTGTTTGCCTCAGTTTCCTCATCTGTAAAATGAGCTGGAGAAGGACATGGCCAACCACACTAGGATCTCTACTAAGAAAACACCAAATGGGATCACTGAGAGTTAGATATGATTAAACCAACTAAACAATAAATAAAATGTGCCAGGTACTGTGCTAACTACTGGGAAAGGAAGGCAACAAACTAGTCCAAGAATGCTGGGGAGATAATACGCAAACACCTTTGGAGAAACATGATTGAGGCAGGGTAAAGTGAGACAGACTCAGAGGGAAGGCATCAAAAAGTTTTCTGTAGGACTTCTAGAGAAGCCGGGAGGTGGAAATGATGAAGAAATGAGTTTTAGGGATGGGGCGTGGGCAATAAAAATGTCATGAGGCCAGAGAGGGAATGTCATCTGCAAGGAACATGGAGGAAGCCCATGTCACCAGATCGCTGACTACATCTGGAAGACAGTGGCTGAGGTGGGGAGGGGTGAGGTACAAGAGGACTGGAAAGGTCGGGAGAGGTTTTAAATGCTAACTAAACGATTTGCTATTTGATCCTGAGGACAACAGAATTGCAGATGACCTGGATGAAGAATCAGCAAAGCAGACCGAGAAGCAGTCGGCCAGGTAAAGGGAGAATCAGGGGAGATGAGTGTCACAAAAACCTAGACGTTAGGGAAGAGCTCATCAACAGTGTCAACAAGTATAGAGAGGTCAAGAAGGGTGAGGTCCAAGAAAAAGCTATTCACTTTGAGACAGCAGCTTGAGTTGAATGATGAGTTCAGAAGCCAGACTGCATAAAATTTAAAAAGTGAAAAGAGAAGAAGAAACAGCCTTTATGGAGTTTATCCACAAAAAATAGTACCTTCAAAGAAAAGGCAAAAGTTAGTAGTTTAAAAAAATCCCTTGTGGTTATGAATCTTTGAAATCACTGAATTTAACTGGACAGCAGGGTAGGCGACTTGGAGCAGCAGAAGACCTGGGGCTAACTGGAACCCTGTGGTGCCTCAGCAGGGGGCAGACTAGGATTTCTTCCCACCACCATCTTTCCTCATCACCACAGTGATTGCAATTAAAAAAAAATTTAAACAGTTTATGATTCTTCATTGTTTCTTATTAATAGCATTTTATTTTTCCAAATACATGTAGAGATAGTTTTCAACATTCATTTTTTGCAAAACCTTGTGGTCCAAATTTTTCTCCCTCCCTCCCTCTTTTACCTTCCTCAAGACAGAGGTTAAATATGTACAACCCTTTTAAACATATTTCCATTTTTGTCATTTTGTACAAGAAACATGAGACCAAAAGGGGGAAAAAACCCCACAGGAATGAAAACAAACCAAAAAAGGTGAAAGTCCTATGTTTCAATCCTCATTCAGTCTTCATTCTTTTGTTGCTGGATGAGGATGGCACGTTCCATCCCAATTCTATTGGAATTGTCTTGGATCACTCTATTGCTGAGAAGAGCCAAGTCTGTCTTAGTCAATCATAATCTCTTTGCTGCCATGTACAATGTTCTCCTGGTTCTGCTCATTTCATCCAGCATTAGTTCACGAAATGGACTTTCCAGGCTTTTCTGAAATCAGAATTCTCTTCATTTCTCATAGAACAATAATATCCCATTATTTTCAATACCATAACTTATTGATTCATTCCCCCCATAATGAGCATCCACGCAGTTTCCAGTTCCTTATCACTATAAAAAATGAGAGGGTACAAACATGTTTGCACATGTGGGTCCCTTTCTCTATTATCTCTTTGGAATACAGGCCCAATACAAACACTGCCAGATCCAATGGTATGCACAGTTTGATAGCCTTCTAGGCACAGTTATGATTCTTCATTGGACATAAAATATTTTATTTTTAAAAAGGCTAGATGTCAAAGTCATCAAAAGCACGATAAAATATACCAACATTTTAAATGTCTTTTAAAATATGAACTTTTCTTCCAATGCTCCTTTGCCAGTTATGCTTAGGAGAATTGAATTGTACCTTAAAATTTCATTCAAGAAATGTATTTTCAATGTACGATCTCACCTTGATAGATCTCTGAAGTAGGTCATATTAAAGAGTCCCACAATATCAACGAACAAACTTTTCGTTAAAAAATAAAAACGAAACCAAAAAACCAAAAATCAAAAACAAAACCCAATATCTTGTAGAAACTTAAACTCTTAATAAACAAAAAAATTTTCTTTAAGTAGAATGTGAAAAATCCAAAAATTAGTTTCTAATCTGTCATTTTGAGGGGGCAATTCAATAGGTATAAAATTACTTTTATAAATTATTCTTACTTCTAGTTCCCCAGGTTCAAAACCTTATTTTCATTCTTGACTCCTCACTCTTATCTTACAATCCAATTACCTGCCAAATCTTGTCATTTCTTTCTCTAGAACATGTCTGCTTTTATTTCCTTTTTCTCCTTCACACAGCCACTACCTCAGTTCAGAGCCTACTGTGACCTCTCACCTGGACTTCTGTCCAGCTTCCAGCTAGTCTCCTATTTAGTCCTCCCTCCTTAAATCTCTTCTCAGTCCAATCTATCTTTTCTGGTGTGGCCAGTGACTTCCGTAAAATCCAGGTCTGATCACACCACTTCACGACTCAATAAACCTGTGCGGTTGCTTATTGCTCCCTAGGATCAAATAGCCAGTGCTTAACATTTGAAGTACTTCACAAGCCAGGCCCTGCCTACCTTTCTAGGATTCTCACATGTTACTCTTTGGTGTGTTCCTCCATTTCCAGATTCTGTGTCTTCGTACTGGCTGTCAGCCCTGCCTGAAATGCCCTCCGTTCCCATCCACATTCCTTCAAAACTGAGCTCAAATGCCACTTTCTGCAAGGAAATATTTCCTTGTTCCCTCAAAGGGTCTGCCTGCCCTTCTAAGATCATATTAGATCAAATATATGCTATTTCTTGTACCTATATGTAGCTATAGAGTACATCCTGTCTTGCCCATTAGAACAGAAGCTTTTGTCTCTAACTTCCTTATACCTTGGGGTGGTGTGTGGTGCAAGATCGATGCTTAAAAGATGCTTACTAGCCAGCTGAGCCTGAGCCTCTTACACTATCTCCTCACTTAGTGTGGGGACTAACTCCCTCTTACCCATCTGTGTTCCTTCCTAACCACTGGAAAGCTGATTCTCTTGGACATACCAAAAAGCAGCTCTATCTCTCACTCTCTTTTCATCTTTTCCAAACCCTATTCTGTCTTTAGCTTTTGTCATCAGCTTCAATTTGTTCTAGGAGTCACTGCTCCTGACTCTATTTTTTATTACACTATGCTATGCCATCACCTGCTTTTGCTTTGATCTTCTGCAGCTTTTCAAATTCCCAGATGGTTGGGGCTCCCTTTGCATGAACATATCAGTCTCTTTTTAAAAAATTATTTATTTTTAATGCACATTGCTTTATGAATCATGTTAGGAGAGAAAAATCACAGCAAAAAGGAAAAACCATGGGAGAAAAAAAAAACAAAAAAAAGAAGTGAGCATAGCATGTATTGATTTACATTCAATCTCTTTAGTTTTTTTTCTGGATGCACATGGCATTTTCTGTCCAAAGTCTATTGGGATTGCTTTGGATCACTGAACCATTGAAAAGAACCAAGTCTTTCAGAGGTGATCATTGTACACTCTTGCTGTTTTTATGTACAATGTATTCCTGGTTCCATATCAGTCTCCTTAGATAACTGCTCCTCACCCCCCATTAAAAATTATTTTCTTTTACTACCTTCAGAATTTCAGTCTTGACTTTCCTAGTCCCCAGCCTGATTTATTCTGGAGAATTTTAATCCATTGGATCCTACTTATTTTTCCCTCTCTCAAGTCTCTCTCCCTTTTCTTCTCTCTCTCTCTCCAACTTTCTGAAATCTCCTCTTCTAAATATAGAGCAGAATTAAGCCCTGATTTCCACTCTCTTTGTGCCTTTTCCTTCCTCGTCCCTCCTTTTTCTCAGGGAAAGAAAGGCAGGGTGGTTTAATAAGAGACCAAATTCTACAATGGCAAGAGTGCTTAAATATGAGTCAGAAAGACCTGCATTTGAATGATGCTACCTCTAGTCCTATCTAGCTGAGGACAGAGACCTTCCTGAAACAACATGGCTAACTGACAGCCTACCCATATTACATCAGTTCTGCCTCCTAGCCTTCTTGTTTAAACTCTTGTACATGCTTTCAGTGTATTATAGACTCTGACTTCTTTTATCTTTTCCTAAATCTTCTCTCTCTTCCATGTTTTCTCCTCTGACTCCTGAATTTCATCAATGGTTCCCCCCCTCCCCTGAGGCAATTGGGGTTAAGTGACTTGCCCAGGGTCACACAGCCAGAAACTGTTAAGTGTCTGAGACCAAATTTGAACTCAGGTCCTCCTGACTTCAGAGCTTGTGCTCTCTCCACTGTGTCACCTAGCTGCCCTGAGTATGTATTCTTAATATACAATGCCATACTGCTACTTCCTGTTGGTATGGTAGCAGAACAACAGATTTGGAATTAGAGAACTTGAGGTCAAACTCACTTTCCTCACTTAGGAGCTCTCTAACTCATTTTTAAAAAACAATACTTTGCACATTTTTAAAAAAAGAAATCTGAGGCTCACGGTTCTATCCTGAAATTCTTTTTTGGATTAGCTACTGCTAATCTTCCTACATTGTAGCTACTTTCTGTGGCATTTTCTTGGGAAGATCTAGCTAGCTAGCTTTTAGCTGTTTTTCTTCTATCTTTGCCTTTCAGCTTATATGATTATATGATATAATATAATAATATAATATTATATGGTTCTCAAGATCCCAAGCAAATACATTCTCCCCCCCCACCCCCACCCTCAGTTCTGGTTAGGTCCTTTTCTACATTATTCCTGGATATTAGACAGTAGTCTAGATATTCCAAACCTGTTCTCAGATGTGTTTTTAACCTCTTCACAGCCCAAATCTCCTGTTCTTCTGAATCATTTTTCTCCAATCAGTAGCAACAGCAGCAGTGATGAAAACACAACTTTTGCCCTTAAGGGCCTTGGTTTTCTCGAGCGGCAGCAATGCTTTCATGATCCCTTTTGGCATTATAGTTTCTGCCTACACCCCAGAAGAGGTAGTCATCATCAGGTCCGACAAGTCTTGGGAGGTTCCCTGTGTTGGTATGGGTGCACCTGCCAGCAGAATAGCGGAGCTCTCTACTGTTGTGTCAAGGAGTCACAACCACCGATGCTTGTCTGTTTCTTCCTCTAAGCCACAGTGGACAATCTCTCATCTAATGTCACCTATTACAGGATCCTGACATCATCCAATCCAACTTGTTCAAGGTCATACAGCTGAAAAGTGGCAGAACCAAGATTCAAACCCCAAACCTCTGCCTCTTTCCACTGTACCAAACTGTCTCTCACATCAACATTCTTTGATGGCCAAGTAGCTGCTTCCCCTTCAGTGAGTCCAATTCCCTCATATTCAGGATAGTTTCCTGGTTATTATTTAGCTCTGCAAGCTTGGCAGTCCTCTCCTTTCCTTCTGTGATCCATTCTTCCATTCTCTAACTTCCTGACATTGAAGAGAAGTCCCCTTTGCCTCTTCAGATCCTATTTCTTTTTTATTTTTACACTGAAGCCCTTCATCTCCTGTGGAAAAGAACACTTAATGCTCCATGATAATCTAGATAATGGAGAGACATTCTTTGAGTCTCTTTACCTTTGCTTCCAGGACGAAGGTCACACTGTACTTTTCCCATGAATAAAAATTACCATTACTCAAATTTAACTTGAAGATAGATAACAACTTAGAATTACATAATTAGTAACATCACTGAATGTTCTTCTCGAGGCATTCTAACATCAAATAACTCAAGAAACTTCTTGGAAAGTTCTAACCCCTCATTTTAAAAATAAACACTTTAAAATTATGAACATAAATCCTCCCCCGAAAATATTTTTATAATACCAAGCAGACAATAAAAGACAATTGTACCTGAAACTATGAATCTCTATTCCAAGAGACTGGATTTCTTAAAGCACATATTTCAGCATGTTATTTTCAAAGCAATCTTGCTTATCTATGCTTCTGTGTATAACCATAAACGCTCTTCTGTACATTAAAAAATGCCTCTTTTCTTGAGGGAGGGGAAATCACTGCTGTTAGCTCCTATCTCCATTAAAGCCCTATCTCTTAGTTATAAAAAAGAGAAAAAAAACTTACCATAAGCAAGCATATTCTAGTCCAAAATCCCTAATAAATAATGATGCAAAAAATTTTAAATAAAATATCAGCAAAGAGACTACAACCATATATCACAAAGATTATGTACTATGACTAAGAATGTAATGGCTAGTTCAATATTAGGACAACTATAAAGATAACTGACCACATTAAAAACAATAATCAAAATATGATTTTGAAAAAAATACAACACCTGTTCTTGTTCAAAACACCAGGAATAAATCGTTTCTTAAACAGGATAAGGAATATCCATCCAAAACCAAAAGTCAGCATAATCAGTAACAAAACTAAACTGGAGGCTTTTCCACTAAGATTAGGATGACAATTAATTTCCAATCCATTTCTATCAATTTCCATTCCCTTCCTATTTAATATAGTACTAGAAATGCTAGATATAAGACAAGAGTAAGCTTATAAACACTGACAAACCAAATAGTCACATTTTTTGCAGAGGGTGGAATGGTTTCATAGAAAACCCTCAAATCAACTAAAAACCTAAATTAAATAATTAACAACATTAGCAGTTTTAGGATACAAGATAAATCTACACAAATAATCAATATTTCTGTGTACTGCCAACAAAATCTAGCAAGAAGAGGATAAAGAGAGAAATTTCATTTAGAAGAACTGCAGAATGGATAAAATATTTGGAAACCAAGATACACTACAACTATATGAACACAATTATGAAATACTATTTACACAAATAAAGACAAATCTAAATAATTAGCAAATAACTAGTTGCTCATCAGTAGGCCAATGAAAAAAATAAAAATGATAATAATAACCCAATTAGTTTACTTATTTAGTGCCAAAGTAATCACTACTAAAAGATTACTTTTTAGAGCAGAGAAAACCCAAAATTTATTTGGAGTTTTAAAAAAGTCAAGAATATTAAGAAAATTAATGGAAAAAAAGTAGAAAAGAAGGGAGCCTAGCAGAACCAGATCTCAAATTATACAACAGAGCAATCATCATAAAAACAATTTGGTAATGGACAATAAATAGGCTGTTCAGTAGATCAAGCACACATAATAAAATGTATAGTCTGTTGTAATCTAAACACTTCAGCTACTGGGATAACAACTCACTATATTACAAAACCTGTTGGGAAAATTGGAAAGCAGCCTTACAAAATCTAGGTACACATCAGCATCTTACACTGTGTATACTAAGAAAAGCTCTAAATATATATATAACATAAAGGATAACATCATAAATTAGAAAAGCAATGAAGAAAATACCTCTTAGATCTATGGATCATGGAGGAGTTCATGGCCATAAGAAGTATTTAGGAAGTAAAATGGGCTATTTTCATTGATAACTTTTTTTTTTTTGCATAAACAAAACCAATGCAGCTAAAATTATAAGTTAAACAGGTATTTTTCTTCCATCAACTTTCTCTGAAAAATGGGTCACTCATAAGTTTTGTGAATAAAACCTCAAAGATCTTATTAGAGTATATAGGGAATTATGGCCAAAGTGGAAGTTACACACACAAATAGTGTTCGTGTGTGTAATGGGTTGTTTTTCTTATATTCTCAATGAGGGTAAGAGGCGAGGGGTGAGAAGATGAGAAGTCGGATCCTGGATGCTTAAAACTATTACATACAAAAAGAAAACTTGGGAACTTTGATTAATGTAATGACCAATCACAATTTCTGAATTATGATGAAATATGCTACTTATACTTGTGATAGAGAAGTTGTTGTAACACCAAAGACTGAGACTTTTTTTTTTAGATATGGCCAATTAGAAATTAAGTACTACTTGGACAGAAACTGGAAACTTAGTGGATGCCTATCAATTGGAGAATGGCTGAATAAATTGTGGTATATGAATAATCTGGAATATTATTGTTCAGTAAGAAAGGACCAACAGGATGATTTCAGAAAGGCCTGGAGAGACTTACATGAACTGATGCTGAGTGAAATGAGCAGGACCAGGGGATCATTATATACTTCCAGCAGCAATACTGTAAGATGATCAATTCTGATGGACCTGGCCATCTTCAGCAATAAGATGAACCAAATCAGTTCTAATGGAGCAGTAAAGAACTGAATCAGCTATAGCCAGCGAAAGAACTCTGGGAGATGACTAAGAATCATCACATTGAATTCCCACTCCCTATATTTTTGCCCGCTTGGATTTTTGATTTCCTTCACAGGCTAACTGTACAATATTTTGGAGTCCGAGTCTTTTTGTACAGCAAAATAATGGTTTGGACATGTATACTTATTTTGTATTTAATTTATACTCTAATATATTTAACATGTATTGGTCATCCTGCCATCTAGAGGAGTGGGTAGGGGGAACGAGGGGAAAAATTGGAACAAAAGGTTTGGCAATTGTCAATGCTGTAAAATTTCCCATGCATATAAAAAGTTATTAAAATAAAATACAAATAAATAAATAAATAAATAAATAAAACCACACACACACACACACACACACACACACACACACACACAGAAATTAAGTACTACTTTACTACACATTTACAACGAGGATTTTGTTTTTCTTGCTTTCTTTGTGGGAAGGAGGGAGATGAGAAAGGTACAGGAGGGAGAAGGATGTTAACCTCTGAAGCTAAAATAAAATGTAATTAAATTAATAAAAGAATATATAAGGAATGGCTCGAAATATATAGGAAATAGTTTCAAATTTATAAGAATAAAAGCCATTTCCCAACTGCTAAATAGTCAGAAGATAGAAATAAGCAATTTTCAGAGGAAGATATCCAAGTTGTCAATAGCCATATGAAAAAATGCTCTAAATCACTAATATTTAGGGAAAAGAAAATTAAAACAACTCTGGGATTCTAGCTCATACTTACTGGACTGGCAAAGCTGATAAAAAAGGAACATGACAAAGGATGGATGGGTTGTGGGAAAATGGATATATTAATGCACTGTTGGTGGGATAAATTGATCCAGGCATTCTGGAAAGCTATTTAGAACTATACCTTCAAAATTATTGATCTGTGTATGTGCTTTGACCCTTTAGTATCACTACTAGGTCTACATCCCGAAAGAGATCAGAAGAAGGAAAAGGACCCATAAGTACAAAAAATATTAGTAGGAGCTATTTTCAGTGGCAAATAACTGGAAACTGATGGAGTGAACACCAAATGATGAGCAGCTGAAAAAGTTATGGTACAAGAATGTGATGGAATACTATTGTGTATTAAGAAATGATGAAGGAGATGGTGTCAGAGAAACCAAGGAAAATTTGTATGAACTGGTATAAGATGAAGTGAGTATATCAGAAAAACAATTTATACAATTCTATTCAATATAATAATATTACAAAAGTATTGTAAGGATAAATGATTATGAAAGATTTAAGGGCTCTGATCAACACAATGGCCAATTAATACTCTAAAGGACTCATAATAAAACATGTTACCCATCTCTTGATAGAGAAGTGATGGAGTCAATATGCAGATTGAGACTTTATTTTTGGATCTAGATAATACAGGATTTTTTTTTGCTTGACTACATATAACAAGGATTTTGTTTTTCTTATTTTTTTTAATGGGGAAAAACAAAAGGGGTAGAGAAAATGTAGGTAAGATGGAAACAATGAAAATCTGAAAATAAAACTGAATTAAAACCAAACAGCCATACATTCAGGCAAAATCAGATCATATGATGGCCATCTTTTTTTAAAATGTATGTTTCTTTATCTTAAGTTCATTACCCTTCCATCAGGATAACTTTCACTAGAGATCACTTGGAATCGTGGTTGGTCCTGACTTTGATGAGAATAAAATCATTCAAAGTTGTTATTCTTTACAATGTCAAAGAAACTGTTCTTCTGGTTCCATATTAGTTCACATAAGTTTTACTTGTTATTGTTTGACCTTAGTTCTCAAAGACTATGAAATCAGGAAGGTGATGCCATGACATGTGGATGAATTGGATTTAAGTGAGGGAGGGTTGTGCAAAGTCACCTGCTTCACCTTCCCCTCCAGAGCCATCTGGGTCCAGTGGCCAGCTATAGATCAGACTGGAGATGGCCCTGGATACAATGGGAGTCCTTGGCATTTTTAAACTAAGGTCTTCAATAGGTCTCAGTTAAACTCAGCTAACAGTCATTCACTGACTAAGACTAGGTAAGAATTGAGCCAAAGAATGGTTTCTTTTACCTAGTTAAAAAAAATCAACCTGGTAGGGGAAGACCTTCAGAATTCCTGGTCAAAACAGAAACAATTGCAATTTATATTCACTTGGAGCAAATCAGGGCCCAAACAATGACTGACCAGGGTTTAGCCTTTGACCTACTGTCAAATGTTAAAATGACATTTTTAATGAGAGCCAGAGTGATCTGAGTTTAAGGAATGGTTCTTACAAAAGAAATCTAGTCAGTAAACCCCAAGGTATCTTGGGAGATTTCAGCAATCAAAATTTATATTCTTTTGGAAATAGGATTCTCTAAAATCACCTCTTTCATCATTTCCAACATTGCATTTTAATTCATTACATTCCTAGACCAAATGTGTTTAGCCATTTCTCAAGTGAGGGGAATCTCTTTAGTTTTCAGATCTTTGCTTAAAATTTTTTTTTAATATATAGATTCCTTTCCTTTTCATTTGATCCCTTTGGGAAAGAAACATAGTAGTGGGGTCTAATGATATATACAGTTAATTGACTTTTGGGGCAGAGTTTCAAATTGTTATGGCTAAATCAAATCATAGCTTCACCAACAGGTCAACAACATGTGTCCATTCTTCCATAGTCTCTTCAACATTTGTCATATCCTTTTTTGGTCTTCTTTGATATTCTGATGTATCTGACCTAGCTATCATTTTAAACACTGTCAAATAATAGTAGAAAGAAAGAGTATTTGTACCCATTTGTAATGCTTCTATCACTATCAGGATTACTAGCTCTAATGATTAGAACTGTGATATTAATGGGATGCTTGCTGCTTCTAGTAGGAGAATGTTAACATCTTGTCCTTGTAAAGCTCCCTTCCAACTACTCAAATAAACATCTGTCATTCTTGGTTTCGCTTGACTTTTGTGTTTTCATTTCAAAATTCTTATTCAGCTTTGGACTTTTCATTAGGAATGCTTGAAATCTCTTATTTCATTAAAGGCTTATTTTTTCCCTTGTAGAAGTATACTCTGCTTTGCAGGGCAAATTATTCTTGATTATAAGCCATTCTCTTTTGCCTTCTGGAATATTGTATTCCACGCTCTCTTCTGGTTTAAGAAGAAACTGCTAGGTCTTGTGCGATACTGAATGTGGTTCTTTAGAACTTGAGTTGCTTCATTCTGGATGCCTATAATATTTTTTCCTTGGATAGACAAGATTCCTCTGGATGTTGTCTATTCTTAGGACTTTTTCTTTTGGTGTTTCTTTAAGGTGGTGATTGATGGGTTTTCACAGTCTTCATTTTGACCTCTGTTTCCAATAGGTTGGGGCAGTATTCATTTAAGATATTTTAAAATCTACAGTCTAGGCTTTTAAAAACAACGATTTTTTAACGGTCTGTGATAGAGCGAGCCATCTGCACGTAGAGAAAGAACTGTGAGGACTGAATGTGGATTGCACATAGTATTTTCACTTTTTTGTTGCTGTTCGCTTGCGCTTTGTTTTCTTTCTTGTTTTTTCCCTTTTTGATCTGATTTTTCTTGTGCAGCATGATAATTTTGGAAATATGTATAGAAGAATATATTGGATTACTTTCCATCTAGGGGAGGTAGGGCGAAGGGAGGGAAAAATTTGGAACACAAGATTTTACAAGGGGAAATATTGAAAATTATGCATAAGTTTTGAAAATAAAAAACTTAAAAAATTTTTTTTAAAATAATGGTTTTTAGAGAATTTGGTGATTCTTAAGTCATCCCCCAGGCCTGTTTTCCAGGTTATTTTTTTTGATATTTTTCTCATTGGATTTCTGGATCATCATGTCAATTCTTAGGCTCTGTGCTAGACTAGATATGTGGGAGTTAGGCTAGACTGTTCAGGCAACCAACGTAGCTTGAAGTCCTTATACTCCTTCATTTTTAAGTATAGGATCAACAAATGTTCTACCACATGCAGGAACCCAAAAAATATACAGAGTAAGTTATGATTTTTAATTAGTGTTTCCATTCTTTTAATACTGACTTTTATTTTTGCCAAGATCATTAAATAGCAAGTAAATAAATTCAGGCAAACATTTTGGGGAAAATACATATAGCAAGAAGACAATTAAGACCAGGTTCCAAAATTTTTGTCAATGATTCAAAATGATCAAGCTTATATAAATTTCTACACAGAACCCTTTCAGTTCTATTATTCTATGTAATTTTTTTTAAAAGTATGATCATTTAAATACAATTTCTTTTGAATACAGCTGAATGATTCACTTTATAATGAGTTATGGAAGTACTAACTTAAAGCATAGTTTAAAAAAATCTGAATACTACTTGTCTATCCATAAATCAAAGCACAAGACAGATGGAGGAAGAAAGGTACTTTTTCAAAGCTAGTTTTTTTTGGTCAACAGCTGCAACTATAATGGTTGATTATATAAGTACTCCTAAGAGTGAAGGGTCTTGAGCGGCTCCAGCACTCTAAATAGAAGTATTTCACTTCTTTAAACTGTCAATAACTTGGCTTTTTTATATCTATAAGGCATAAAAAAACTTCCCACAATTATACATAACTATTCAGCTTCAAAAATCTGATCAATTTCTAGATTATTTTATTAACAATTATTTTCAAGCATATATAGTTCCAATGAATGTTCTAATCACTCCAACTCTGTTAACAATTACCAGCAAAATCAATTTAATAATCACCTTCCTTTGAATATGATGAGAAAAGCTCAAGTGGCTCTCTGGGAACACACACAAAAAAAATGGAATCCTACAAGCTCCTAAGAAAAACATTGGTAAGAGTTTAGAATTTTTGAACTTTTTGAATTGTACTGACACTAAGGATGCAGAAAATATTCCCAATATACTCAAACAACTGAAACCTCAAATTAAACTATTAAAAGTTTCCTTTGCTCACCCAAACCCAGTTTCAATGAGAGATAAAAGCTTGTTTATCAGTGGATTTCCAAATACAGTGAAAAAAGAAGGAAGTGAAGTAGTTTTTTTCCCCCAATAAGGACAAATTATTACTCGCCATTGTTCTAGCTGATCATGGCACTTAAAAATCAGGGAATATATAGTGTTGACTTAAGAAGCAGATCAAAGTGGTAGGTAGCAGCTAACAATAATAAAAGAAATAGGATAAAAAAATTAGATATGTTTCTGCTCTGGACAGGATCATTAAATTTCTTCAATCTCCAAAACAGAGCACCAAATTAAGCACTAAAACCCCACAAACTGGGATTTATATTCACTATGAAAATTAGAAACCCTATCTATAATCACTGGGCTAGGAGTTGAGAGATCTAGGTGCTAGTTCTTTGATTAATCCCTTTGATGAGTACTCTTACTACATCTCTTTAGTATAATATTTGTTAGCATAAGAGTAAGCAGACCTTTTTTGGGGGGAAGGGGAAAGGGAGAGCAGGATATTATTTTTTTTCCCTCTAGGTTTGGCAACAAAAGCAGGCACATATCTTGTGTAAAATGTTGCTCTTAACAGTTTTGGAAAACTACATCTTGAGAATGTGATACAATTAAGGAAGGAGGTGAACATTTGAATGGAAAAACATTTTCAAAATCTTAGGTTTATATAGCTGTTTCAATTTCTAGAGCTTTTTTTTTTTGTTTGTTTAATATCATTTTTTCCTTGCTTTATAACAAAAGTGTTAAATATCTTACTTTACAAGTAATGTCCAGTCCATAGGAATTCTCTCCTCGGCTTGAAGCTCCTCCCATTTTTTCAACCCTTGCAATGACACCCAAAGGAATGTCCAGTAATGCCCCAGAATCCTAAAAGAGACACAAATACAAAAGTAAAGATTTTTGTTAAAAATCAAGAAGTCAACTACACATCTCTGGGTCCTAGACAACTCTTTATAACTCTGTGGTATAAATTAGTTGTTGATCTGCACTGGCAGAAACTGTCCTCACCAGAAGTTTTCTACATTAATAAAAATCACATCCCCACCATCCTATCCTCAAACAAATCATGAATCTATCAAAACTTCATAGGCAGTATACTGCAGAATTTCTTACCTTGAAATTTTAAAATTTTATAGATAAAAGTGTGACACAATAGAATATACATAAACAGCAAGGATTAAAATAGACTTATATGCCTAAATTTCTAAAAACAGTCTCCCAAAGTCTAAAATCTCACATGGAACAGATTTTTTTAAAGCCTATCAGTTTCTCTGAACTCTCTATCTATCTGGAACCACACATTATATACTTCCATATATCAGTTCTTTTCCTGGAAGTAGATAGCAGTGTTGTTTATAGTTGATTTGAATCGTCATATTGGTCATTGCTATTCCTGTACAAAACATTCTCTTGATTTTGCTTGTTTCACTTTGTATTATTTTCTACAACTCTTTCCATATTTTTCTAAAATCAAGCTGTTCATCATTTCTTACAGCACCGTAGTTTTAAATCACAATCATATACCACAACTTATTCAGTCATTCCTCAATTGATGGGTACCCCTGCAATTTCCAGTTTTTTTGCCATCACAAAGAAAGCTGCTATAAATATTTTAAAACATGTAGATTCCTTCCCTTTTTCCTGATCACTCTGGGAAAAGACCCCATAGCTTTTAGTTTTTATTATTTTAATCTTTTCTTAACAGCATGCAACACTTCATTCATATGCCACAATTTGTTGACAGACAAGTGTTTTGTTCAAAACTGGACTGAGACACTTAACATGTTTTAGCTGTGTGACTCTGGGCAAGTCATTTAATCCCAATTGCCTTGGTTCCCTTCCCCCAAGAAAGAGAATGTCTGAACGTCCTTTAATTCATTAAAGATTCATTTTTCCCCTTGCAGGATTACACTCTGCTTTGTTGGTTAGGTTATTCTTGGTTACAAACCTAGCTCCTTTGCTTTTTTTGGAATATCCTATTCTATGCTCTTTTGGCTTTTAAGTAGAAACTACTAAATCTTGTGTTATCCCAACTATAGCTCCACAACATTTAAATTGTTTCTTTCTGTTTGCTTATAATATTTTTTTTTGACTTTTGAAGTTTTGAAAATTAGCTATGATGTTCCTATGGATTTTCGTTTTGGGATCTTTTTCAGCTGATGATGGGTAGATTTCTTTCAATTTCTATTTTACCTTCTAGTTCTTAAACTTCAGGGCAATTTTTCTTAGATTTTTTTTGAAGTATTGTGTCTAGACTCTTTTTGAACATGACTTTCCAGAAGTCCAACAACTCTTATATTGTCTCTCTCTGATCTGTTTTTTTTCCTTCTTTTGATTTTATTGTTTCTTGATGTTTTATGAAATCATTAACTTCTGCTCAATTCTAATTTTTAAGGAGTCATTTTCTTTAGAAAGTTTTTAGATATCATTTTCTAACTGGTTTTCTTTTATAATTTTAGTGACTTTCTTACATTAATCTTATTTCCTTTGCCAATTTTTCTCTATCTCTCTTATTTGATTTTTAAAGAGCTTTTGAAGCTCTTCCAAGAACTTTATTGGACTTTTGACCATTTTACATTTTTCTTTGAAGCTTTACAAGTTATTGTTTTATTTCACTGTTATCGTCTGAGTTTAAAGTCCGATTTTCTCTGCCACCATAGTAATTACCTATGGTCAAGTTCTTTTTCTATTGTTTATTCATTTTTTTTTTAAACAACCTATTTTTTGGCTGTGAAGTTTACATTACGGTTGGGCTCTCCTGTCAGGGTGTGGGGAAACAAGGTGTCAGGCTTCGAGGTTTTGTGCTATTATTTTCAGAATTCTAGCTGGGGGAACAGGAGGGGGTGGTCTATGACTTTTTGGTTCTCCAATGTGCTGTGATCCAAGACCAGGCATGATCATTGCTCTTCCAGTTTATACCTTGGTTTATGAATGACCTCAGATACCTTGAGCCACAACCAAGACCCTGGCACAACCACCACCACAGATGCACTCACTCCCTACAATCCAGGAAATGCACCATCAGCCTCTACTCTATCCCTGCCACAAGCACCAGTTTATCACTCTGCCTTGGAACTTAATCCAGAGAATCTGCTTTCCTGTGAGTGACCACAACCAGTCCTCTTCCTCTTAGAATTGGGAGCAGGGACCCTACCACTCTGTCACCACACTCACTGGCTGCACTGGTTCTTCCTCACCTGCAAATACAACCTGAGACTCTGTCTAGCCAGTAAGTTTGGGCCCCTGTCCATTATTAGTAAACACCCTCCCCTCCCTGTCCCAATCAGCTACGACCCTGATATTGTCACTGTGGTGACAAAGGTGACATAGCCACGCCTCCCCCATCAGGGCTTGCACTTTGTTGACACACTTTCCTCCTAGTCAGACCACCAACTCATAGGTTAGATCTTTCCTAACATTCTATCAAATTGTCTTAAGCTGAGTGATTGCTTTATCTAGACTATATATTCCTATCAATCTAAAATTTACTTTGAGACATTATTTTAAGTCATTTGAGGGGGAACTTGAGAGAACCAGATAATGTCCTGCTTTACTCTACCAATTTCCTATAATTCCCTTCATCCACTGTTGATTTTTCAAGAAAAAACTGAAGGTCTGAGTATACTCTGCTATTATCAAGATTTGTGATCATCAGCGGGTCATTCAACCTGTGGGTTTCAGTTCTAAATCTGGAAAAAAAAAGAGATGGGATTAGATTCCATTACTACTTCTAAGGTTCCTTTTGCCTCTCGAATTTTATAATCTATATCTAACCCATAATCTGATGCCTTATTCTATAACCTTCACATTCTTACTTAAATTGTATTTATGTACTCTTATTTACACTTTCTACATTTTTTTCTTTATAAATTAAAATCTTTAAGCCAGTAACCATTAATGCTAGAAAATGCACGTCTGTAGCTGATACTGTTTGGGGAAAAAAAAATCAAGAATTAATGACCTGTATTTCTAAAGACTTATTTGCAATCAGTACCTCTATCTATTTTCTTATGAAACTGAAGCATTATACAATTTTTTTTCTTGCAAATTGATCACCTTTTTGGAACACAAAGCAAAGTTTTTTAAATGATCAGTTTCAAATAGCTAAATTATGCAAAATTCACAGTAGGGTACCTAATAAATATCTGCCAAATGAATGAATATTAAAACTAATATTTTTTATAAAATTTAAACACAACTTTTAGTAGTTGTCTAGAAATAGAAGCCTAGAATAGAAGAGTTTCAGGAGTAAGGGAATAAATGCAAACACTGAGATTTTATTTACTCAGATCAATCTGCTTTACCAAAGACAATATTAGTGTTTTGGATTATACTTGTAAAGAAACGTTTTCTAGTTATTATATGGCACAAGGAAACAATACCACATGAACTTGATTACCTTAAGAGAGAAAAGAAAAAAGAAACTTTTGCCTATTGTTAAATGAAAAAACATCAGGCAGTTTTATAAGAATGTCTATGCCATGTTGAAATTTACAGAGTTCTGTGAAATTTTCTAGATGTTCAACTTTATTTCTCAACTTCCTAAATGTTCCTTAAGAAAAATATACTTGCATACTAAGTGAAAATTCACTCCTCTACCATCAATATTTATGTCAGAATGCAAAAGCAAAAACTAACAAGATAACTATGATGCTCTTTGTACCACTTAAAGAAAACAAAATAACACCGACCCAAGACAGAACAGAAAAAAGGATTCTGAAGAAGGACTAGACATGTTTCTAATGAGCACTAAGGCAGAGGAAAACAGTTGGGCTACAAACCAGAGGCTCTCTACACGAGTCAGAGAAGATAAAATATTTAAGTAAGGCCCATCCTGAAATGAACACTTGTCAGTACTGCTGGACAAGGGTCGAGCCAACCAATATTTTGAGAGGTTCATGAAGAACTAGGCTTAAGGGAAGCCGCCAGGGAGGTGGGGCCTAGCTCTAGTAGACTATCTGCTGTTATGTTCTCTTTAGCTTTATGCTAGGTATGGTCTTGGATACTAACCTTTTTGAGAAAGACAAGCAGGGGCCCGTATGGCAACTCTGTATTCCCCAATGTATAGCACATGGCTCTATGATCTAGCCCCATGCTGCTCCAGAGTCAGTGGTGATCTGAGTAGTAATGTGTTCTGGAGATTAAACCTAGACATACTTATTTTTATCTTCTGAGCCTGAACTCAACTACCTACACCAAAAGGAAAGGGTACTAAGTATAGGGAATTGCAATTACAGATTATCTACTGGTCCACACGTATAAAAGTGCTAGTATACACTATATTCTGCTTAAATGAACTCCCAAAGACTAACTGGAAGTTTTAGGAATAAGAAAATTATCTTTGCCTTCTCTTGACAGTGTTAACTGACTAAATATTATTAAACATTTAAATGATCTCTAAGGTCCCTTCTGGCACTAAAATGCTATGAATATGATTAAATATGTAAAGGAGTTGAATATAATTTTGAGTAGAAGAAAATAAAACTTCATAAGAATAATAATATGTCATCATTAAAGAACAAGAGATGAAAATCTTATTATATTCATTTCTTAAAGGAGCCAAACCTTGAGGCTGGAAAGCAGGTGAATATAATACATGCTTCTAAACATGCTGCATGGCCAAGGGCTACACCAGGGTTTCTCTGTTACTTCCATAAAACAAAATGAAAACAGATACCAAAATCAGTCGAGAAGGAGAACGAATTGAAATGGTAATCTTTAGAAGATTTAAAGTTACTTGTTGATCTGAGAAAGAACACAAATCTACTTCAAACTGCTACCAAATTTAGAGCTCTCACTGCAATGAACAATGTAAGTTCTAAGTACCACTGGCATCTGTTGGACGATCCAGCACCTATCCAAAGATTAAGATATCTAATATTTGAGAGTTGCAGTTCAATGGGCATATTAACTATTTATTTTTGGCCTTAGCTTCTCCAAGTTTTATCCCTATTTTATCAACAGAAAGCCAACCAATGTATCTCAAGTCCTTGCACAAATCCTTTCGATGAGTTATAATATGATGATGCGTATAGCAAGGCCATAAGAGAATCTGACAGTTGAATAGCACTTGTTTATCTTGTGTAAAACTACAGCTGAAGGTATTTGCTCACTATGCTACTCAATAACCTTCATATAAGAACTCAAACAATAAATTTGTTTGACTTTAGTTCCAGGAAAAAAATTCTGTCTCTATAAATGAATTTACATCCATTCTTTTGTCAGAAAACAAAAACTAAGGCCAAATGTATTTGCTTTGCCTAAGGAGCCAGAAAGTTTACAGCCATACTGACTGCCCAAATATTAAAAATGTGTCCAGTTCTGATGCCTGAAAGTATATATTCCCCTTGTTTCTTTCAAATTCTATTTTATCCTTTAAAGCAATATTTTGCACTTCTAGTAGTTTATGAGCCATTTCAAGTTCTTTTGTCAAGTAAGCAGATATTTATATGCTCCCCAGTCTAATTATATACACATAACATATATGTGTAATATAATACTATATCACATAATGTTAAACATAAAACGAACTAGAAGGATCTTATTTTTACAAAGAGGGCTTGGAGTAAGATTAGATTTAAGCTAATGTGAACATAACTGGTATAGCACCATTGGACTACCAGAAAACCACAATATCTATGCCACTAGGCTCTAATCAATCTTTCAACAAACATTTACTGAGCACCTACTATGTGTGAGGCACTGTGATGAACACTATGGATAAAAAACAATCTCTGTCCCTACTTTCTAGATATCTAGGGAGGAAAAACTGTCCAGATAGCATAGAATTTTAGAAAAGAGAGAAGGTTCAGGGAGGCTTCGGATAGAAGGTGGCACCTGAGCTGATTTTCGAAGGACAGGGAAGATTCTAAGAAGTGGAGGTAAAGAAGTACATTCCAGGTCTGAGAGCAAGCAGTGAAAATGGCACTGGAGACAACATATTGTGTTTGAGGAATACCAAGGCCAATCTAGGTGGGACTGAAGTGTGAAGGAAAGGGAGTAGTGTATAACAAGATTGAAAAAGGAAATTGAACTAGGTTGAGAAAAGGTTTTAAAGCCACAGGAGGTTATGTTTGATCCTAAAGGCAATAGGGAACTATTGAAGTTTATGGGGTTAAAGGGAAATGGCAGGGAAAGAGGAGAAGAGATAGGGAGAGATAGAATAATTGATCATGGCTTTAAAAAGGAATTTCAGAATTCTTTATTGTTAATGAATGTCAAGGAGGCTTTAGGAATTATTGGCACGGTTCTAAATGCAACTACAAAGCCCATCTCCAGTGTATCTACTTTAAGTCCAGAGATGCCATAGGAATGAATTAGCCCTGTCTTTCCTAACTGATGTCCCTTACCTGACCCCAACCCAGGACCACCAATACCCTAGCAGAGGGGTCCTGATACTATGGTGTGAACTAGATCTTCACCTAAAATACTCTATACATCCCAGAGGCAACTATGGAACCTAGCTGCTGTTCTGCATGTCTCACAAATTAGGTGGTAGCCTAGGCCTGTACCCATGAGGCAACTCAAGATCACCCAGACTCCATCAAGACAAAATTCAAGAGCTATCTTAGTGTCACATTATGGGAACATGTAGTTTAGAGGCAATGTTGGAGCTTAAACAGAGGGATGCTGAAGCTCTGCTGACATTTCTTTGGATTTATGCTTTAGAGCAATTACAAAAGGTGATCCAAAGTGTCGGTGTGGGTAGTTTGGCAGATCTCAAATAGGAAGGGACACTGCAGTAACTTCACCAAGTGAGGACTATCCACCATAGTGGATATCCACCAAAGCCTTACTTTCCTGTCCATCACAAAGCAGACAGTTGTGTGGGATTACCAGCAAAGTCCATTCAGGAGAAGAAATGGAGGTCTTGATTCCAGATCTCATGACATGGATCTTTGGGTTAACTTAGCCCTCACCAGACACAACAGCAGAGTTAGAGCTCCCTTGCTGCAATTTCACAAATGAAATCTGAAATATGTCAGGGTACACTACAGAAAAATGACATTAGATTGACATCCCTGTAACACATTCTTACTATTTCCAAATCTGGCAGCAAATCAACAACTCGTTCTCTTTATTACTACATAAGTGCAAAAAACACCACTGTGACTGTGTTTTCCTGTTCCCTATGACAATTTAGGTGGCTCTCTTTATATTACCTTTTGCTACAAATAACTGTTTAGTTTACTTTTATACTTGCAGAAGAAAACTTAGGGTCATGAATAATAGATCCCCTTACTCACTCTATTTTCTACCCTGCCTTCTCTTTCAGTGGAACTGATAAATAAGGCAAAGTGCAGTTGGAACCCTGTTGTTCAGTCCTTCAGCTGTGTTGGACTTTTTGTGACTTCACAGACCATACTCTCCAAGGGATTCTCTTGGTGAGAATACTGAAGTGATTTGCCATTTCTATCTCTAAGGCAAGCAGATATTAAATAATTTGCCCAGGGTCACATAGCAAGTAAGGATCTGAGGCCAGATTTGAACTCAGGTGTTCCTGCCTCCAGGCCCAACACTCTATCCAGTGGCCCACCTAGCTGTCTCAGTCCTTTCTGATCACTCTGAAAACTGCCTCACTGTTGCTATTGACCTTTCTCCCAAACCTCCCCCTAGGATTGTTACCCTGCTAACAAACATAGTAAGAGTAAATTGAATCTCCACAGTGGCAATGGCCAAAAAGGTATGTCTTTCTATACCTTCATTCCATCACCTCTCTGTCAGGGGATGGGTAACATGCTTCATTGCACACATGGTTGGTCATTTCAGAGGTCACATCTTTTGCAGTAATTTTTCTTTACAATGTTTTTGTCTTTGTATGTAACATTCTCCTGTTTTTGTTTACTCTGCATCACTCCATACTCTGTTTTTCTGAAATTGTTTCTTTCAAAATTTCTTATGACATCATAATGTTCCATTATATTTCTATAGCACAATTCGTTCAGCCATTTTCAAACTGTTTAAACAATTATGAAACTCCTAGATTCTAGTTCTTCCCCCTTCCTCCTGTGAATCTCCCATTCAAGAACAGGAAGTTTGTTTTATTTTGTAGCTTTTCCTTTCTTGTTACTATCTTTCCTTTTTAGATACATTTAAGTTCTTAAGGGTCACTTGTTTCTTTTCCCCCTATTAGAATGTTAGTACTAGATCATCATACAGTCCTTTTCAATTATCATTCTAGGTTTCTCTTGAGTCTTGTGTTTGCATTTCAAAGTTCCCACTCAACTCTGGTCTTTTCATTAGGAATGCAAGAAAGTTGTTTATTCCATTAAAGAACTGTTTTTTCCCCTGTAAAAGTATACTCAGCCTTGCAAGGAAAGTTGTTTTTGGTTATAAGCCTATCTCTTTTGCTTTTTAGAATATCATACTGCTTTATCTCTGGTTTATAAAAGAAGCTGCAAGGTCCTTATTCGTTCTTTGGCCCCTGAACTGCTTCTTTCTGGAGGTCTTCTATATCTATATCTATCCATCCATCTATCTATCTATCTATCTATCTATATAGCAATATATAGATATTGGTATTGATATAAGAGCTCTGGTTCTTAGTTAATCCTGACTGTTCCTTTTGGGCTGGTTTTTTTTCCCAGGAGATGATTGGTGAATTTTTTCTACCTTTACTTTGTACCCTGGTTCTAATAGATCTGTACAGCTTTCATTCATGATTCCTTGAAATACAGGACTTTTTTGTTATGTTTCTCTTGATTCCTATGTATTTCAAGTTTTCTATTTATCTCCAATCTTTTCATCTGAAATTCTTGGTAGTCCTCTATTTTCAAGTCAATAAGCATTTATCAAGCATCTACAATGTGCCAGGCACTGTGCTAAGTTTTCCTTTTTGGATTTCTTAGTGACAAGTAGATTCTATTTTTACTTTGTCCTCTTCCTTGAATAGATCTAGGCAATTTTCTTTCATGATTTCTTGAAATTCAATGTCCAGGCACTTTTTTTGGTTGTAGTTTTTAGGCAGTTCAATGATTAGAAATTCTCTCTTCTTGAACTATAGTTCAGTTATTTTTCATGTAATACCTTAAAATTTCTTCAATTTTTATTCACGTTTCAATTTTATTTTATTATTCTATCTTCAAGGAATCTGTTGCTTAAATAAGGTTTTGTACCTCTTGTGCAAGGCTGCTAATTCTCCTTCCAAGTCTTTCCTCTGCAGTCCCCATTTCTTTTCTAGTTCTTTCTTCTAATATTCTGATTTCATTTATAAAACCATTTTTAACTCTTAAAAAACACCCCTTGTTTCATTTCTCCTAGGAAGTCTAGTCAAATTTGTTGCCAAGCTGTGTTTTTGAATTTTTGTTACAGATATTTTGCAGTTATTCCCTTCTTTGGGGTTACGCTTTAGGAGTAATTGTTACCATTACAGCTCTTTATGGTGGGAAGCAGTTTTTTCACTTTTTTTCCCCTAGCCTTATTTCTCAAATTTGGACTCTGAATGCTTCTGGGAGAAATATCTGGGCCTTACTTGGTCCATTCTCTTGTGTTCTATTGCTGTATTCTCTGGGTATGGAATGTTATATTCTTCATGACTATCAGGATATCAGGATGAGTTCAGATTGGAGGCCTGCAAGCTTTCAATGCACCCAAAACAGTCTAACACAAAATCTGAACACTGCTCCCCAGAGCTGAGCTTTGCAAGGTCCTGATCTCAGTTTGAGTCTAGGCAACACATCTGTGGTCTTGTCCCTGGTTGGAGCACCAACAAGCTACACTTTCTGATCCTAGCCTCTGTCAGTTAATTGAAAGTCTCTATAGAGCAGAGCAAGCGTAAAAGAACTGCAGATTTCCCTTTGGTCTGAGCTCCCCAAACTGGTTTTTCAGTTGTGGACTTCAGATACAGCTGAGACTGGATCAGAGCCACACGACAGCTGCTGCTCACTACTGTTCGTATTCCTTACCTAGTACACAGTCTCAGGACCATGATAGCTGTTTGCCCTGGTCACCATTCTTAAATGAAAGTCACTGCCTCAATAATAAGACATCTGTGACCTACCTCTAGGATATAAATGAAAGTGTGGCCATTCATAGTTGTTCCAATTTCCTGCTCAGCTTCAGGCCCATCCATGATAGATCCAATACCTTTTCTTACCTTAATGCACATCTGCAGGCCCCAGTTCTATTGCTGAACATGGAGTCTTGCAGTATAGAGACAGAACTACATGCCTAGAAACTCATTCTCTAATCTTCATAGACTTCTATTTGTCTCCCTATGTTTAAGTCAAAAAATTAATTATTTTTACTTTTCCAAATATTTCCTCATTAGTTCTGGGTCTTTGTCAAAATGGGATGGGGGCAGGGTGAGGGGAAGAAAGTAGAGAAGCTGGGTTATATTTCTTCTTCCTGTTTTGCCATCTTGGCTAATTGCTAGGCTTTTTTTTTTAAATCACACTTTTCAAGGAGTCTAATAATTCTTACATTATACCTTCTTGATTTGTTTTCCTATTTAGTCATTTTTTTGCAATATTTTGACATTTTTCTAATATTCTTAGCTGTCTCATGGAAACTGATTTCTATTTGGTCTATTCTAGTTTTTTGGGAGTTCATTACTTGGGGAAGGTTCATCAATTTCTTTTCTTTTTTTTTTCATTTTTTTATCTTTTGCTTCATTTCCTCTGTGGTGCTTTTGGAAAATTCATTTTTTCTTTGAGTTTCTGCTTTCAGGTACAGAGAGAATATCTGAGAAATACTGAAACCTGCAATAATTTTTTTATACCTATTAGTATCTTCTTTGGTTTACTCATCTTTCTAATTTTGGTTCTTAAACTGAGGCTTTATACCAGGGACAGGCTCAGCCTTCTGTTGTGCTTTTGGGTAAAATGGTATGTTCTCCTTGGACTTACTCTAAGTCACCTGTGTTCCTACAATGACTTTAAATTTTTTTTTAAGGGCAGGAGCAGAATTCATTTATTTATTTATTTGTATTAAAGCTTTTTATTTTTCAAAACATATGCATGGGTAATTCTTCAACATTAATCTTTGCAAAATCTTGTGTTCCAATTTGCCCCCCTTTCCCTAACCCCCTCCTCTAGATGGCAAGTAGTCCAATATTTGTTAAACATGGTAGAAATATATGTTAAATCCAATATATGCATACATATTTATATAATTATCTTGCTGCACAAGAAAAATCAAATCAAAGTGGAAAAAATGAATAAGAAAACAAAATGCAAGCGAAGAACAACAAAAAGAGTGAGAATGTTATGCTGTGATCCACATTCAGTCCCCACAGTCCTCTCTCTGGATGTAGATGGCTCTCTTCACAAGACCATTGGAATTGGTCTGAATCATCTCGTTGAAGAGAGCCACTTCCATCAGAATTGATCATCGTATAATCTTGTGGTAGTGGTGTACAATGATCTCCAGGTTCTGCTCATTTCACTCAGCATCAGTTTCTGTAAGTCTCTCCAGGCTTCTCTGAAATCTTCCTGCTGGTCATTTATTACAGAACAATAATATTCCATAACCTTCACATATTATAACTTGTTCAGCCATTCTCCAATTGATGGGCATACACTCAGTTTCCAGTTTCTCGCTACTACAAAGAGGGCTGCCACAAGCATTCTTGTACATACAGGCCCCTTTCCCTTCTTTAAGATCTCTTTGGGATATAAGCCCAGTAGTAACACTGCTGGAGCAAAGGGTATGCACAGTTTTATAGTCCTTTGGGCATAGTTCCAGATTGCTCTTTAGAATGGCTGGATCCATTCACAATTCCACCAACAATGCATTAGTATCCTAGTTTTCCCACAACCCCTCCAATATTCGTCATTATCTTTTAATCTGTCATCTTAGCCAATCTGCAAGATGTCCTACAATGATTTTTAATTCCTGAGGTCATGCATCATAGATCTTTGAAGTTTAGAGTACTACACCTTAAGGGTCCTCTATTGGCCTTAGGATGGAGTACGAGGGATCATTAGAGCCTGGGAGGCACATGGACTGTCCAGAGTATTGCTATCTCATGATAATCTCTGTCATTCCCCAGGGCTAGCAAAATCCCCATTCTAGAATTTTCTTGGGGGAGTCTTCCACTCTTGCTGCTTCCAGATGCAGAACCCTGCAAGCTATACTTGTATTTGGTGTAGTAGCAGTTGGGAAGTTGCATGTGGTAGCACTGAGTTTACTGGGGTTTTGGCTGACTTTCTCTGCAGTTCTGAGTGAAAAATTATTTTACTATAGTTTTCCATTTAATTTTTTGACATTATTCAGCAAATTTCAGGTTTTTGCTGGAGAAGGTGCAGAGTTGGGCAGTTTGTCTCCATTTGGGTAGCCATACAGGCCCAAAGTCTAATAATGAACTTTACATAAAGGAAAAAAGGAGACATGCCATAATATTGAACCTACAGATCACTTAACCAGGTACATGCCCCAAGAAGGTAAAGGAAAGGCCCAATACATTTCAAAACATTTATAACAGCACTTTTTGTGGTAGCAAGATATTAGAAACAAAGGAGATGCCCATTCACTGGGGAATGGCTGACAAAATGTAGTAAATGAATCTAATAGAATTATCATTGTGATTTAAGAAATGATTGTGATAGAATTCAGAGAAGCACGGGATGATTTACACAAACTAAAGTGAAAGAAGCAGATCCAAGAATACAACATACACAATAGCTACACAAATGTACATAAAAAGAAGATCTACAAACCAAATGCTATGAAATAATGACCAAAAGTGTCTCCAAAGAAAAAATAAAAGCATATCTCCCTCCATTCTTTCCAGAGGTAAGAGACTTTGGATATGGAATATTACATATATAGTCAGATTCAGTTGATAAATGGATTGGTTTTGCTGACCTGCTTTCCGGCCCCTCTTTTTATTCTTGTTACAAAGGATATTTCACTTGATGGGAAAATGGAGATAGATTCAGAAATGTGATGATATACCAAAAAAATCAATGAAAACTTAAAAAAAATTCTTTAAAAAGAGGCAAATGTTGTCCTAAAGAACTAGCATGTGGAAAGTAGCAAATCAGAATTTCCCCACTGCTCTGGCTGCTCCTCTCTCATTCACAACTTGCCGCTAAGACCACTCCTGAAAGATGTTACACATCCATCCCTGCTTTGCCCTGGAATTTCCCGTCACTGAGTCCTTACTGCCATCCATTTGCTTTGGGCACTGGCAAGCTATAATACCTGAAAGCCCTGCAGATGAAGTCCAAGTGACAACCACCCTGCTCTCTTTCTCCTTCACCATCATTAGTCAAATATATTTTTCCTTACATTCTTTACCCCCTTCTACCATACCAATTTTCAACAATGACTATTAAGAGTTTCTCTGGTATGCAATGGTAAATTTGGAAATTTATAAATTTGTAATGCATGAAAACGATGACAAACACTAAGCTAGAACCACAGCTACCCTGGTTTCAAAACCAAAATAGTGCCTTTTTTAAGAATACAAATTACAAGGTGAAGAGCCAATTAATAAGTCTTGTTTTGTAGGGTTAAGAGGCTGTAGATCAAGGGCTTTTAAGCTTTTTTATGTCATGGAGTCTTTTAGGAATATAGTAAAACCTATGGATGCTTAAAACAATGAGGATTACAAAGGAAACATTATATAAAAATGCAGATATTAAAATATTTAAAACCAAGTTCATGGACTCAAGGTTAAGAACTCCTATTCTAGATCTTCTTAAACCATTTGCTCCCTGTTCCCTACAAACATCAAACTATATTTCTATATTCCCTCCATGTAAAGGTTCAGGTTCCATATTGTTTTATATAAATCCAGTCATTGATACTTGAGTAGCAAGTATACTGGGTAGCATGCATTTTTGAACCACAGTAAGCCTAATGACAAAAGAAAATTAAAATGTCTAATTTCTAATTATTCACAATCATCTTTAAGTTCTTATGTTCTACTTACCGTTTCCAAGCTTCTTAAATACAAGCGGTAATTGGTGATATAAACTCGTCCTTTGATGGGGCCATTGAATGGACATATATAAATTACTTCTTTGTCTATTGAAATTTAAAAAAAGTATCCAAGTGAGAACTAGAGAGGTTTAAAGTAAGCACTGGCAATGTTTTTTACATTATCATGCCAAGGAAGTATAAAGCATTAGAGTAAATCAGTATGTGACACATTCAGGGTAGAAAGAATGTCTCACTGAACTTTCCCACAGAGATCAAGACACCTGAGGCAAGGAAGGATCTAAGTATTTGGGCTTGCTGAGCTTCGGTTTAAGACACACAAATATTACAATGGTGAGTTAAGTATTTAAGTACTAAAAAGACATAATAGAGGATAGTGACTGAGTCTGTGGTAGGATAAAGAATAAATTAGAAGGCTGACTGTATCTATAGAATAACTTAACAGCTTTTCATTTTTTACAATTGCTATCTCTTTTCTGCTCAAGCATAAAAACCATTAATAGCTAGTAAGATTACTTCCCGGTAACTTAAATAACAACCTTAAAGTGTTATCAAGTTTAGGGTTCTACCTCCTATAAAAGGTATTGCCAATTATATATTCTTTCATTCGGGACAATGACAATAAGACAAATATAGATTTTGTGATGCTTTTCCCTCAGTAGGCAAGTTGCACACTTTTAAAAATACAACCTCGCAAACATCAGATTCTGTATGTATGGATTATGGCCATAGACTGGGCCAAAGTAATGGTCCATAAAGGACCCACTCCCGTAACGACCTCATTAATCCCCTGTATGGCATAAGCCATTCAGACTTCATCTCCATAATTTTCCTTCTGAAACAATACCTAACAGACTTTGTTTTTCAGTATTGAATAGTACTGGTTAGAGTTAAAAGATAATAATAATGTGTCCTAAAGAGCAAGTACACAATTCCTACAATGCCTGCAAATTATGAAATGTTTTTCAGCATTAACATGCCATGATTACTATTTCTTGAGACTGCCTAGACTCAATACATATTTATTTGACTTGCTGACTTAACATGTTTTGCAATATGACATGATAAATTATTTAGAATTTATGCTTCAGAATCCCTGGTCCTCCTCCAACAAGGCTCTTCTCTTAAGTGGGTTACTTGTAGAATACTTTTAAGTCTTGACAAAAATTAGGAACATACTACTACTTCTAGGTTGAAAAAGTTACCAGAATAGCCGAGCACATGCGATGTAAGAACGTCTTTTGGGGTAGAATAAGACTTCTCTGATCAGACAGGTGGACGGTGGGGGTGGGGGTGCCATTAGTGGACAGTAAGTTATATTAAAAAACAAAAGCAGAATTTATTTTTAAAAATAAAGAAAAAGTACCCTAGCAAAAGAGTTCCCAGTAGGGAAAAATGCCTCCTACAGCTTTCCACAATTAGTAAGTACACAGGATGTCATAGGAGTGCATATGAAACTGATACAGGAATATTATAAAAACTGAAACCTTATGGTATCAGTACTTGGCTCAGATAAAGCTCATGGATATTCCTGCAGTCTCATATTTGAGTGATCTGACCATTATGAAGAAGGTAGCATCCTTTTAAGCCTGAATTATCATGAAAAAAATAAACATGATATGCAGCATCTTATCTGGAAAATCCCTTCCAAACAGGATAGTTTCAAAATACAATTTGTTAATCTATAAACCTACCAGGTTTTTAGAATGCTACCTTCTAGATCCTGGACTTTCTAATTTGGGGGTTAGAGATCATGGATAAGTATATTAGATTTTTAGTTTAATAATTTGGAGATCAGCATTTACAGCAGGTATACTTACTATGCCAAGTAAAGAAATATTTACATTTTAAAATCTGGAGGCTATATAACTTAATATTATGTTGGACCTACCATATAAATAGTCAGTTTTTAGCTTGGAGAAGGAACTTTCTAGACATAAATACCAAATTTCTTAAACAATCCTGTATTTGGCACAGAAAAATAGCAATTATAATCAAGTTAACACAAAGCTCTTGAAATAGATATAACATCAAAGAGCCAATGAAAAAAATTAAGTTCTCTCTTAACAGCCCTGAATAGAAGTGCCCTATTTGTCTAAATTTAGTCTTTAGAAGATAAGACGTAGGTGATCAGAGTCATCTGATATTTCTCAACACCGCATCAATTTCTAACAATCCTTACCCGTAATTCTAGTTTCTCCTGGAAGTCGAGGAATTTCTTCACAGAGGTCTCGAGTGAACCCATCCCTTGAGCTCTGAAATAAAACAGGAAAATCAGAAACAACTATAATGCCTAATACAGCTTCCTTAGATTTCAGAAACACAAACTGAGCTAGAAATACACCTTTTGAAAAAAGAAAAAATGGAAGAAAAGTGAACATTAATAATAATGTAAAATTAGTGAATCACACTCAAATAAAAACATAAGAAATATTTAGTATCAACAGTCACTTGCTATGCAATCACTGGTTTGTTTTTAAAATAATATTGTACTCTTGCCAGTCAAATGATTCCACTTTTCTTGTATAAATTATTCAAATTAAAGACAGTGGCTTTGCACAGCCAGTAAAAACCTGATTTCCAACTCTGACACAGAGATTAAAAGCCAATCGTTAAAAATACTTCAACAAATTTCTAGATTTCCTCTTATTCCCAGAAAAATGTTAGCCTAAGCGTAACAGGCAAGTCTGTTCTGGCACATTTTCCACGTGCAATATGTAACATTCATCAGAGTAATCTTACAGTTTACGATCAAGGGAAAGTTTCATTTCAGTGTGGTCTCAACTCACCGGCAAGACACATCAGCCTTCTTTCAGGTCCAGCTCATCATAAATATTAAGTTTCAGAGTTTGCTAAAATGATTTCTCCCAAAGGTAATTGAGTAAGAAGTCAAGCTAGCTCCTCCAGTAAGCTCTAGCTCATACACAAGACCTGGCACACTCATATAATGTGGATGCAAGGAGGGGAAAATGGTCTCTGGTGACCTGGGAGTTTAGCAATAATCCTCGCCTAGTTTCTCCAGTGACTTGTGAAGTCCAAGAACCCACCTAATAAGCCATCAAACTTTGGTGAGGGGGGGCTCTTTGGTGCTTTTCATGTAAGTCTCTCCCTTCCTTCTCCCTCCCTTTGGTCATTTTCCAATTTGCATTTCTTTAATTCATGTGCAAATGCCATAAATGCCTCACTGTGAATTTCAGAAGTGTTCAGGTGACCCCCTGCAGAGAGGGGCTTCAGTGGGAGAATGCCAGAAGCTGCTCCAACCACCTGTTTTCTTTCAGATTAGATGCAAGTTTACAGGCCAACCATAGAAAACTTTAAATTGCATTTGTTTGCAGCAAGTTTGTAATGCACATTTTAATGAGAATATTACACATAGCTTCAAGCCAGGAATGTCTTACTACTATGCCCCCCCACCACATACACACACACACACACACACACACACACACACACACACACACACAGAAAACTAAGTCATGAATCATGAAACCAAGGAGAAACCGATATTGGCAGTTACTATTTTATTTCACTAAGAAGAAATAGAGAAACATAACTGTTCTGTGGACCTTTTGAGGACCAAATTACTGGGCCATTTGGAGAAAGCATTAATGATCATCCAAAAAAGTATGTGGCTAACAGAAACTAGGATCTGAATGAATTAGGATATAGAAAGCATCCCAAAAGTCTGAGTGCAGTTTTAATCTATCACAAAGTTAAAGTGCACCAAGGCTTCTGGGACCCTCTGTTTTAGGATACCAGTGTCAAACTCAAATAGAAACAAGGTTTCTCAATCCGGACATCCCAAGGATCTCTGATGGCCACAGAATGACTCAATTTGAAAATGTCATTGTTTTATCTATGTTAGATTACATTCTTGTTGATTTTGTTAAGTATTTAGCAACTGCAACTTAATTTGGTTCAGGCAGCACTCAGGAGTGCATGACACTTCCTTTTTAATATATTAAGAATTAGTTTGTTTCCCTGGGTTACTATGTAAATTAAGCATTGATCCAATATCATGTTGTTTAAAGACAATGAATTCTAGCCCTGTTCTGTTATAACAAGCATAATAAAGAGCTTCGAGGTTTGCAAAGTACTACCACTGTCCCTATTTACAGTTGAGGAAACAGAGGCAGGCAGAGGTTATGACCTGCCAGGGTCCCAAAGCTAGGAAGTGTCTGAGGCTGGATTTGAACTGAGGAAAATGAGGCTTTCTGATTCCAAGCTCAATGTTCTATCCATTGCAGCGCCTCTTAGTCCCCCATCTAGGAGGTATCTGAGGTCATATTTGAACTCGGGTTCTCCTGACTCAAGGTCCAGCCCTCTACCTGTCTTTGACAAATCACTTAATCTTTTCTGAGTCTCAATATGTTCATCTGTAAAATAAGGGCTGAAGGACCTATCTCACTTACCCCACAGGGCTTTGGTAAGTATCTAAGCAGTTACGAAAAAGTGCTTTGAAAAGTATAAAGGGCTTCATAAATATAAAATATGTCATTTCAGTATAAAAGCAAAAAAAAAATCACCAGTTTAGGGAGCTCCCTCCAGCAATAGTCATCTATGACTTAGTCATTAAATCGTAGAGAACTGCCTGAGGCACAGTAAGTTTAACAGACTTGTCCAGGATCAAACAGTTAACATATGTTAGACCTGTTTTAAACCTAAGTCTTTAAGACTTCAATCCCATTCTCTCCACCATACCAGCTTGTCTCATTTCAAAATATTAACAGGAGAAAAATAAAAGTAACTAATGAACACAATATGAAAACACTATACTTACCCTCCTAATCGAATCATTCTCCAAGGAGCGGGAGTTATATTTAGGTGTGGATGCTGAAGCCATCCTAGAAGATTTCGCAGAAAGATAACATTTAAGTAATCATGTGAATTGGTGTATCAAACCCAAGTATAAATAATAACCAGAATTAGTATGTTATATATTTTCTAATTCAATGTAACAAAGACTTGTTAAAACCTCTGTTGGAGGTCGAGGAGAGGAAAAAAGAAATCATGGTTTTTTTAAAATGAGGTCCCTGCCCTCATGGAGCTTATAGTCTAGTAGAAAATGACACATACATCAGTAAATACAGCCCCAAATAATAGATGAGTTCACCACATAGTCAAGAAAATCTCAGTTCAAATCTCAGCTCTACAGTTTGAAATTCTGTGATTATAGATAGGCTATTTAAACTACGGTTCAGAGTTTTCTTATATATAGGCTTATAGAAGCATATATGATTTGACTTTTCTTTCTTCTTCTCAGTCTATGATCCTTAGATGAGTGTATTATAAGCAAAGTATTATTTATGGTAAGCTCTCATCCCTGGCTAGAAGAATCAGAAGAGGCTTCCCCAAAACCTTAGCCTTAAGTTGGACTTAAGGAATGGACAAGAATTTAACAAGCTGAGTGGGAGGAAGTTCCAGGCATAGGGAACAAAGTAAGCAAAGGCATGGAGGTGAGAAGACATAAAATGTAAGGGAGGGCAAGCAGTCCAGTTTGGATTGAGTACTGAGCATGTGGAAGGGAACAGTATGATAAAATACAAGTCAAAGATTTTGGAGGTCTTTTGAACTCCAGGAAAAACAATCTGAATTTTACTCAATAGATATCAGGGATTCATTGAAGGGCTTTGAGCAAAATATCTCTTCATATGGAACAGCAACATAGCAGCTCAAACAGAAAAGACAGAATGAATCAGAAGAGAAAATGGAAGGAAAATGTATTAAGAAGCTATTTCAAGAGTCCAAGCAGGTGGTAATTATGGCTCTAGCACCTGATTAAGCAGCAATAGGAGAGAAGAGGAGGGCAGATGCTAGACATATCAGAGAGGTATGGACAAGATGTAGAAAGTTGAGGAAAGAGTAAAAAGTGACCAAAATTTTGAAAACCAGAGAAATAACTACATGATTATGTATATTTAAATCCTGTAGCTAATAATTCTCCCCACTTTGTTAAAGTGACCTCTTCCTAAGTGTTCTTTTCCCAAGAAACAGTATATATTGTCTAGCATGTTCCTTAAAAAACCCCAAGTTTTACTCACATTTACATACATGAAATTTAAATGACTATCACTGCAAAGTATTATCTGAAACACATGTATTTGATAAACATTTTATTAGGTCTCAAAATCATATATCCTAATTTTTTTGGAGACAAATAAAATAGTGAAATAACTAGGACATGAAGGAAAAATCAAAAGTTTACCATGCATCCCAAAAGAACTGCAAATCAATAGCAATATTAAAAATATTGCACCAAATCACTAATAAAAAAAACTCTAAAGTTTTACCTCATATCCAGAAAATTAACACAGATAAGAAAAGAAGAATCGATGTTGGATAATTATAGAAAAACAGACACACTAACACATCATTGCATTGTGAACTGGTTCAAAAATTCTGGAAAGCAACTTGAAATTATGCTAAGAAAGTGACTAAAATGACCATAGCGTTTGCCATAGATCCCACTGACTTTTTCAATGTATTGGTTAGTTTTGCTGAACTGCTTTTCTTCTGTTACAAAGAATGGCTCTCCAATTTGGAACCATGCCCAAAGGGCTATCAAACCGCACATACCCTTTGATCCAGCAGTGTCTCTACTGGATTTGTATCCCAAAGAGATCATAAAAGAGGCAAAGGGACCCACATGTGCAAAAATGTTTGTAGCAGCCCTTTTTGTAGTGGCAAGGAAGTGAAAACTGAGTGGATGTCCATCAATTGGGGAACAGCTGAATAAAGTTATAATATACGAATGTTTTGGAATATTCTTGTTCTATAAGAAATGATCAGCAGGATATTTTACAGAAAAGTCTGGAAAGACTTACATGAATTGATAAGTGAAGTGGGTGGAACCAAGAGGACATTGTACATAGCAACATCAAGATTCTGTGACAATCAACTAAAACAGACTTAGCTCTTCTCAGCAATACAGTGATTCAAGACTATTCCAATAGATTTGGAACAGAAAGTGCCATCCACATCCAGAAAGAGAACTATGGAGAATGAACGTGGCTTGAAGCATACTGTTTTCACCTTTATTTACTTTTTCTTTCTCGTGGCTTTTCCCCTTTTGCTCTGATTTTTCTTGTACCACATGACAAATATGGAAATATGCTTAAAAGGATTTTACATATTTAATTTCTATCAGATTGTTTGCTGTCTTGGATTGGGGTGAAATGAGGGAAGGAGGGAGGGAGAAAAATTTGTAATACAAGCTTTTAGCAAAGGTTAATGTTGAAAACTATCTTTGTATGTATTAGGCAAAATTTTTAAAAAACTATAAAAATTGGCTCTCTGTGGGGAACAGATATAGCAGGAAATGTCAGAGATATTAAAAAGAAAATAAATCAAGAAAATTTTCAGAGTTTAACATGATATATTTATTCAAGTTCAAACATTTAAAAAGAATAGGTTTTATTTAATCCAGTTTAATTTTGTCAAGAAAATGATTTAATCAATCTTTCACAGAAAAACTATTTTCTTTTGTGTGTGTGTGTGTGTGTGTGTGTGTGTGTGTGTTTTCCTCATAAGTTGGTGCCAGAGGACTTATTTTTAGGAGAGATGCAGTATGCATTTTAAAGCTGTGCCTTGTCAGTTTTTTTTTTTTTAGATCAATGTGACCTCTAAATAAAGTCTGCATTATAGAATAAAAAACAAGTTTCAATTGTATTGGTTTAGTTTTCATGAGAGGAGCAGCTCCATCTACTGTATGTTTTTAAATGCAAGGAGAGCATGAAGACTGCTTACACCTCAGCTATTTTTGCTGTCTGCAAAAGACCAGAAACAAAGCTTTTCACATTTATTGATTGAACAAACAATATATGAAAATCTGACTAAGACCTGATCAAGGAATTATTTTTTTTAAATGTAATAAATAAATTAGACAGCCAAAAGTTGGACTAAATAAAAGCTTAAAATGGGTCATTACAAAGCCTTGAAAAGTACAGTATAATGAGGCTAAGCTACTTGGCTAAGCAAACAGACCTGCAGCTTGGAAACCTGACAACCCAAGTCATTAGTGGGGTCCCTGAGGTAGTCAAGAGGGTTAAAGGCTGGCAAGAAGACAAGCAGCAGAGAATCTCATGACATCATGGGAAGAGGAACTCTCTCTTGAATCTGCTAACCTCTAGCTGAGGATCTGGCTGGAAGTGACAAGTCTCATGAATCTGGGCATTGTTTCTCAACCACCAAAATTTGTCCACAGCTAGGGAAGGTGGAATCCATCTCGAAAGAGGAACAAGCTGCCAGAAAAGTACTGGGCCCAAGTACAACATGTGGGAGAGAGAAGATAAATGATCAGACTAGGAGACTAGGATGAGAAGAGGAAGGAGATAAAGAGAAATTGATTCTCTCCCCTCCTGGTTCCTCTTCCTTTTCTTCTTTCCTTCATTCTCTTTTCCTCTTTTCTCATTTTCTCTTAAAGAAAGAGAAACAAAAGGGTTTCTATCTCTGTTCTTTCCCCCCATTCTTCTTTCTTTCTCTTTTCTCTATTCTTTTTCTTTCTCTATAAGAAGCAGGAAAAGTTAAACTTTCACACTCACTGACTGAAAAAAGGAAGAGATGTTCTTTTTTCTCTTTGTTTTCCTATCTGCTTTTCTCACAGAAATGTTTTCTATTCTTTCTCTCTATAATGTTACTTTCCATTTCTTTAAGAGAAACAGAGCAACTTACTCTTTTTTTAAAAGACTCTCTTGCTTTTTCTTTTGCTCTGCCTTCTTTGTTTTTGGAGAAAAACAGTTTCTCCCTCCCCTTCTCCCCCCTTTCCTTTCCTCTTCCTTTCCCCTCTCATTCCCCCTCCTCCTCCCTTCTGTTTCTCTAAAAGAAAGAGAGAGAGAAAATGAAAGCTTCTCTTTCCTGTCCCTCTTTTCTCTAAAACGATAAAAAAATTAATCCACAGCTTAGGAAGGTAAAAATCATCTCTCTAGAGAAACAGGTCAACAGGAAAGTACTGAGCTCTAGTATAACATGTAGAAAGGGAAAGGTAAATGATCAGACTTAGAGGATGGGAAAAAAGGAAAGGAGTGTGGGGGAGGAGGTTTCTGGTAGCCAAATTCCTGACCTCTCTTCTTCAAGAGACTAAAGGAGTTGGACAACCAATGGAAGTGGCTTTGAACTTGCACAAGTTGGGCTAAGAGCTTTTTAAAACTTCATTATTTTTCTCTTCTTTCTTGTGTTCCAGAAAGGGAAACAATCAATAATCAACTTGGTGCCTCTTTATTGTGAATAGGGCCACTACTAGAGAAGGCTTGGCTCTTCTAAGTGTCTAACATTGCTTGGCAATATTTAATAACACAAAGGAAAAACAAAGACTCAAATTGATCAACAGGGGTGAGCTGGGCTGGTCTCCTGGGGCTGGCTCGAGGACTAAAGAGAAGCCCTTGATTGTAACGCATTAATAGTGTTATTGTGAAAGGATGTTGGTTGGGACAACGGTTTAAGAGGCATGCCTATATGGGCAAAGGGGGATTGTATTTCTCTTAATCGCATGCACTGAATTTTAATTCGCTAGGTTTTTATTTTACCTTGAGAACTGTTTGTGGCCAAATATAAGGGTACTTTTCCCCTTGTTTTTCTTATGTTTCCAGTGAATTTCAAGTGAAATTCAAGAATATTATTATATCTAGAGTCTCTGAATAGCATGAAATTTGAAAAAGTTAAATCTTTCCAGGTGATTTCTGAAGGTTTTTCTTTTGTCTTAACTTTTAGATTGAGCATCAAAGAATTTCAGATCACATCTGAGGTTGTCTTTTCCTGAGCTTGGGGTTTCTATCCTTGAAAAAAAAATGTCAATTAAATGAGAGTTCCATTTATAATTTAAATGCCTGTTAACCCATAATTTACTGTATGAGCTTATGCTGATTTGCAGTACTTAGGTTACATACTACTTTGTGAAACAAAGGCTTTCAGATTATCAGGCCACTTTAGATGGCAAGCAATTTAAAAATAAACCTTAATTTTTTTTCTCTCTAACAAAAGCAAATTGGAAAAGTGGGGAAAAGGTATTAATATTTCCACTAGCTTTGAAAACATTCTGTGATGTGGCACCATTAAGATCTACTTTTTTGTGGCTTTTAGCTTTTTCAAAAAATAAAATAACTATCAGAACTAAGACCACTCATTTGTTTCATCTTATACACTTTTCTCGGACTTGTCACACTAGATTTTTTTTCTAAATGAAAAAGAACATTCTCCACTTATGGAAAAGAATAGTGTATGATCTCTCTTATTATGAGATTATGTTTCTAACCTACAGACAATCTCATTAGGCTGTGTTCTGTCAAAATGATGTCTGTCCAACTGCAAAACTACAAGGATTGTTTATAACTACCAGAGACTGCTTCAAGTGCTAGTCTAGTCTTTCCCCAAGAACTAATAGCTCATTGCTTGTATAAGCTCTGGCTGCTTCATCTGTTAACACACTGCATCCCCAAGTCAGATTTTAAGCGCAGCTATTTAAAAAGTTTTATCAATTACAATAAGCAAAAGTAATCCTGACACAGGCGACCTCACCTTTTCCAGCACTGAAACAGGTCTTTCAACTTATCTCCTCTGAAGTGTGCCATTACCATGACAAACACAGATAATATTAGACTCGTCCTGTGTACCTGTTCTTGTAATATTCTTAACAAAGAATTTCTTAGTATACTACCTTTTATTTGGCCCCGAGTACCCAGAATTATGTCAGAAGTTTTCGGGGGGGGTCATTTTAACTAGTGTCTACTTGAAAACAGGAAGAGAAGAGATGAAGTATTTACTGTCCATAACAAATATGTACATAAAAACTAGATCTAATCATACTACTTTCCTAAAAAATAAAATAAAATAAAACCCCAAAGCTATGCCAAACTATATCACAAGATCAAATATTCAGAGTTGAATGGGACCATGGAGGTCCCATCTAACAAACCCTCTCATTTTATAAAAAGGAAAGTGAAGCCCAGAGAAGTTGTGACTCATCCAATATCACATAGCTAGTATGATATTGCCAGAATTTGAACCCTCTGACTTTTAATCCAGAGCTCTTTTTTTCTGTGCCATGTACAAAAGTTGAAAAAACAAACAGACAGTGATGTACTATTTATTCAGCTGTGCGACCTTGGGCAAAGCATTTAACTCTTTGGGTCACGGCTTCCTCATCTGTAAAATTAAGGGGTTGGACTGAGTGATTTCTGAGTTCCACCACAGCTCTAACATTCTTTGATTTTTAGCTCATTACCAGTAGATTGGTCACATGACTCATGGATCAGATTCTCTGTAATGAACTCTAACACATCATCTTTTCTTACACTCAGAAATTCACTCTAATTTTGTTTCCTATTGATTTTTATAGTTAATTTTAAAGATCCCAGTTCTATAAGACATATAACAATCTTTGGCCAAAAGCAGTAAGATTCTGAAGCAGTAAGGCTTTTCCTATATTGGTGAGGATCTTAAACAAATTTAGTCACAGAAATGCTTGTGACCAATGACAAAGATGTTTAAGATATTTGACTGGGTTATACATGTGCAATGTGGCCTGGAAACCTACTGATTTCTATCAAAGGACTTGCAAAAGTGCTCTGTAAATGCTTTAGGAAAATATCTGCTTCCAATCTCTGGTATCTCCAGGAGCAAGTTAAAGATAATCGTGTTCAAGAACTATACTCATAAATGAATGAAACGCTATCAAGAAGCCAAGGTCAAATATCTCACATCCTCTATCAAGATTACTTCTAAATAAGCACAACTTAGTTATAACAGGTGATGTCACAAGGAGATAAGAGGAGCAAGGAAGAATTCATCTTTCTGATCTACAGATAGAGGAAAAATTTATGACAGAGAGGATCACAGAAGATAAAACAGACAGATGGATTATGTAAAAATGTTTTTAAAACTTGTACAAACAAAACCAATGTAGTTAAAATTAGAAGGGAAATGGGTAACTGCAAGAAAATCTTTGCAGCATTTTATCAGTTAAAATTAAGGTAGACTGAGGCACAAAATTCTAAGCATGATCAATTTATTAGTAAAGAGAGAATTTACTAATAAATAAGATCTCGGCTTTCCTAGCAAAGCTAAGACCCCTGTGAGAAAGCTGGCTCTCTTATAGTTTGGGGAGGACAGAACAAAGAAGAGGACTTCACAGGCAGGGAACAAGTTATAATTGGTTTAAAGAGCTCAGCGTCATGAATGGCAAAACCAATATTACTGGTTACAGAGCTGAGCCCGGGGGACAACATGACTGGTTGGGAATTGGGAATAAGGGGCTACCAACAACTCCCACCCCCACTCCCTTCCCTTCTCTGACTAACAAGTATTCATTGTTTGAGTCCACCTGCAAGGTTAGAGATAGTGGATCAGACTTCTTTGGATAACAAAACAACATCCTTGAAGGATAGCTTGGTGTTAGAAACATCCTAGACAATGGTCCCTGATGACTACCTGCCTTCTTTAGGGTAAGAGATTTCTTTTACACAAGAACAGAAAAGGGATCATCAGAACTAGACATCTAAAGTTAATACATTACAAGCCAGCAAAATTTCTGATCTTAAAGTTCAGAGACAAAGAACCACATTTTAGACAAAATTAATTAACTACAAACTGGATCAATTAAAAAAGACACAGCATTAACCTGATTATTTCAGCATATAAGCAACTGATCCAAATTTGTAACAATAAAAATCATTCCCCACTAGATAGATAAAAGGTCAAAGGATATGATCAGGGAATTTTTACAGGAAAAAATCCAAACTAGCAACAGACATAGGGAAAAAATGTTCCAGATCAATAGTAATTATGGAAATGCAAATTAAAGAAAGTCTTAGGCTCTACCTCAGACCCATCAGATTAGTGAAAATGACAAATGCTGGATGAGCTGTGAGAAAACAGTCATACATATTCCTGGTTGGGAGAGCTGTGAATTGGTCTAGCCACTCTAGAAAATAATTTGGAACTATGCTCCAAAAGTCATTAAAGTGTGCATACCCTTTCACCCAATGATACCACTAGAAGGCATATATCACATAGTAGCAAAAACTAACTAAAAAGCCCCTAACATGAAAACCTGCTGCCAAGACGAGGTGAACAAAGCCTTTAACAACACAATTTTCAAGGTTGAGGATTTCAAACCCACAATCTATAAGTGCATGGAGCTCAAAGTCACCACAAAAATATATAACTCCTAAGATTACCAAGTGTACTGTGATCAGAACCAGAACGCGCCACCCTAATGTCAACCTGCTTACTGAGCCTAAGAGATTCAAACCCAAGGTTTATGACCCCCTGAGATCCAGGTTACCAACCTCAAGACTATCAGTCCCAAGCCTACATGCTTTCAGGTAAAAGTACTAGTGTGAATTCTGAACAGCATTTTTTTCCTATCTGTGGCACCATTACACAAAAAGGAAGTAGGAAGGCACAAGAAAAACAAATTAGGAAGTTTTCTACATGAACTAGCAATTTTCTATATAACTAAGACATCAGTTATTATATTAACTAATTTTAAATATCCAAAAGCCACCCTACAAAGATATTACCTCCTCACACCCCCATCATACACCCACACACAGACTTAAGTGGAATCAGTCAACTCATCACCATGGGACTTAATATTGGAGCATGAACAAAGGTCTAAAATAAGAACAAGAAGAGATCAAGTTGTGCCAATCACTTGGCACGTACAGCCACTACATCCAACAAGCACATTAAAAAAAATGTTTGCTGAATTGAACTACTGACTCTATATCATAAGAACACTTTTTGTTGAATTTCCCCCTAAATTTGTATATTCCAGGGAAATTACGTTTAATGTTTACATGTAAAACTTTAGATAGAAGCAAAATTTTTAAAAATGTTAACATGTTAGCAGTAGTAACAAGGAAAGGGCTAAGTTCTACATAATAGCCTATTTTTAACTTATGTACCAATATCTTATTTTAAAAGATTTTTGAATTTTCATTTTTTATTATGAATTCAGCATTAACTTTCCTTGGTTACTCACATATGGAATCACAATCAAAAGGGACCTTGAAGGTAATTAATTGAACCTCTCTCTCACTATGCATGCATGTGAGGCAGTGATTCCACAGTGCACACAGCACTGAATCTGGAGTGAGGAAGACCTGAGTTCAAATGGGACCTCAGACACTTCCTAGTTGTGTGACCCCCGCCAAACCACTTCACCTCTGCCTGCCTCAGTCTCCTCATCTGCATCTCACAGAGTTGTTGTAAAGATTTAGTGCTAGAAGGTCATCTAACTGAGTTGATGAATAAGCAGACTCACAATTTTATACGACAATGGGAGGATCATTCAATCTCTTGGTTTTGGTTTCTTCATCTAGAAAATGAAAAAGCTAAAAAACCTTTTTTTCTACTAAAGACATCTTCTGGCACTCTAATAAAGCATATGGATTCATGCTCAGAATAATGGCTTTAAATGCGTAAAATAACATGTAGGATTACAAAGGAAAATCAATTAAACTGAAATACAGTTATCAAAAGGGACTATTATGTAAAAGTTAGCAGAATCAAATTAAGAATCCCTGCACTAGGTGATTTCTGAAATACCTTCTAACTCTAAATCACCAACTCTCTGATCCTATGATATTTATCAGGACCTGCTCTAATTCAAAGTTTTGTCTTATAAAGAACTGAAATGGGCTTCTCTCATTTACAATCTCTGATCTTAATTTCATCCTCTGCAGCACTAGACCAAATAGGTCTTTGCAGTGGCAGTTGCAAAAACATCCCTTTTTTTGAGAGAAAAGGGGTGAAAATTATTCTGTAAATAATTTCTTCCCTAAATATTGAGTGGGGACTTATAAGATAAAAAATGCCCTAATAAATACAATGATATTTATCAAATGTTCTTTTTTTCCTCCCTCCTTCTCATTCTCTATTTATCTCTACATATATATGTGTGTGTGTGTATGTGTGTGTGTGTGTGTGTGTGTGTATATATATATATATATATATATATATATATATATATATATATATGAGATACATATTCTCCCTCTAAGACTTACTCCTGTAATTTGTTTTAAATCTGTTTACTTGCCACCACCCAAAGTCCATTTCTTCTCAGATGTTACATGACCTCAAACTCATTTTCTTCCACTTAATTGGATTCCACTCCCAAATGCCTCTCTCCTATAAATGGCACCATCTCATTCCTACTTTCTAAGACTTAAAACCTTAGAATAATCTTTGACTCTTTCTTCTCTTTTACTTCTCATATTCAGTTATTAATTCTTAGCATTTCCTTCCTTCCACATGCCTGGATCTCTATCCCTTTTTGTCACTCTCCTAGTCCTCATCTCCACTAAGAATGACTACAATAGCCTGCTGACTGACTTCTCTGATTCCTGCCTACCCTTTCTCTAATTCAGCCTTCATTTAATCACTACTCTCATCATGTCTTTTTCCTCAAAAGTCTTAGTTGCTGCTCTGTAATTCCTAGCACATCAAATCTGCCTGCCTTTGAGGACTCTCTAGAATTTGACCACAACTTGTCTATTAGATCTGAACTCCCACTACCTTACAAACTTCTCATTTAAGTCGAGGCTCTCTTGTTGTTGTCCAGTCACATGTCCAACTCTTCATGACCCCCTTTGCAATTTTCTTGGCAAAGGTCCTGGAGTGTTTGCCATTTCCTTCTCCAGCTCATTTGACAGATGAGGAAACTGAGGCAAACAGGGTTAAGTGACTCACCCAGAATCACACTGCTAATAAGTGTCTGCAGTCAGATTTGAACCCCAGAACTCTATCCACTGTACCACCTGGCTGCTAATCTAAATACTAACAATCCTTCAAGGCCCATTTTTTCTCACCTCCTCCGTGATGCTTCCCTCAACTACTTCTGTCTACATTAATCTCTCCCTACTCCTACTTCCTAAACATATCACACATGCTGCACTTTTTAATGCTTACTTATTACTTGGGCACACCAACTTGAATCCTCCTCAGATTCACATGTGTATGTTTTATCTCTCCAAGTACCCTGTTAGCTCCTTGAAAGCAGGGGTTCCATTAATGTTTCTGGTAAGAATCACCACAATGAACAATAGGAAGACAAGTACTAGCTTTCTTAAAATAAAATACTTCTCATGGGATTTTTATAAGCATCAAATAAAATAATACATATAAAGTATTATACAAACCTTGAAGCACTACTACATCAGGAACTGGAAAATTGACAGTGCCCTCTCCTCCTTCTCATGGGTGCCTGTTTTTGTATAGCTAATGAGCTAAAAAAAGTTTTTTACATTTTGAAATAAAGTTTTATCATATTTTAAAATGGTAAAAGTCATTCATAGTATGTGGGCCATATAAAAACAGGTTGAGGATTAATTTGGCCCCCAGGCTATAGCTTGCTGACCTCTTCTGCACTATTAAAAATGCTATCTATCCTAATTGTCACCATTATTATTACTTGAACGATCCACAGTTTCATCTTTAAGAGGAAACCTTCCACCATTTCAGATGGTAGCTCCTAAACACTTAGAAGCAAGTTTCTTAAGTTGCTGTGGCTGAAAACAAAAATCTTTTCACAGCCAACTTTCCGGTGATGAGCTTTTCCAAACTTAACTTGGCTGATCCTCAGATGCCAGACAGACAATCCATCACCAGGCCTGTACTCAAAGCCTTTCAAACTTGAGAAAAGCTGCCAGAGCTTAAGCAATATCAATATTATCTTTGGGAATTAAAAAAAACTTGACTTTGAATTATTTAGAGCTAAAAAGATTATCAATGAGGAGAGGCTTAAAAGAACGGTCATTTTCAAAAATAATTATAGGGACACTTGGACTCTCTGTACTGCCAACAAGCCACATACAGGAGAAGAATCAGTTTCCCCCAGTAGTCCCCAAACCCTTCTGGACTGTAGAGAAAAGGGCAGCATGTCCTGCCACAGTTTTCCACTGTCCTTTTAAAATGGCTCCAGCCTCTGATTTAATTTGTTGGTTCCCATCAACCTAATGCCAACTTCCCTCTTACCTGACAATTAAATGAATAGTGGCTAATCCTCAGGACCCAAGGGTAGAACTAAGTATAAAGCAGAGTTCAACAACTATTTTCTGACTTATTGTTTCGCTTTATCGGAGTTGGCAATAGTACCAAAAAGTTGACTGTATGTAGATACTTAAAAATAATTAGCTATTATATAACATCAGGATTATTGCATAACAAATATCTAATGGGGTTAGTATGTTTTTCTTTAAGCAAAATCTGATTTTACAGAAAAAGAGTATTTCATTTTAAAGACTATCCTCCAACAAAATGCAAGTAAATCCAGCACAGTTTCAGAAATGCCTAAAAGCAAAATTGATTTGAATCAATGTGTTGAGCAAGTATGAAAGCTGGCTTGAAAAAAAATATTTTCTTAAAGTGAAGATAAAAATCAAAACCCACAAAGAAGCAATTAGATAAATTACAGAAGTTTTAAAAAGTATAACTATCTAAAGCTCAAATCCATATCCAGAAATGGTAATAACTGAAGGTGACAATTAAAACATTTTCTTAATAGTTTCATTTCATATTGTTTAAATATGGCTTTACTTAAGTCCTAAATATTGGGGAATAACTAAGTAAAATATTAATAGTTCTAAAAAGAGGTTTCATAAACTATTACAGCAAAATTGATGAATACCTTTGAAAGAGACAAATGTAGTACAAGTGTGCTTTGTGGGTATATTTGTGTGTGTGTGTGTGTGTGTGTGTGTGTGTGTGTGTGTGTTTAATTTATGGCAAGAAAGCATTAATACAGTTTAACTATATATGGAAGGGGCCTGTGAGTGTCTCCTATTTATGTTAAATAAGTTTTATAACGAGCTAAACCACATGAAACAAAGAAAACAGAGGAATGATTATAATCATATTGAAAGAAGTATTTTCTGATCTGAAGACTTAAAACTAAGAAGAAAAGAAAAATAAAAGCAAATATTAAGACATTTACCATTACTATTCAACAGATGACATGCAAATCAAGCAAAAATAAACACTTCTCAATATAAGAGAAATCTCATGAGCAGAAAAAACAATTTCATATGAAAAAGACATCTACAAATTTTTCGGTGACTACTGTTTCAGTATTATCATCAAAACTATCTTATCTGTTTTATGTGTTGTATATCCAAGGGAATGTGAACTCCTTAAGGAGATTTTTAAAGGGAAAACAACTGACGTTGATACTTAAAAAGCTAATTATTCTTTCTCAGGGTCCACAGGAGACATACTATGAAAAAAGTGATGCTAATTCAAGTAGTGATTTAAATGTGTGTGTTTCTAAGCGCTCTCTCATTGGTTATGTACAGGAAGGCTCTAAAACTAGTAGGTGAAATACACAGACACGGGACAAAAGGGCCTTTGTCTCGGTTTGACTGAGACAACACTGTCCTGCCAGATAGAAAGATTTCAGGCTGGGTTCCAGGACCAACAACACTAAGAGTAGAAACCACCTACAAAGCATGATTTAAAGCTGCCAAAAACCCAACTATCCCACAATTTCCCCCCACTGTCCTTCCCCAGCTCCTTACTGTTTTCCCTCCTACCTGGTCAAGGTTCTACTCTGTGAATCACTGGTATGTTCAAATCACATGAATTTCAATTTCAGTTTTAAGGAGCCAAGTGAACCCAGACTTTTGGCCACATGGTCAGGATTTGTAGAGGTTAGACCCTACTGGCCTACTAGTACAGATGTGCCAACTAATTAGATAAAAATGTTTTGCTAAAATCTCATGCAAGCCAGACTTGCAAGATGAGGTACAACATGATTCTGAGTCAGAAGAACTTTAGAGGCCATCTAGCCTAAGCCCCTCATTTTACAGATGAGGAAACTGAGGCCCCGGGAAGTGAAGTGACTAATCTGAGATCTGCAGAAGCAGGATACAAATCCTTGATCTCTGACTCCAAATCCTGTATGTTCTCTTAAGGTCTCTTTCAGTTCTAAAAATCAGTAATTCCAGAACTGGGTTCTACATCCCTCTTTCTTATTCCTCAATTCTCAAACCTCCCTTTAAAAAGCAGAGATTGTAAAAAATGAGAGGGTTAGACTAGAATTCCACAGTCCCACCTCATTCTGAATTGTTCATTCATCCCATGCCATCTTATCCCTGAGGAACTAATGCCCATTGTCCACTTTTGTCTTTGCACTTTGGGGTTGGAGCATATAATACCAGGCTGATCTCTGGATCCACTAGAGTCTTGCTAGATCCCTCTTGCTAATGTCCTTGTGATACTCCTCCCACAATATTCTGTTCTTTTCCAGATGAGAAAGCAGAATTTGTCTAAAGAGGGGATGGTGAAGGATCTGGAAAATATGAGCAATGACTGAAGGGACCGATTTGGAAGAGATGAGACAGTGTATTCCAATACATATGAAAGAAGAATAATGCTCAGTGTAGCGCCAATGAACAAAACTAGAATCAATGGGTGGAAATTAGGAGAAGACAAATTTCAGCCCAAAACAATGAAGAACTTACTGACAAAGCTTTTTACAAACCAAGAGGGTCCGTGAGCTCCTGATCCTGGAAATACTCAAACAAGGCAGTCCCTTGTCAGGCCTTTTAGGGAGGGCATTTTCCCAGAAGTTGTACTAGATGACCTCTGGGGTCCCTTTTAATCCTCTGTCACATCAGCTTCGATAATAAGGAAAGCATGATGGCATAAATGTGTCATTCATATAGCACATTAAAGTTTGCAAAGCATTTCACACATATTATCTCACTGGGTGCTACAGGTATTATAGTGCAGATTAAACTGTGGCTTCAGAAAGGTGAAGTGATTTGTCCAGAGTCACCCAGATCAGAAGTGTCAGTAGCAGAATCTGAATCAGGTTCTTCCCAACTCCACATCCTGCACTCTATTGACGATACCAGAGACCTTTGATGGGGGGATCTGATATGATGCCAAGTGGTGTGTGATCAAATGGAGAGTGGGAAGAGGGATTCCACCCCACCCTGTGCACAACAGCCAATGATGGGATCTACCTCTAAAACTAGTATATCTCATCTCTTTATATCTTCTCTCTTAATACTTCCCTAACTTTGGCTCCTCAACTGTAAAGGCTCCTAACCTTCCCCCTTCTGTCCTAGGCTTTGGCTATTTAGTGTAGTTATAAAGCAAATGCCACCAGTCGTCCACAGTAACAGCTACACAGATGCCACTGGGAAAATCATCATAATGATCTTCCCTACCTCCTGCCCCCAGATCAGCTGGTGGTTATGGCAATAGCCTTTTCTAACTGGTCTCTGTCTCAAGTCTCTCCCCACACTCCTCCATCCCCTACACGGCTGCCAAAGTGATTTTCCTAAAGCAAAAGCAGAATCCAGTAACAGGCACCCCCCTGTCCCCACCAGTTCAGCAAAATCTAGTAAGTTTCAAACATAAACTCTTCCATTTGTCATTTAACATACTTAACTACCTTGCTGCAAACGCCTTTTCAGACTTATTATTAGTTATTCTTCCCTTTCCCGTATTCTCTGGTCCCCACCTCTTCAACAACCAAGAAAATAAAGTTCTCAACATCAAAGTCTTTGGGAGTAAGGGGTAAGAGTGGAGAAAAAGGGAACAGGCATTTATTAAGTACCAATTTCTTGTGTCAAGCATTTCATAAATATCTCATTTGATCTCCATAACAATCCTAGAAAGTAGGTGCTATTATTAGCCCCAGTTTACAGTTGAGGAAACTGAGATAGACAGAAGTGACTTGCTCAGAGTCATATGGCTAGTGTCTAAGTCTAGATTTGAATTTAGGAATCTTCCTAATTCCAGGCCCAGCAATCTACCACTGTACGAGCAAGCTGCCTTGGCACTGCCAGCCAAAAGGTTCACCATCAGAAACAGATAAGATTTTATCAGAGGAAATGACATTAAAGAAGGTGCATTACCATCCACTTTGCCACAGCACCCTAAGGACCAAGGTACTTTTTCAATTGTCTCACAACTGAAACCACCTTTACGTGTTATCTCTCCCATTAGAATGTGAGCTCCTTGACAAGCAGTGACTGTCTACTTTTCTGGGAAGCAAGGAGGGTGTATCGAGAGCAGGGATGAGGGTCTGGCATACTTCTGAACGATGAGGGGATCAGAGATCTTGGTAGTAGTAGTTTAAAAATAACAAGCCATTTTTGAAGGAAATTCAAAGTTCCTGAACATGCAAGGGGTGCATTTCTGAGTGATGGTGAGATCAGGGGCAATGAGCATCCCTGTGCAGAGCTGAAGCAGAGTGGAAGAATGAGTCGTGGGAGTTAAACAGATTGAGAAAGTGGGAAATTAGGGGACTTAGAGGAACATCAACACGTACCCCTTGATGAGAAAAGGAGTTTGGAGAAAAGAAAGACTATGAACCAAGCACTGAACTCACTGAAAAAGGAAGGAGAATGTCCTGGAATCAATCATTAATAGCTATCAGAACCTGGATTAGGAAACTAAATTAAGGTATACTGCTATCTATTAGCAGAACCACATTAAGAAAAAAGGATGGATGTATACTGAAAACTTAATGCTCAGTTGGAATCAGAGGCCATTCCTTCCTGCTTGTTATTGCTGGATTGTGTTCAGTGACACACAAAGAAATATGACTCCTGCTGAAAAGTTCTCAAGGTAGTGACTTATGACCTATTACTTGCTTGTTGTATTGGGTGTCTTTCAATAAAAAGTATCTTAAAAACAATTCATCTGCAAGATCACATTTAATAACCATTTATTAACAGATATTTACAAGGTCACCTCACTGCCCCAAGGACATAAGGATTTAAAAAAATAATAATATGTCATATTCAATCGCATTGCTTTCAGTAAGAGAGATATTAATTCTCTTATATAATTACAAGAAAAGCATTTCTGGACCATTAGTAAAATGAATTTTTGTATCATTAGTGAAATAAACATTTTAAAATTTTCATCTCATTCTTCTTAATTTCTATTTTTGTGTATGTTTCATAATGTATATGACACAATAATACATGTTTATAAGTTATATAAATTATATATGTAGTACTAGACTAATATGTTACTAATGTGTACTAATATTATACCTCTGTTGTGGGATTATGTTCAAAAGTCTTTTACTGTTGGGGTGCTGGATTGAAAACATTTGAAGCACCCTGCACCGTGCCATGCTTTGCGGCCTCTGCACACAGAGACATGACAAATGATTACAAAGAAGGGTCTTGTTTAACAAAGCTATTTTTTCATTACAGCACTGGTAATGCAACAGGTAGTGCTGAGATCAACTCATATCGTGATCTCAAGGGGGAACAGAGAAAAGTCAGAATATGGTACTACCACAGGCAACAGTTCCATCAGCAGAAAGAAAATCAGTACCAAGAAATACCCTTAAACCTTACCCAGCCTACCATTACCCAAAGGGATAATTTGGGTTTTTGGTATTTGGTCAGGTTAGTATGAGCCTCGGAAAACAAAAAAGCAAAAGCAGTTCCAGGCAAGCATGAAGCAGTAAGCTTTTAAATGTAGAAACCCAGGCTTCTTCAAATTGGTGATATATTAAAGGAGAAGGCTGGATCTGCTTGCTACCCCCAATCTCTCAAGCTTCTGGTTTTACTGTCCAAAAAACTTGCACGACAAGAATGAGAAATGGAAAAGTGCACCAATGGTTGCCTGTCTGGGTCAAAGAAGCAATAACACAGCCTGTTGATATTGTCTGTGATGCAAGTGTCTTGGAGTCTCAGCTTCCTTATCTGCAAAATGGAGGTAATAAAACATCCAAGACTGTGAGAATCAAATGAGATAACGAATGTAAAATATTTTCCAATCCTTTAAAGCCATACATCAGGCAAAAATGGGAGATTGTGAAGTCTCTCGTATTCATCTAAGATTACTGATTCTGAAAGGGCATAGCAGATCAGGAAACAAGGCCAGCTACCCTTATTCTTCTATCCCATTCCTCAGGTAGAATAGAGGCTATTAAAGGACAATGATAATGTTTGCTTTTGTCCACGTGATACCTTGTATGTAACAATAAATACTGGTGGATCATCTAGTCCTTAAGTTATAAATGAGAAAGCTGAGGAGGAGAGGGTCCCACTAGTTTGTCCAAGGTCACAAAGGCTTGCTGGACTGGAATTCTCACCATAGAGGAAGCTGTATCAGAGATCCAGAAACCAAGAAATAGCCCCATTTACCAACCCTGAGATGGAAAAAGCAGCAAAAGCTCTGAATAATAGTAAGTTAAAAAAAAAGATGGGAAACTTCAACAGATGCTCACTTTTAGGGAAAGAACATACTTCAAAAGATTTCTCTAATTCAAGATAGCCTTATAAACTTCTTTTTTTTTTTTAAAGCCTTATACTTTCTACAGCTGCTAGCTCTGACTCTAGCTACATTTACTGTCATATATCCTGGTCATGAGACCAAAAGAAGAGACTATCAGCCCATATCAGCAAATATGACAGCGGCCCAAATGTATGGTAAATTTTGCTGGAGTCAAATTTAATTTGTCGCTACTAATCAGGATGGGACAGGGCATCCATACAGAAAGCTCTGGGAAGTTCACTACAAGTATTTATGATATCTCTAGTATATCTAAAACCCAGAGTAACTTGGAAGAGTGCCAGATTGTTGATGGTTTGGCAATTAAGACATCAGGTTATCGATTTACATTGGTAAAGACTCTCTACCAGGCTGACATCACATGGGTCTTCCATCAATCCATTCCAACCCTTCACCTTAATTTACAAACAACACCCTATTTTCAAAGTGATGGGCAATTAAACCTGGAAATTACTGTTGATACAGAGAGAGTGAGATGAATGCTAGGAAAAGATCTAAATAATGTACTATTAGAAATGTAAAAGAAAATCACCTTCAACTGGAAAGTCTAGGGTTCAGGAAAAGCATTATGGAGGTAGTAGCAGCACTTGATCTGGTTCATGATGATGGGGAAGGGGGTATTTTTTCTAGGCACTGAGCTAAGAACCATGAAATAAATATTGGGAAGTTTATAGGAAAAATCAATCAACCCTCAATGATTTTCAAAAGTTACAGACTGGTTAATCTAATAAGGAAGAAGAGTCAAGCTGATAAACACAAAATGGCACACACAATTTTGTAGAAAAACTGGCACTTGGTTTTGTATGCGAATTGGATTATGAATAGAGAATCTCCGAAATAAAGAACTACATAAAAATACTGTAACAAAATTCAGAATTCATTTCTATTAAAATTCCCCCCAAAACATAGAAATGGAAAGCTCCTTCATCAATAGGATTAAAAGCCTAAAGTTAAAACCAAGAGCCAGCAATACTGGCAATGATGGACCAATGGAAGTTTCTCTTATACAAACATGGAAAAATTAAGGATGCTCTTTCTCCCCACTATCATTTGACACTATTCTAAAACGCTAGTCAGATCACAGCTATCAGACTGGCAAAGAGAGGCAAAAAAGGAAAATGACGATATTAGAAAAGCTATAGGAAAACAGAGACATGATTTCACTGTTGGTGAAGCCATTCTGGAAAGTAATGTGGAATTATGCTCCCAAAGTCATTAACATGCATATCTTTTGATCCAGATATAACACTACTAAGCTTATACTGTATTCTAAAAAGATCAAAGAGAGAAGAAAAGGATCCATCCATACAAAAATATTGTAGATCTTTTGGTAACAGAAAATTTAAAATGTGAAATTAAAAGGGAACCCATTAATTAGGGAATGGCTGAACAAACTACGGCATATTTGTAAGGAAATATTATTTTGCCATAAGAAATGATGAAAATATTTTAGAGAAACTTAGGAAGATCTGCATGAATAGATGCAGAGTTCTGTGAGCAGAATTAGGAAAACAATTTATACAATAACAATAACACTCTAAAGACAAACAACTTTGAAAAACTTATATAAGAAATCTAATCAATGAAATGACCAACCATGATTCAAGAAGCACGTTATTCACCTCCCAATAGAGAAGTGACAGATTCAATATGAAGAATGCTTTGGACATGACCAATGCAAAACTCTTCTTTTTTTGCTTAACTAAGAGTATTTGTGGTACAAAGGTTTTGGCTTTTCTTTTTTTTCCAACTGGGGAGAATAGGCAGTGAGAGAAAATTAATGCTTGTTAAATGAAAAAAATAGTTTTTAAAAAATGCTAGCCAGAGCATCAAGAAGAGAAAATTGGAGGCATAAACGGAAGCAATCAGGAGAGAAAATCATATCTATTTGCATATGGTTTACTTAGAAAACCCCAGCAACTCAGTGAAGAAAATAAATGAGAAGATTAATGGCTTCAGTAAAATAACAAGATACAGAATAAAGTCTCAAGAATCATTGATATTTCTAATGTAGAATAACAAAACTTAGAGAAAATGCTAAGAGAAATAGCATTCAAAATAAATATAAAATGTATAAGATAATCTGAGCTACTGAGATAGAGACAGTCTGGCAAAGTGGATAGAGACTAGTCTTATAGTTCAGAAGTAATCAGTGGCTCAAGGAAGCAGCATGTTCAATTTTGGAGTTGCTGATCACCAATAGGATAGGAAATTTCTACAAAGGGAGTTCCTCATACTGATGAAACCATATGTCTGGACAAAAAAAAATCCACCACCAAAACACAGGATAAATAGAAGACTGATAACATTTACTGAAGTGCTTACTATGTATTAAAAACACTGTACTAAGTATTTGTATGAATTAAACTATAAAACACGTTTTAGAATAAAGACATATCATCAGAGAGATATTCAGGACTTGTGATTGGACCTTGCCAATATTGTAAAAATGCTGATACTAATTCAATTTATAGATTTAGTGCCATGCCAAATTACCAAAGGGTTACTTTGTGGAACTGGACAAAATAATATGTGAGAATTAAAAGGTTTTTAATTTCAATGACTTTTAGAAGTGGGAACAAAAGAAATGGAACATGATCAAACCTCAAACTACATTTTGAAACAGCAACAATCATCAAAAAAGCTTTGGTCCTGGTTAAAAACATACACCAGAAAAATAGATTGGTGGAAGAGAGGAGAAAAAACAAAAACTAGAAACAATTAAAAACAATAGCCCAGTGTCTTCTAAATACAAGAACACAAATTACCAAGGGAAAGACTCCCTATTTGGCAACAATTGTTGGGAAAATTGGGAAACAGTTTGACAGATTAGCATCTTATGCTATATCCCCCAATAATCCCTGAACAGATAAGCAACCTAAAAATAAAAAGATAAATCATTTTAAAAAAAATAAAAGATGACAAAGGAAATATATTTCATAGCAATAGTCAAGAATTTTTTAACTATATGAGGGAAATTATCAGAGAAGACAAAATAGACAATTTCAATTACATAACATTAAAATATCTTGCACAAACAAAATCAGGGCAGACAGAATAAGAAAAGAAACCATTAGATGGAGGGGAAAAAAAGTATCTTTGCTATAAGTCTGATACATAAAACATATAGGAATTGACAAATATTTAAGACCGAAAATCATTCTCTAAAAGACTATTGTTAATGAAACATAATTCCTTTCAGCAGAAATGCAGGAGAGTAAAGGCTACAAGGGCAAAAATATTTGCAAAGTCAGATGCTCAACATATCAGTAATTTATATTTAACTTTTATCCTTATTTGTCACAAAAAATCAAATTTTAGGCTAAGGAGATGGGGAAATTATTTTACATCAGAAATTACTAATGCAGAAACAAAAAGCATCAATAAAAGGCCACTTAAAAAAAGAATTAGAAGAAAGGGCAGAAATGAGAACACAATTACCTAATAATCATCAAAAGAATCAAGGGCCCCCATTATTGTTTAGATATTTTTGATGAACTTTTGATGATGTCACCTCACATTTAGAAATTATTTGAATTTGTGGTCTGTGAAACCTTTTGTCCATACTGAAAATTTCCTGTTTCTGGTCATTTAAGAGATCTCTTAGAATTATAATCACATGTTCTTTCAGTGACTTGAGACAGTGTCTTGCTAGACTTCCCTCTTTCATTTCTGTTCAAAAACAATTTTAAAATGCTTATATTCTTAATCATTTCACCAAGTTTTTTTTTTCCACCAAGTTTTTAAAAGGCAATATTTACTCTAAAGCATTTTTAAATGGAGAGAAGGAAATGGAGAGAAGGAAGGAACTGGGAAATAAAAAGGTACTAAATAGATACCTTTCTTTCTTTCTCTTTCTTTCTGTCTTTCTTTCTCTCTCTCTCTCTCTCTCTCTCTCTCTCTCTCTCTCTCTCTCTCTCTCTCTCTCTCTCTCTCTCTCTCTCTCTCTCTTTCTTTCTTTCTCTTATCCAGCAACACTGCTCTTTTGTTTGTACTCTAAACTCATCTGGACAAGCTGAGAACTCTGGAAATCAATTATGATTTTCAAAATCCTCAAGAATAAACTGGAATACTGCAAAGGTAAACTTCTGACAGTGCCACCCCCCCTGCCCCAGAACACAAACATAGCAGCTCAGCTCAGATGACAACCTCCAAGCATAATGCTGTCAATGATCTCTGACCTGCCACATTTGATGACTCTTTTCAGTTGGCATCATTCTTGACCCCTCTGCTGCACTGACACTGCTAAGCACTATTTTCTCCCCAAGACTCTCTTCTCTGGATTTTTCTATTCTGTTCCTGTATCCTTTCCTAAGTGTCCCTGGTTAGTTCATCATCGATATCATGCCCCTAATTAGGTATTCTATAAAAATTTGTCCTGGGCCCTCTTCTCTCTCCACATTCTCTGGTGGTTTCATAATTTCTCGTGGCTTTATCATCTATACTCAGATGACTAGATCTATCTAATTGGCTCCCATTTCTCCCCTGAGCTTCAAGTCTCCATTTCCAAAGGGATGTCCTGAAGATAACTCAAAGTCCAAGGGCCTCAAACAAAACTCACTGTCTTGTCCCACAACCCTATGCCTCTTCTAGACTTCCCTATTTTTGTTGATGCCACCAGCATTCTTTTAGCCTCACAGGTTCATAAACTCAAATCCTCGTTCTCATCTCACATGTATTCAACCAAATGCCATACCATTTCTACTTCCATGTTATCTCACTCATCTACCTTCTTTCTCTCTACCATTGTCTAGCACCTCAGTCAAGGCCCTCATATCCTCTCTCTCAGACATTTGCAATCTTCTAATTGGCCTCCTTGCCTCAAATCTCTCCCTACTCCAGTCCATCCTCACAAAGCTGTTAAAAAGTGATTTTTCTTAAGCATAGATCTAACTATGGCATTCCTTTATTCAATTAACTCCAGTGGCTCCCTATCACCTCTAATATGAAATGGAAGCTCCTCTGCTTTTTAAAGCCCTCTGTAACCTAGACCCAACCTATCTTTTCAGCTTCACTGTACTATTACTTCCCCTCTCGTATTCTAACAGCCAGCCAAATTTTCCATTTCTCACACACAGCACCCTATCGCCTCTCCCTGTGCCTTTGTATCGGCCATTTCCCATGCCACAAATTAATTTGCTCTTCATCCTTGCCTCCTAGTATTTCTCTCTTCCTCCAAGACATGGTCTAAGTACTACCTTCTATAAAAAACCTTTTTGATTTTCTGTCTCTGCATAACATATATTTAACTACCTTGAATTTTGTTAGCATTCTTTTTATATTTGTTCTCTCTACATTTCCATATGAATTTGTTATTTTCTCTACTAGAATGTAAGTTCCTTGAGAGGAGGAATTATTTCATCGCTTCTGTTTTTAACCATAGTGCCTGATTCTATTTCTTTTTTTCTTTTTTTTATTATAGCTTTTTATTTACAAGTTATATGCATGGGTAATTTTACAGTATTGACAATTGCCACATCTTTTGTTCCAATTTTTCCCCTCCTTCCCCCCATCCCCACCCCCTCATGGCAGGTTGACCAATACATGTTAAGTATGTTAAAGTATAAATTAAATACAATATAAGCATACATGTCCTAACAGTTATTTTGCTGTACAAAAAGCTGATTCTATTTCTTAATAAAAGTTTGCTGACTGATGAATCCAGAGAAGAAATCTTTAGCAGGATGAACTGGAGAATGCAGGATTAATATATTAGAAGATAATCTGAGCCTGGATCCCAGTTCTACTTCTTATGACATATGTGTCCTCCCAGGTCCTAAGCTTTCTTATTTGTGAAAAGGCAGGTTTGGACTCCAGGGTCTCTAAGGTCCTTTTCAGTCTGAAATGCTACAATCCTTGCTACAAAAAGGATCTGTGTCGAACTGAGAATTCATTTAGAGTCAGAGTTAGCAGTATCAAACTGAAACAGAAACAGGGGTATAAAATACTACATAAGAATCTTGAGGGCCACAGACTGACTTAGAAAATGATATATTAACATTATCGATGTTCTACATATTTTTATTTGATTAAATATTCTGCAGTTAAACTTTAATCTGCTTCAGACCACAACGGGCATTAGGGAGGGTTGCAGATTGCAATGGGGTGTTTTGAGATCTCTGGCTTACAAGATAATGAATTTGAACTAGTGACAACCAGATTTTTGTAAAGGAATTAAAAGCACACATGGCTGATTTAAAGACTGTCTATTTTCTTAACCTATGAATAAGTTAGAAAAATTGACAAAATGCATGGGATATAATCAGTTAAGTGTGTGAAATTAGGAATCTAAAGAAACCCTTTGGTTTGGGTAGATTTCCACTCCAATTTGGCTACTTGCCCAAACCCAATACCACCACCAATAATCCTCAACAGCAAATAGTTTAATACAGTATATGAAGCATGCATGAGTGTTAAATAATAAGACTGAAAAATTTGCTTTCAAAGGATCCATTATTTCATTGACAGAAGCATTTTACTCTACTGGTAGAAATCAACATCTCCTCTTCCTTGATTCTTGTCCCTGCCTCTGTAAATCTTACAAAAAGGAAAACTACTCAGCCCAATAGAGGCCTTCCTAGGGTTCACACGCTTTATAAATAAGAACCAGAAGGGTCTTAGAAGTCCAGTCCAAACTTTTCATAGGCCACAGAGGCACTTAGTGGGAGATCTGGGCTTTCAACTCAAGTCCTCTGACTCTTGAGTCCCCAGCCCTTTCCACTGGATTATGCACGACTCTAAACACCTCCTACTCCTCCCAACTTCTCTCTCAAGGTCTAGGGTATCACTAGCTTTCTCATTCCCCAGTTTCAAAACTTCCGTGTCATCCCACTCTCCTCACACAGGAATCACTTGCCAAATTCTGTTTCTCTCCAACATCCCTTGCTTCCATCTCCTTCTCTGTCCATCTGCTACGCTTTGATCAATCAGGGTCCCTTCCTCTAATGACCATACAACTCCTCAATAATGTTTTTTATACAATTCTCTGCAGCTTGCACATCCAAATGATCATTGTTCTTTTTAAGCAGCCACCACAGCACAATTTATTCTAATGCTTTAATAATCTTTCTCAAAAATATCTCTGTACCTTTCCAAGGTCTATGAGCTACAGCATAATCTCCTGAATATACTCAACAGTTGCAGATCTTTACTCCCGACAGTGGATTTGATTTTTAACAAAACCCAAAGGTCAGAGCCAATGTGGTATAGTGGAAAAGATGCCACATTTGGAGTCAGGGGATCTGAGTTCAAATTCTAGTTCTGTCACTCAGGTGTGACTTTGGATATGCCACTTAACCTCTCCAGCCCTCAGTTTCTTTATCTGTAAATTGAAGAATTAAGTCCCTTCCAGCTCTAGATATGTGATCCTAAGATCACAGAAAGCCAAGACTGGTGAACAAAGTATATGTTCAGTCTCAGAAAAATAATTTGGGGTCAACCACTTTCCTAATGTGGCTCAAACTGATTCTGAAAGCAGCCCCCAAAATGGTTTCAGAAATGGTAACATCATTGGGTCAGGCAAAAAAGGCAACCTGTGATTTTGTCACAGATTAGGAATTCTCTGTGATTTACAGACTTAAGAGTTGTCTGGAGCACTGAGTGGTTAACTGACAGCTACTGTTAGATGTTGAATAGAGCCAGAGAAAATCCTGCAGCTGTGCTGACTAGATACACTACAAACTTATGTTATCTAATCTCCACGGAGGATTCGCTGTAGCAAGAAATCTTTTATTTTCCCTAACTGATTTTCCGGTCAGCTAGGTGACACTGCAGTAGATAGAACACTGGGCTTGGAGTCAGGAAAGCCTGGGTTCAAATCCGGCCTCAGAAACTTCCTGGCTATGTGACCCTGGGCAAGTGACTCGACCCTGTTTGCTTCAGTTTCCTCATTCATAAAATAAGCTGCAGAAAGAAATGGCAAACCACTCCAGTATTTCTACCAAGAAAACCCTCAATGAAGTCACAGAGTCGAACACAATTGAAAAAACTCAGCAACAACAAAATGATTTACCACCACACTCTCCACATGCATTTCCAGCCTTCCCTTCATTCCTCAAGCCTCCAACAGCATCTCTCTTGACATACACTCTTAGTTAGGCTCTTGCTTCAAATTTTTCTGAAAAAAAATTTGAGATTTCCTAGCAAAAACTCCCTCTTCTCCCCTTCCTCTCACAACCCCCTTAGATAATGATTTTACTTTTATCTCTTCCATACCAGTCTTTAAAAAGTGGTCCTTCTCATTAAGGTTAACTCTACACTCACCCTTGATTCTATCCCCTCTTCTTCAGTACTTTCATTCACCTTCTCTAATATTCAATCTTTCCCTATCGTTTCCTTTCTCACAGCTTACAAATATATTCAAGTCTCTCCCATTTGCAAAAAATCCTCTTTACATTCTATCCTATCCCCTTGTACTTCTACTTTTTTTCTCAGCTAGACTCCCTGAAAAAGCAGTATATACATGGTGCCTCCATTTCCTCTCACTTTCCTAAGTCTCTACAATCTGACTTCTAACCTCAACATTTCACCAAAACTGCCCTCTCCAAAGTGACCAATGATCTCCTAAAGACCATATATAATGGTCTTTTTTCCAATTCTGATCCTTCTTGACCCCTCAGCAACCTCTGATACCCTTGATCACCCTCTTCTAGAAGGTCTCTTTTCTCTAGGTTTTTGGGAGACATCATGAGATCCAGCCCTATTTAATCTCCCTCCAAAGTTCCAAGCCTGCATCACCAATTTCCTCCTACACATTTCCAATTAGATATCCTATAGGCATTTAAAATTCAATTCGTATAAGACAAAACTCATCTTCCCTCAAAACCTACTTCCAAACTTCCCTATTAACGTCAAAGACACTACCATCCTTGTTATCCAGTTTTATAACTTCAGGGTCATCTTCATTTCTCACTCATGCAATCACTTACCAAATACTGTTTTTCTGACAACCTTCCCTAAATCTATCCCTTTCTCACTCACATAACTAGTACCTAAGTTCAGGCCTTTGTCTTACCTAGACCCGAGCTGCTTAAACTTTTTCCAGTGGCAACCCCTTTGAGCCAGAGAGAATGACCCCAGGATATACAAATCAAACATTTGCTGATGAGAAATCAGAATTTTGTGACTCTCCGCCCCCACGCATACATTTAGTCACAGGAACCACAGTTTAAGAAGCCAGGACCTAGATGATAGCAACAGCTTTCTCTTTGGTCTCCCTGACTCAAACCTCTTCCCAAGCCAATCCACTTTCCACATATTTCAAAAGCATGTCAACCCCCCCCCCCTGCAATAAACTCCTGTGGCTTCCTGTTGTTTCAAGAATCCATTACAAACTCTTCTGCTAGGTGTTTAAAGATCTGTCCAATTTGGCCTCAGCTTCTTGCTACCTTTATATTTCACTTCTCTCCCTTTGTTCTTTATCCAGCCACACTAACCTACTTGCTGTTCCACACACACACTACATCTCTCATCTCTACACCTTTGGGTTGGCTGTCTCTCTCACTTAGAATTCACTCCTTCCTCACTTCAGGTACTCTCTGGTTTTTTTTTTTTAAACTCAGTTCAATCACTACTTTCCTCATGAGACCTTTCCAAACCTCTACAGCTGCTACTACACCCCCACCAAAACTATCTTGTATTTTGTGTATATTCTGTGTGTACACATGTGCATGTATATATGTTCACATACATAGGTATGTATACATTGTCATTGTTCAGTCTCTGTAGTCTCGTCTGACACTTCGTGAGCTTACTTGGGTTTTTTGTTTTTTTTTTTTGGCAGAGATCCTGGGGTGGTTTGCCATTTCCTTCTCCAGCTCATTTTCCTATGAGGAAACTGAGATAAATAGGGTGAAGTGACTTGCCCAGAGACACACAGCTAGTATGTCTGAATCCGGATTTGAAGTCAGATCTTCTTGACACCAGGCCCAGTGCTCTATCTGATGTGCTATCTAACTGCTGTGTGTGTATGTGTGTGTTGTTATATATATATATATATGTATATGTGTATACGTATATATGTATGACTGTTCTTAGACGGCAGAGACTATTTCACTTTTGTCTCTGTATTTCCAGTAAGTGCTAATCGGAAGCGCTTAATAAAATGTATTCTAATGGATTGTTATTTCAGTATCAGGGCTTGGATCCAAATTCTCCTGACTCCAAGACTGGGTCTTCATCCGCTATGCTATAGTGCTTCTTAACACATTTATACAGCAACAAAAAAACATTCAATGGGAACTGAGGCCACATTAGGGATGGGATATAATCCAAGCTTAGGAAGGTGACAGTCTAACCATACTGTGCCATAGTCCCACTACATTCAATCAGAAGTATCCCATTTTAGAAATTTGGAGAGCACCCAGAAAGGGGTAACAAGAAGAGTGAAAGGTCCCAAGAGCATACAATAGAAAATGGTTGAAAAAACAACAGATATTTAAACCAGAGAATGCTTAAGAGGAATGAGATAGCTGTCCTTGGAAGATAAGACCAGTTTTTCTTGACCAACAAGGGCAGAATTAGGAGCAAAGGCACGAGTTAGATTCAGAAATGACATATGAGGAGAAACTTCCTAACAATCAGAACCATCCAAAAGTGGAATGGGCTTGACTCAAGAGGAAAGAAATGAACCCTTCCTGAAGGTCTTCAAGCAAAAGCTTGACCAATTATTGAAGATGTCATGTAATTCTGGATGAGATGGTCTCTAATGTCCCTTCCAACTTTAGATCTTTCTAATCATGTTTGTTTAGGGATATGTTAAAATAGTTTGGATCTCCTGAGCACACAGCAAATTAAAGACAAGAAATTCAGATTATCCTTGTTATTGTATACTTCTGGCTGCAAAGCAAAGTCTTACTGGAGTAAGAAGAGGTAGGAGATAGCAATCATTCTTCAAGTTCTCTCTCAAATCTCCCTTTAATTTCAATGACAAGTCATTCTCTCAAAATAAGGGAAAAGCTCACACTTACTCAAAAGCTGTTTTCTTATTTATAGGTAGGTTAGTGCAGGTTTCCTAGTCTGTAAGTAGGAAAAAAAAGGTTTCTCCATATGGATTTGAAGTATTTTAACTTCTAGAAGAGAGGTGACAGGCTTTGTGTGCATTATCTGGTAAAATACGTTTGCCCAAAAAACATTACTGGATCATAGAATTTAGTTAGAAGAGACCTTTGAGATCATTTAGTCCAAGACCTCTCAATTTATGTTTGAACAAACTAGGACTCACAGAGGGAATTAAATAGCAAAGCCAGGATTCCAAGGAAGGTCTTTGAACTATAAATCCAAGGCTCTTTCCATGCCATCATAGAATAAGCAACTTCAAAACGAAAACAGAATAAACCTTAACCATTTTTCAATAGAGACATTAAAGGAGAGGACAAACAGCAGTAGTCAATGTCTCCCTTCCCAATTTAGAATACTTAGGAGTTTGTGGAATTCCAGGGACAACTTTCTCTAAAGCCTTTCCACGAGATGAAAAAGTGGTTTCCTGTTCCGTTTTTCTTACCCATTTATGACATATGAAATACCAAAAAATTAAATGTGTCTGAGCACAAAAGCAACAGGTTAAAGAAACTGTACGGATCCCCACACCAATAAATACAAACTGATCACAAGGATGACTGACCAGGAAAACTGCAAAGTCAAGAAAAATGCAGTTCTTTCATCTTTAGCTACCACCTCTTATGTCTTTTTCCTCTGAGCTTTCCTTTTCCTTTTCTGGGGACATTGGCTAGGAGGAAAGCTAGACAGGTGTAGAGAGGCTAAGGGGAGGGGATTAGAGGCGCTCAAAGGGAAAAGAGAAGGAAGGAAAAGAAGAAGGAAAGGAAGAAGAGGTGGGAAAGAGGAGAATGAGGAAATTAAAAGGGAGGAAAAGAAGAAACAAAAAAGGGGAAATTGGGAAATGGAGGAAAAGAAAGAAGAAAGACGGGGAAAGGAATGGGGAAAAGGGAAGGAATAGAAGAGGGGGTCTCGAGAAAGAAAGGAGAGAAAAATATGGGAAGGGGGCGAAAAATAGAGAGGAGAAAAAGGGAAAAGGAAAGAAGGCAGAGAAAAAGAGGAGTGAAAGAAGGGGGCAAGCACGTGGGTGCCCAGCTAGCCCGCTCACCCCGGCCTGGGCCTGACAGCGAGCGTTCCGCACCTTGGCGCTAGGCTGCCCGCGCGTGTGTCCGGCCGTCCGTCAGTGGGTCCCGAAAGGGGCAGCTGGGGCCTGTGGGCAGGGAGGCCGAGGAGTCAGGCTGAGGAAGCTCGGGGATCCGCTGCCGCCTCTTCCTTCAACTCCACAGAAAGGAGTGTCCTCGCCTCCCGGGCTGGAGCCAAGGCTGCTCCAGCTGCCTGACGCACCTCGGCCCCGGCCACCGCCACCACTGCTGTTGCCAAGGCTGCTCAGCGCCAGGGGCCTCACTCCGCCCCCTCACGACCCCCTTCCCTTTCCTCCTCCCTTTCCCCACCCCGCCAGCCTCCCTCTCCTCCCCTCCCTCTCCTTTTCCTCTCCTCCCACGGGTTCTCGAAGGGGGTCCTGTCACGTGACCAGCCGGAGGGGCGGGGGGGGGGGGGACGGAGTAGGGAGGAGGTGGGAAGCAGGAGGCGGGTGCTGGGTGGACCAAAACTAAGGCGACAGGAAAGGGTCTCCTCCTTGCCCCGGTCTCTCTTCTCTTACGTGATTGGCTGGGAAAAATTGCCCCTATGGCTGCCGGGAAACCTCTTCAGTCTTGGAGGGCCCGGGAAGCCCCAAGAGCTGCTGGGAGTTGTAGTGTACAATGTAGCGGGGCGGGGCGAGGATGAGTGGATAACTTCACTTTCTAAACTGCACTGGAGGCAAAACGGGATCTCATGGGAAATGTAGTTCAGAAGCCCGGGATTTCCTTGAGGTAGTTCCTCTTTTTTCGTTTCAAACGGGGAAAACCCACAATAGAAATTTTCCTCTAGGGTCTTTGCCGCAAATGACCTTCCAGACAGTTTAAACTGGGAAGAAGAGCATAGAAAGTGTCTGAAGGTGAGATAAAGTAAAGAAGAAAAAAAAATGCCATTCTGAGTACAATCATTCTATAGCTTCTTCATCTGGCCGTCACTTTAAGGCTCTTCACGGATACACTCTCTTGAGTTAGAGGGGAGCAGAAGCATCAGAGCAATGCCCCCTCTACTCGTGTTTAAAACTGTCTATTCTGGGCGACTTCCAGACTAAGGATATTTCGTATACTCCAGCAGTTTAAAACTGCAATCAAATAAAACGTACTAAAACGAACCCGACACACTGAGTGATATACAGATGGTATTACCTTTACACAGCCAAGTTGGTACGTCTTCCTCTTATCTGTCTTAGCTCCTCTGTATCATTTCATTACCATAAAATGTCTGAACTGGAAGGGGTCTTAGTCCAACTGAGAAGCAGAATGAGGAAGTAATTTGCTTCAAGTTATATGGCTAGTTAGTTATCAGTGTAGTTGTGCCTCAGCCCCCTCCTCCCTCAGATCAGAGTTCTTTCCACAACACTGCACTAAAATCCCACGATGATTACTGGAAATTCGGAACTGGAAGTCAGGAAGACTTGAAATGAAGTCCCATTACAGATACATATTAGCTGTGTAATCCCTGGGGAAGCACTTTAACCTTTCTCCATAATTTCTTTGGAAGTGGGGGAAGGGAGAAGAAGGGAAGGAGTGAAATTGGGTAGAAAGAAGAGGGGAAGAAAGGAAAATGTCATTCATTCTACTGGAATGACACCCCGCTTGGAACATAGAATTACTAACAATAGCCAGTTCTGCTGATATGCCAGACACGAAGCCTTGGAAAGAAGTGGGAATGACTGAGGCTGGGTGAAATGATTGCTCCCATCTCAATTTTAGTGAATTTCTTCTGGAGTGAGATCCAAGCGGTGGCTGTTCACCAATGGCATCCACAGGAAGGTTGATGTTAATAATCCTCATCCCTGGAAGCCATTATGAGTAATACTATATGGACAGCAAGAGGACAGAACTGGCAAAGAGAAGCTTAGTGAAGAGGGCAGCATGTCTGTCGGGATTCAGGGGAATGCCAGAATATAGGTATTCTGGACCAGTGATACAGGTGTCACAAAAGAACTGTGGAGGCTTAGATTATCTCCAAATCAAGAGGCAGATTTTTATTGTGAAAGTAATGCCAGTTAAATCTGGCTATATTCCAAGAGAGGAAGGTACCAAAGAGCAGGGAGCAAGCAGGTAAATTTATAGGGATTTGGGGAGCCCAGAACAGAGCAGGGTGACTGACATCACCGGAGGGGGTTCACAGGATGGGTGGGAAGTTTGGCAATGGGGCTAACAAGGACCTCCATTCATCTCTCATGAAACTAAAAAGTGCTCATCGTTTGAGTCCAGGTGCAAGATAGAAGCTCAGACTTTTGGGTGACAAAAATCTTTGGAGAACAGCTGAGTGAAGATATCCCACCCAGCTCTCTTTCTTTCACCACATTCTCCAATACATTTCATTTTCCGCACATTACTCCCAATAGCTACATTCCTAAGGTGACTACATCATTCCCAAGGCCAGGTGACCTGGGTTCCTTGAAAAGCATTAGGGTCTTTACTACTATTGGGGTTTCTACTACACCATTCCCAAGGCCAGGTAGCCTGGGGGTTATTTCCTCAATATTCCTAAGAGATGTACCACATCATATCCATCCTGCGATAAAAACTAAGCATTTACTAGGCACTAGGCACTGTACTGGGCGCCAGGGTTACCAATACAGTTTGGGACAATGAGAGAGACAACATGATTTTATGGGTATACAAAAGACATAAGACAAATCAGGTGCAGTGTAACCTTGGAGTGCAAGCCAGCTTTGGGGAGGCTGTGGGACCAGGAAAGGCTTCTTGTAGTAGGTGATGTTTGAACTAAAATTTGAAGGAAACCGGGCCGTCTGGGAGTCTGAGGCGAGGAGGTCATGCATTCCAGGCACGGGGACAATTAATGCAAAGGCATGGAGATGAGATAACAAGACATCACCACTATAAGTCCCGATAAATATAGATGGAATCACACAGTTCTTATGGATCCCAGAGAATGAAGCTAAATCAGCGTCCAACCAAATCAGAGAAAAAAATGTCAAGTCAGAGTGGATGGAAGTCTGGAATCATATTGAGATGTCTAGACTGGTCAAAAGGGCAAGGCAGTGGGGGGGGGAATCCAAGCACAGAAATGGGGGTCAGGGACAAGACACTCAGACCTAAAAATGGGGGTCAGGGACAAGACACTCAGACCTAAGTGATCAGCCAAGACTGGGGGGAAATTAGCAAAATGATGCACTGGACTATTGATCCTAGAACTGGGACTGATTGCCCTCTGCCCTGGTTTTAACAGGCTTTAAAGCATGTCTGTGGCTAGCAGAGGGCAAAGTCCTCTGGTAAACAGCTGCTCAGTTGAAACAGCTGTTACGCTTATGTTACTAAAGAATGAAAAAGAGAGGCTCTTTTCTCTTTGAAGCCTAGAAGGGTATGTTGTAGCATCCTCTTGGATTCAGAGTGGAAAATCAAGTTATATAAATACAGTTCCTATTTTGGGAATGCCGAATAAATCTTAGCTGGCACGTCAAGTGCAATTATGGAGATGACTTTGCTTAATGATCCTCTGAGTATCGATATCTAGTGAGGTTTAGAATAAGAAGACACTCACCGAAGATGTCACAGAAGGTGTCCTTCGTGAACTCCAAATAGAAAACAAATTCCCTACGGAGGATGAGGCCCTTCAGATGCTACTGGTTTGAATTCTATTAAGTTCCAGAATTCCTCAATGGACTTTATGGACTAGCCATTGACACTGGGGAAAATTTTCTTTTGTAAATTTTTAAATGTATCTTAAACTTAAATTCAAAATGAGAAAAGAAAAAAAAATCAACATTGCCATGTATACATCAGAACATAAGAAAGAATCTTTCTATATAAAATAATAATGGGAAAAAATGAATGAAAAAGGATCAATGTCCGGATTAAAATCTACACTTAGATGGAGTGCTACAGAGGATGAGGCCCTTCAGAGGCTACTGTTTGGATTCTATTAACCACATTTCAATCCAAAATGCCACATGGGATTTACTAATGCCCAAAAGATCACTGAAGTCAATAATCCCACATAGGTTTGATAAACAGCTGATTTAGTATTCAAAAATAGGTAGTAACTTTATTACCTCTTCCTATAAAGGAAATACCACAACAGGAAAATCTCTCTAATATATCTTCCACACAATTGTCAAACTCATTATCCTAAGACATGGGTCTGACTATGTCAAATCCCTGCTCAAGAGTCTTCTTCAGTGACCTACTGCTTCATGGATAAAGGAAAGATTCTGGTTTCACCTCTACAATCTGGCTCCAACCTACCTTTCCAGTCTTATTTCATATTAGGGGAAGGAAAGTGAATAAGTATTTATATAGCTCATAGTATGTGCCAGGCACAGTGCCAAATGCTTGACAAATATTCTTTTAATCTTCAGAACAACTTAGAGAGGTAGGTGCTGTTATTACTCCATTTCTAGTTGAAGAAACTGAGGCAAACAGATGTCTTGCTCAGGGGTTACAGAACTCAGGATCACACAGTTTGAGGTCAAATTTGAACTCAAATCTTCAGGTCCTTGAAGTGCAGATCTAATATTTTACCTTTTTACTTGCTTTACTCTCCTTCACACATTGTAGGACTCCACAAATAAGCTTTCCGGGTTCAAGGTACTCCATGGGTCCAAATCCATTCAAAACCCTTACTCACAAGCACTCACTGACGTGTTTACTTCTTCTCAAGTCAGCCAGAAGACATAATTAGTTCCAAGCAAATGTATTTAAGTAGATAGCTCAGTCAAAAAATTGGCACTAGAATATTCCCCCCATAAACCTAAGGTACATTTTCCCCAAAATACACATGACAAAACCCGATCACTCTTGTGGGAGCAACACCCAGAAGTGCTTGCTGGGAGGAGGACCCTGATGATGCCTGAGAAATTCCCTTATGTGTGAAAATCTTACATCTCAGGGATGGATCACACATACATTTATCTCAGTTTCCTGGTGAGACTTATGAAGCCAAAAGAGTGAGGAAGAATAAGTGAAACCCCATATTGTGCTGGGCCTTTCATGTTATGGAATTTCCGATACAAGGATTTCAATAGATAATGAAAGATGGAGGGTCAACTATATGTACTGAGATTTCCCTGTTCTGTTATTTCCTTTATGGGAAGAGGTAATAAAGTTACAACCCATTTTTTGAGCACTGAGTTAGCTAGTTACCAAAATGATGTGAGATTAGTGACTTCAGTGATCTTTTGGGCATTAGTAAATCCCATGAGGCGTTTTAGACTGAAATGTGGTTAATTGTCAAGAGTTTTTAACCTGTTTGGTAGAGGAAAGATTAAGGGAAAGCTTCCTACTGAAGAGTGGAAATAGAGAATGAGCTCCAAGGCCTTTTTATGAAGAATGGCCACCAAAGTGAGCAAGAGAAAACAGAGAAGGTTTTGTCACACAAGGATGAACAGTCTCACTTTGCTGCTCCTGCAACTGGTCTTCCATTTTAGCTTTGTGTCTTACTTTAGTATAAATCAGAGCTTCTTAAACTTTTCCCATGCATGACCTTTTTGCTTGAGAAATTTTTATGTGACCCCAGGTATATCGTTATATATACCTATATAGGTATATATACCTATAAAATAGGTATACAAATTAAAAACTTACTGATAATAAATTATACAAAAATTTATTTTAAAACAATTCTTTGGTATACATATATTTTACCATTTATTAAAGATGAAAGCAAATTTGCAAACTAATAAGATGCATGCACTTATTTTTAATGTAAAGAATTAAACCTGGCAGAATACTTGATACCTTCTACTGTTGCCAAATTTTTTGTGACCTCCACATTTAGTTACATGACCCCATTTGGAGTCACAACACCCAGTTTAAGAAGCTTTGTCATAATCTAGGGAAGGGGGTGGGGGGAAGGAGGGGAAAAGTTGGAACAGAAGGTTTTGCAAGGGTCAATGCTAAAAAAATCACCCATGCATATGTCTTGTAAATAAAAAGCTATAATAAAAAAAAAGAAAAGAAGGAAAATACAATGTGTTGTCTAATGTAGACTGGTTATATGAAGCTGTTTGGGAAAAAGAATAGGAAATATACAAAAGCAGGTGGCCTTAATGATATATTCATGGACATATATGTAATATTAAAGGGTTATTTAAAGCTAAAAAAGAGAAAAGGCTCTGGCATAGAGTATGCTGGGACCACAGAGGACCCTTTTAAGACAAGCTTGGTTTTTCAAGGCTATTCGGGGGCAAGGTAGGGTGTCCCAGTACTAGAAAGCAGCGCTGGTGAGCTAATTTGAACTCAAACTATTGTAAAGCAGTCCCATCAAATTTAAATAGAAATGGATCCCTGCTGGCTGCATATTGACAAAAAAAATTACTTGTGTTTTATTATATTTGTGTTTATTGCAATACAGTAAATGAGATTGAATTTGAACTCAGGTTCTCCTAACTCCAGAGCGGTGCTTTATATACTGGGCCATCTAAGTGCTCCTTTTATTTATTTTCTTAAACACTATCCAATGATAGTCAGTCTACCTGCAGATGGGAGCAGCTGTGGTCTAACAGAAATCTGTCACTTGTTCCTAGGCTCACTCGCCGGGCTCCTGTGGTCACCTTGCCAATATTTCCATCTGCTGAAGCTTACCCAGCATTGAAGTGATCAGACTCAGCGTCAACAGAATCTCCATCCTGCTGAGCTACTGCCTGAATCTGAGTGAGTTTTACCTGTAGAAAAAGAGCATTCCCAGCCCAGAGTAGAGGATGTGCCCCCTCTGAAGGTCTTGGGGCTGGTGTGGCCCTGACCTCGGCATTACAGATGGTGTTCTGCAATCTGCCCGGCTTCAGAAGCTGGACAACCAGACTGTTAGCCAAGAAGATCCATCTTGATCTTTGATTGAAGGCAAGGAGATCATGGCTACTCTGGCCAGGCGGGGTTCCGAGAACCATCATCTCCAGCTCTTTTGTGGGCTGAGCACTATTGACTCCTCCATAGACACTGAGAGTGACCTGATTAACAGCATGGAGGAGACCAACAAAATCCAGGAGCAACTCAGCATGAAGCCTCCTCTCAGGGACTGGTTTTCCTCCTTCTCCCTAAGAGCACCATCAGTCAGTAGCTGTAATAAGAGGGCAAGTGTGTCTAGGAATACTCTGCCATGAACCCAGACAGACAAGTCTGTGGGAGCCCCAGAGCTTCCCACCTATACGGAGGCCAGACTTTTGGCGATACTCTCCAACAATAGCCTAGATGCTGATGTGACGATTCTGAATGAACTGGGTGCTGAGGGCCTGGGAGGCGAAGCCCTGCTTCTAAGTCCCAGGGAAGCCAGAATTGCAGGGGGAGCACTAGGGTCCTGGCCTGCTATGGCTGCTGAAGGTAGTTTTACTCGCAAATGGGGGATGGGGGACCAAGGCTGAACCTGGGCATCTCAGCAAGACCTCCGTTGGCCAGACCTGTGTTTGGAGGCCTTTGGCTAAGTGTAATGAATGTTTGGCCTATGTGGTCAACTTGTCCAGTCTGCCGTGTATCTACTCATCACTCAGGTGGCCAGCATCCGTGGGCTGATCCCACCATTGACCAACTGACTCTCCTGAAATTGTGCTAACTCTAGTTCTTCTGGCCCAAAGAATTTGACACCTCTGATTTAGACTAGCCATGAACTAAGTGAAGCCAGTCCGCAAAGTGATCTAGTCCCTAGAGAAGTATCCTGGACTTTATGAAAACAGAAATCCTGGTTGATCCTTCTTGGATGACAAGAGACCAGTGAGGTTCTCCCATCCTGGGGCTACGTGAGTCCAAAACCACACTTGCCAGTGTGGGCTCACGTACAGGTTTACTTCCTAGGGAAGAAACAGGAGGTAAGGAAGTTCATTTCCTTCTGGCTTATTTGTACCTTAGGCAACAGGGCGAGAGTAGGGGTTGATTGAGTTGGGCTCTTCAGTAGAGGCCAGGATGATTCTGCTCAGGGTAGCTGAGGCACACCCTTCTGGGAAATCAAGATCAAGGTTCAGGACTATATTCCTACAATTTCTAAGCAGTAATAGATAGCAGTGCGTGTGGTTAGGAAATCTGGGCCACAGAGACCAAGGGTTCTCTTTATGACCCTGACAGTGGTTCCTTATGACTCACTAAAAAGTTCACGGCCACAGTACCTTTAGTGAATGGAATACTACTACCTTAACAGCTCCCAGAAAGCTCCCCTTAAAATTCTGGGCGCTCCCTCTCTACCTAAAGTCTCTGCCACAGCTTCTGTCTCTTAGTTTTTGGCCATTATCAGTGCTTTGAGGCGGCCTGGAGTAGTGGCAAGAGCCCTAGGCTAGGAATGTTTTGCTAGCACAGGATGCTTTGCTCAAGGGGGCCAACATTCAGGTGTGGGGAAGGGCAACCACTGTCTCTCTCCCTTACTTCGTATTCCTTGGTCAGCCTCCACCCTGCATGATACAGTCACATGAGTCTTTGTTGTGACATCCCTCTTGCAGGCCTCATCTTTTCCTCCCAACCTCTTTGAGGTCTCAGTCTAGACTCTCCAGGAGATCAGCCACCTCCATCTCCCAGCAAACTTTATACAGACTTGGAAGGTCTTTTATGTTATCACCATAGTCTTGACCCACAACTGAATTTTCCCCATATGCCAGGGTTCCTCTTTATGCTAGTGATGACCCTAACTTTTATCACTTAGAATTCAATCTGCTGAGCAGTTCCAGACGAAGAAATCAAAGCTATGTATAGTCACATGAAAAAGTGTTATATATCACTATTTTTTTTTAATTTTTGTGTTTTAATATTTTTATTTTCCCCAGTTACGTGTAAAGCAATTTTTTATGTTTGTTTTTAAAACTTTAAGTTCTAGATTCTCTTTCTTTTCTCCCTATATCCCCCCAAATGAGAAGGCATATGTGAAATTATACAAAACATTTTCATAAAAGTTAGGTTGCAAAAGAATATAAATCACTATTGATTAGAGAAATGCAAACTAAAACAATTCTAAGGTACCACCTCATACCCGTCAGATTGGCTAACATGACAGAAAATTAAAATGACAGATGTTGGAGGGTATGTGGGAAAATAAGGACACCAATGCACTCTTAGTGGATCTGTGAACTGAGCCAACCATTTTGTAGAGCAATTTGGAACTATGTCCAAAGAGCTATAAAATTGTATATACTCTTTTTTTTTCTTTTTTTTTTAATTATAGCTTTGTATTTACAAGATATACGCATGGGTAATTTACAGCATTGACAACTGCAAAACCTTTTTTTCCAATTTTTCCCCTCCTTCTCCTCACTCCCTCCCCCAGATGGCAGGTTGACCAATACATGTTAAATATGTTAAAGTATAAGTTAAATACAATATATGTATACATGTCCATACAGTTATTTTGCTGTACAAAAAGAATCAGACTTTGAAATAGTGTACAATTAGCCTGTGAAGGAAATCAAAAATGCAGGCAGACAAAAAAGGAGGGATTGGGAATTCTATGTAGTGGTTCATACTCATTTCCCAGAGTTCTTTTGCTGGGTGTAGCTGGTTCTATTCATTCCTGCTCTATTGGAACTGATTTGGTTCATCACATTGTTGAAGAGGGCCACGTCCATCAGAATTGATCATTATATAGTATTGTTGTTGAAGTATAGAATGATCTCCTGGTTCTGCTCATTTCACTCAGCATCAGTTTCTGTAAGTCTCTCCAGGCTTCTCTGAAATCTTCCTGCTGGTCATTTCTTACAGAACAATAATATTCCATAACCTTCATATACTATAACTTGTTCAGCCATTCTCCAATTGATGGGCATACACTCAGTTTCCAGTTTCTTGCTACTACAAAGAGGGCTGCCACAAACATTTTGGCACATACAGGTCCCTTTCCCTTCTTTAAGATCTCTTTGGGATATAAGCCCAGTAGTAACACTGCTGGATCAAAGGGTATGCACAGTTTGATAACCTTTTGAGCATAGTTCCAAATTGCTCTCCAGAATGACTGGATGTGTTCACAATTCCACCAACAATGTATCAGTGTCCCTGTTTTCCCACATCCCCTCCAACATTCATCATTATCTTTCCCTGCCATTCTAGCTAATCTGACAGGTGTGTAGTGGTATCTCAGAATTGTCTTAATTTGCATTGCTCTGATTAATAATGACTTGGAGCATCTTTTCATATGGCTAGAAACAGTTTCAATTTCTTCATCTGAGAATTGTCTGTTCATATCCTTTGACCATTTGTCAATTGGATAATGGCTTGATTTCTTATAAATTAGAGCCAATTCTCTATATATTTTGTAAATGAGGCCTTTATCAGAACCTTTGACTGTAAAAATGTTTTCCCAGTTTATTGCTTTCCTTCTAATCTTGTCTGCATTAGTTTTGTTTAAATTGTACATACTCTTTGAGCCAGCAATACCACTACTAGGTTTGCATCCTAAGGAGATCAAAGGAAAAGAAAAAGGAGCAATATATACAAAAATATTTATAGTACATCTTTTTGTAGTGGCAAAGAATTGAAAATTAAAGAAATGCCCATCGATTGTGGAATGGTTGATATGAGATATGATTGTGACAGAATACTATTTAGCAATAAGAAATGATTATCAGGATGCTTTCTGAAAAATGTGGGAATACTTAAATGAACTGATACAAAGTGAAGTGAGCAGAGCTAGAAGAACATTGTGCATAGTAATGACGATATTGGACAATAATCAACTGTGAATGACTTAGTTATTCTTAGCATTACAATGATCCAGGACAGTTTCAAAGGACTTTTGATGAAAAAATTCTATCCATCTCTAGAGAAAGAACTGATAGAGTCTAAATACAGATTGAAGGATACTTTCTTTTTAAAAAAATTTTTTAAAGCTTTTTATTTTCAAAACATATGCATAGATAGTTTTCATCATTCACCCCTGGAAAACTTCATGTTCCAAGTTTTTTTCTTTTTCTTTTCTTTTTTCATAATTATAACTTTTTATTGACAGAATCCATGCCTGGGTAATTTTTTAACAACATTATCCCTTGCACTCACTTCTGTTCCACCTTTTCTCCTCCCTCCCTCTCTCCACCCCCCTCCCCCAGATGGCAAGCAGTCCTTTACATGTTGAATATGTCACTGTATATCCTAGGTACAATATATGTGTGCAGGACCAAACATTTCTCTTGTTGTACAGGAAGAATTGGATTCAGAAGGTAAAAATAACCCGGGAAGAAAAACAAAAATGCAAACAGTACATTCATCTCCCAGTGTTCTTTCTTTGGGTGTAGCTGCTTCTGTCCATCATTGATCAATTCAAACTGAGTTAGATCTCTTTGTCAAAGAGAGCCACTTCCATCAGAACACATCCTCATATAGTATTGTTGTTGAGGTCTATAATGATCTCCTGGTTCTGCTCATTTCACTCAGCATCAGTTCCTGTAAGTTTCTCCAGGCCGCTCTGTATTCATCCTGCTGGTCATTCCTTACAGAACAATAATATTCCATAACATTCATATACCACAATTTACCCAACCATTCTCCAATTGATGGGCATCCTTTCATTTTCCAGTTTCTGGCCACTACAAACAGGGCTGCCACAAACATTTTGGCACATACAGGTCCCTTTCCCTTCTTTAGTATTTCTTTGGGATATAAGCCCAGTAGTAACACTGCTGGATCAAAGGGTATGCACAGTTTGATAACTTTTTGAGCATAGTTCCAAATTGCTCTCCAGAATGGCTGGATGTGTTCACAATTCCACCAACAGTGTATTAGTGTCCCTGTTTTGAAGGCTACTTTCTTTTAAGCTTTCTTTATCTTTCTTGGTTTTTTTGTCTGTTTTCTTTAGCAATGTGACTAATATAGAAACATATTTTGCTCAAATACCCAGGTATAATCTCTACCAAATTTCTTGCTTTCTCAAGGAGGGGGGGAAAGGGAGAAAATTTGGAACTCAAACTTTTAAAAAACAAATGTTAAAAAAATTTTGTTTATATGTAATTGAGAAAAAAACAAAAATAAACAACATAAAAAAATTCATTCTATTAGAAATTAGGATGTTTCTAACCCCATCAGTAACCACACTGAGAGCTCTGTCACAATACTGGCATGTATGGGCCACTCTGGCTACAGCATACCTGGTCTTCACCAGACAGACCTGTTGCTATGTTAACCACACAGCTGGCTGCCATCACACACGAAAGCCCAGCTCCCTCCATTGTCAATGTCATCTCTCAGTACAAAGAGCCATGGTATGTTTAAATCAAAAGGCTCACTATGAACACTAACAGTCTGGGGAGAAAGACTTCCTTTCTACGGAATCACAGATTTTCAGAGTTGGAAGGGACTTCAGTTACCATCTAATCCAATCCATACTAAAAAGCATCTACAATGTATTTGACAAGTGGTCATTTATCCTCTTCTTGAAGACTTTCAAAGAGGGAAAAGGAAGAAGCATTTATTAAGGACCTATGAAATGCCAGGAATTATACACTAAGCATTCTACAAATATAATTTCATTTGATTCTCTCAACAACTCTGGGAGGTAGATGCCACTATATCACCAATTTACAGTTGAGGAAACTGAGGCAGAGATTGTGACTTGCCTAGGGTCGCACAGCTAGTAAGTGTCTGAGATCATATTTGAACAATGATCTTCCCAGTCCCAGGACTGACATTCGATCTATTGTGCTACCTAGCTGCCTAGAAGGGAACTTGCCACCTATCAAGGCAGCAGCTCATTCTGTTTGAGGGCAACTCTAATTAAAAATCATTTCTCAAACTTTCCTTTTTTGCAACTTCTCCCCATTGTTTCTGATGCTGCCTGCTGAGGCTGAGTAAAACAAGTCTAATCTATCTTCCAGAGGACAGCCTTTGAACTACTTAAATATTCTCTTCTCCAACTTAAGCATCCCAGTTTTCTTCAGCCAATATTCATGGATTCAAGGCCCTTTGTCATCCTGGTTGCCCTTCTCTGGATACAGTGTCTTTTTTGAACCCTGCTGCCTAGAATTGAACACAGCACCCAAGATAAGGTCTGACAAGGGCAGAATACCAAACTTCCTGATTCCAGGAAGCTAGATATCTCTTAATGGAGTATATTATTTCTTTAGCTTTTTTTTTTTTTTTTTTTGGCCACCACATGACATTACTGACGCATATTGACCTTTAGGTTCCCTAAGCCCTCCAGATCTTTTTCAGATGAAGTCTTATCTAGCCAGCTTCTTCTGACTTCTACTTGTGAAATTGATTTTTTTTTGTACCCAAGTACTTTTATCCTTAATGAATTGTATCTTACTAAATTCAGCCCAATGCTCTCCCCATAGGTGTATATGACATTTCATTAGGGTATGAATCTCGTGATTTATTTTTTTAAGCAAACATTTATTTTATTGATTACAAAGGATGTCATTTATTTATCAGGAAAACAAAACCCCCTAAAATTGAAAACTTAATTTTAAAAATTAACAACTAAACTTGACTTTTGAAATGAGATGGATTATCTATGCCTTGAGACATCAGAGAGATCCTGGGCATTCCTAGCATACCCTGTAAATATTCCTTTGTCTCTAGCCTGGCAAGATCTTTGTTGGTTTCTGATGGCAGCATCCAGAGCCTCCTCCCAGCTCTGTGTCACCTTCAAATATGGTCACTATGCCATATGTACCTTTTATTCAAACCATTACTAAATATGTTAAATGGGGTGAGCCAAGAAGTGGCCCCAGGGGTACTCCACTGGAGACCTTCTGTTACATAGACATTCAGATACCATTCTTTGAGCCCAGTTCTGAATCAATCCAGCTGAATTATAGCTCAGTCCACACCTCTTTATCTTCTCCACAGAAATAACATGAAATAGCTTATGAAAGGATTTTCCAAGACCTATGTAAACTATATCTATTGCATTTCTCCCACCTATGAGTTTGGCAGTCCTGTCAAAAAAGAAGTTTTGTCTATAATGACCTATTCTTGGTGAATTCTTCGCAATCACTACTTCCATTTGTAGATGTTTCTCAACCATCTCTATACTGTCAATAAGTGTGTATTAAGTATTTACTATGTGTCAGTTTCTAATATAGCTCATCTGAGCCACATTGCTTGAACTCATCAAGGGCATCTAGGTGATCCCTTACTAGTTTCTTTCTTATTAGTGGGTATCAACTCCAAGTTAGTCTTTCTGTCCTGTCAGTTCCAATATAAAGGTCATTCATTCTTCTTGGCCAAGAAAACAGAAGCAAAGTAAGTACTGGGCAGTTCAGTCATCTCTTCTAGTTGTCAGTTATCGATATCCTAACAAGCTAAGCCAAAGTTCTTTCCCTTTCCTGACCTTTCATTTTTCTTAACATGGCCAAAATTTCCCTTATTTGCCAGCATTTTACAAGGCTCGGTTCATTCTGGCCTTGAGCACTCCTGACATTTTTTTACAGGACCAAGCTTGGTCATTCATTCTCTATGCTAGCATCCTATGCACATTTTTTTGATCGAGCTCTCTCTATATCTACATTATTCTCTTTTCCTAGAGAATTTTAATCAATGGGATCCTATCCATCCTCTGAATCCCATGAAATATGCTTTTCCATCTATGCCCAAAGGGCTATAAAACTATGCATAGCCTTTGATCCAGCAGTGTTTCTACTGGGCCTGTATCTCAAAGAGATCATAAAAGAGACCCACATGTACACAAATGTTTGTGGCAGCCCTTTTTGTAATAGCAAGAAATTGTAAACTGAGTGGCTGCCCATCAGTTGGAGAATGGCTGAGCAAGTTATGGTATACGAATGTTATGGAATATTATTGTCCTATAAGAAACAATCAGCAGGATGATTTCAGAAAAGCCTGAAAAGGCTGACATGAACTGATGTAAAGTGAAGTGAGTAGAACCAAGAGAACATTGTATATAGCAACAAGAAGATGATATGATGATCAACTGTGATGCACTTAGCTCTTCTCAGCAATACATTGATCCAAGACAATTCCAATAACTTGGGATAGAAAATGCCATCTGCATCCAAAGAGAGAACTATAGACACTGAATGTGGATCAAAGCATAGTTATTTTCACTTTTTTTCCTCAGGTTTTTTCCTTTTGTTTTGATTCTGTTTCTTTTACAACATGACAAATATGGAAATGTGTTTTAAATGATTGTACTTGTATAACCTGTATTAGATTGCTTGCTATGATGGGGAGAGGGGAGGAAAGGGAGGCAGGGGAAAAAATTTTAGAACTCAAAATCTTACAAAAATGAATGTTGAAAACTATCTTTATATGTAGTTGGGAAAATAAAATATTGAAAAAAGAAAGAAATCAAGAGAAAAAAAGAAATATGTTTGCCCCAAATCAAAAATAAATTATGCCTGGCTCTCTTCTCTCTCAGTATCTCTAAGGGCTTCTTAAACTTTTTCCACTGGTTACCTCTTTTCCCTTGAAAAAGGTTTATGAAACCCTGGGAATATAGGTATACAAGTTAAACATTTACTGATAATAATTTCCTTCAGTTAAAAAAAATCTCCATATGGGGTTGGGACCCACAGTTTAAGAAACTGGACTCTAAGATAATAGTCACTTCTCTACAAAGCTGCCATCATTTTTGCCCTAGTAATCTGTTCCGCCCCATTGGTAAGAATCTCCATCTTCTTCCCCTGTACCTTTTGAAAAATAAATTGATCACTAAGGCAAATCTTGCAAAAGTTGCTTTGAGGGCCTTCAGTGAAACAGGCTACTATGCTTATAAAGGTCAGTGAGTAGGAAAGCTTAGCAATTCTCTTCTTGGAATTTCCTTCCAGACAGGATAGATTACCCATGCTAATAAAAAGTCCAGCCTCATTCCAAGTGGTGGCAGGATTGAATGCTGGGCATTGGGAGGAATTGGTGGGGGTGGGGTGTTGCTCTGCTCCAGTCTACATGCCTTAAAAGAGCAGGGTGACACTAGAGCAAAGTGATTGCCAGAGAAACCATTGGGATGTCTGGGGGAGCAGGTGTCCTTTGGGGGTGGGGATGGAGAGAGTGACAGAATAATAACTACCACCACCAGAGCAGCTTACATTTGTGTAGTGCTCTGAGACTTAGAAATGCGTTTTCTTATAATATCCCTCAAATTGGTAGTACCAATATTTTTCTTTTCTTTTCTTTTTTTTTTTTTTGGGTGGGAGAGGTCCAGACCCAGAATTTCATAAATGTGGGAAACTCCCAATATGGAAGTTTCGTTTGCTGATAGAGGCTGCCAATTTATCATTAAATTATAGCTTTATAGAGATTTTTCTGGAATTCTGGTAATTTAAGCAATTTATCCGGGGTTTACTGTGTGATAGAAACAAAATTTCAACCCAGGCCTTCCTAATAATAAAATCAACCTTCTCTTCATTACAGGGAAGGTATTCAATGCTTAGGTGGACTCAGTGGAGGGGGCAGTGATGAGCATTTTAGAACTAGGCAATGGGGAAGAAGTGGGGAGTATCCTACTGAAAAGGGGAGGGAATAGTCATTATTTAAGCATTTTCAATGGTGGTTGGAATTGGCTAGGCTGGAGGATACTAAGGAATATAATCTTACCTCAACCCCAAGAAGGTCTGAGTATACCCCTGGGTATCTAAGTGGAAGGTGGAGAAAGAAGGGATTATTTTTCTTCTGAGAATAGTATCTGGAACTGATGTTCAGAAGGGTAACCTGTTGCCTGGCCAGATACTGGTACTAATGCATTTTCATGACTCAGCTAAATATCCATTTGGTATAGGAGGCGCAGCCCCTACCATTGCCTGCCAGGGTTCCATGATATAGGCACATCAGAGCAAGTAGAAAATAACTCATAAGATCTTGTCAAGGACATAGCCGTCACCAACTGTCAAAGAGAGTCATTAATACTTAGCCCTTTGGTGTATTCTGGATGTTTTGTTTGGTTGATCTGTCAAATGTTATTTCTTTTTGAAAATTTTATTTTTTTCGGAATTACATGTAAAAACAATTATTTCATATTTTTATTTTTCTCAATTATGTATAAACAAAAAATTTTAACATTTGTTTTTTTTTAAACTTGAGTTTCAAAGTCTTTTCCTCCCTTCCCATCCCCTCCTTGAGAAGGCAAGCAATTTGATATAGATTATACATGTGCAGTCATGTAAAACATATTTCCATATTAGTTTGCAAAAGAAAATGCAGACCCAAAAAAGGATGGTAAATAAAACTATATTTATTCCTATGGTTTCTAATGTTTTTAATAGGAATAAGTGTGTAATATTGCTGTTACAATGATTCTGTTCATTTTTCTTCCTTGTTGTTTTCATAAAACTAGTGCTTAGTTTTATTAGTTCAATGGTTTTCTTACTTTCAGTTTTATAAATCTTTTCTTTGATTTTCAAGATTTCCAATTTAGTGTACAAATGGGGATGTCTGATTTGTTCCTAGATTTCTAGTTTTTTTTCATTGTGTGCCCAATTCATTGTTCTGCTCTTTGTTTTATTGATGCAAACATTTAAAGATATACATTTTACCTTAAGTACTGCTTTGGCTGCATCCCCCAAATTTGGTATATTGCTTCATAGACATTCTCTTTAATGAAATTATTGATTGTTTCTGTCATTGTTCTTTGACCCATTCATTCTTTAGGATTAGATTTTTTTGTTTCTGATTAATTTTTAATCTATGTTTCCATAGCTCCTCAATGAATGTAATTTTTATTGCATTGTGATTTGAAAATGATACATTTGATATTTCTGCTTTTCTGCATTTGTTCATTAGGTTTTTATGCACTAAATACATGGTCAGTTTTTGTGAAGGTGTCATGTACAGCTGAGGAAAAAAAATATACTCCTTTCTATTCCTGTTCAGTTTTCTCCACAGTTCTATCAAATGTTTTTTAAAATATCTTTTTGACTTCACCTGAAGCATAGTAGATTTTGCTCCAACCTTTTACCTTTAACCTGCATGTATCTTCCCGCTTCAGGTGTGTTTCCTGTAGACAACATATTGTAGGATTCTGGCTTTTAATCCATTCTGCTAACCGCTTCCTCTTTATGGGGGAGTTTACCCCGTTCACATTTATGGTTAGAATGACCAATTCTGTATTACTTGCCATCTTGTTAACCCCGGTTTATGCTTTTCTCCCTTCTTTCCCCTTTCCCCCCCTTCCCAGTATTAAGCTTGTGAGCACCACTTGCTTCTCACAGCCCTCCCTTTTTAGTATCCCTCCCCCCGCCTTAGAGTTCCTCCCCCTATCTAACCCCTTTCCCTCCCAGTTTCGGTATTCCCTTCCACTTAGCTTATTCCTTCCCTTTTCACTTTTCCCTTCTCACTTTTCAATGAGGTGGGAGAAGTTTCACCATAGATTGAATATGTCTAAAATTTTTCTCTTAAAGCCAATTCTGAAGGCAGTAAGATACCCATTATATTCATCCCCCTCCATTCTTTCTCTCAGACACAATAGGTTTCCTATGCCTCTTCATGAGATCTACTACCCCCACTTTACCCTTTTTCTGGTACAATGTCCTTTCCACATCAGTTTCTAGAACAAAGTATACATGTATTCTTTATACATCTTTATAGCCAAAATATAGTTCCCAAGATTAATCTTTACCTTTTTAGGTTTCTCTTGAGTTCTGTACTTGTAGATCAAATTTTTTGTTAAGTTCTGGCTTTTTCATCAGAAATAGATGAAATTCGCTTACTTCGTTGAATGTCCATCTTCTTCCCTGGAAAAAGATGCTCATTCTCGCTGGGTAAGTTATTTTTGGTTGCATACCAAGTTCCTTAGCCTTTCGGAATATCATATTCCAGGCCCTTCGATCTTTTAATGTGGATGCTGCCAGATCCTGGGTGATCCTTATTGTGGCTCCTTGATACTTGAATTGGGTTTTTCTAGCCGCTTGCAATATTTTTTCCTTCGTCTGAGGGTTCTGGCATTTGGCCACTATATTCCTTGGTGTTTTGATTTTAGGATCCCTTTCAGTAGGGGATCGATGAATCCTTTCAATGTTTATTTTTTCCTCTGTACCTATGACTTCTGGGCAGTTCTCTTTGATAATTTCCTGGAAAATAGTGTCCAGGCTCTTTTTTTCATCATGCTTTTCTGGGAGTCCAATGATTCTCAGATTGTCTCTCCTGGAACTGTTTTCCAGGTCTGTTGTCTTCCCCAGAAGGTATTTCACATTCTTTTCCATTGTTTGATTTTTTTTGGATTTGCTTGACTGATTCTTCTTGTCTCCTCAAGTCATTCAATTCCAAATATTCAATTCTGATTTTCAGTGAAGTATTTTCTTCACTCACTTTTTAAAAATCTTTTTCTAATTGTCCCATTGAGTTCTTTTGTTCTGTGGAATTTTTTTCCATTTTGCCAATTTTGTTTTCCAGTTCACCAATCCTATTTTTCAAGGATTTTACTTCTTTATCCACTCTCTCTTTAACTGACTTCTCCAGGCTCTTTTGCCAAGCCTCCCTCTCCTTTTCCAAGCTTCCCTCTCCTTTTGCCAAGCCTCCCTCTCCTTTTCCCATTTTTCTTCTAGCTCCCTTGTGAGAGCCTTTTTAATTACTTCTATGAGGTTCATCTGTGCTGAGGAACAGATGATCTCCTCCTTTGGGGATTCACCTGGGGACTGTCTGTTTTTAGTCTCCTCAGGATTTAGAGTCTGCTCTCTATCTGTATAGAAGCTGTCAAGGGTTAAAGTCCTCTTCAGTTTCTTGCTCATTCTGTCTAATAATCAAAGACAAACTAGCAAAGAAAAAAAGAAAAAACTGGAGTCTTTCTTTGGGGGAGGGGCTGGGTGTGTTACCGAGCTTCCTCTCCAGACTGCGGGGGGCAGCAGTGAGGCACTAGCAGGACTGTGCTGCACCTGCGCTCTGAGATCCCAGAGCGTGCTGAGTCACTGTGAGGGGGGGAGGGGGGGGCGGTAGCCAGGTCCCGAGAGAGACTCCAGCTGTTTGGGGTTGTATTCTTCAGCCCCGGTGTTTTTAGCTTCTCTGCTGGGCTGCTGACTTGCTGCCAGGGCAAAGTATCCAGTCCTGTAGCGAAGCTCTCCCCACAGAGATGGCTGCGATCACTCCCCACCCCTCTCCAGTCTGCTCCCATGCTCTCACTGCCGCTGCCCGCCGCCTGCCCCCGATCTAAAACCGTCCCAGCCCTCCAGTAAAGACAGACCTTTCTTGGCGAATCTCAAGGATGGCTTCTCTTGGTAACTATTTGTGGGTTTTTTTTCAGTCAAGCATTAATTCAGAGGCTTGTAATGAAATGGATAGTGAGAGAAAGCGTGGAGCTACACAGCTATGTGCCTCCTCTCCGCCATCTTAACCGGAAGTCCTAAAATATCTTTTCTAAAAGTCTACTCATCTTCTTAACTTCTTTCTTATTTATTTCAGGTTAGATATATCTAGTTCTGAGAGAGAAAAGTTGAGGTCTCCCACCGTCTATTTCCTCCAATTATTCACTTAAATTTTCCTTTAAGAATTTAGTTGCTATAATCTTTAGTATTTATATCACTTTGTTATCTATGGTACCTTTTATCAAAATAGAGTTTTCCTGCTTATCTCTTTTAGTTAGTTAAATTTTTGCTTTTGCTTTGTTGGAGTCATGTTTGCTACTCCTGTTTTTTTGTTTTTTTTTTTTACCTCAGCTGAGTCATAGATTCTTCTCCAGACTCTTAATTTTACTCTGTGTGTGTGTCTCTCTACTTCAAGCGTGTTTCTTGTAAACAGCATATTTTTGGGTTCTTTTAAAAAAATTTTAATCCATTCTGCTATCTATTTCTATTTTATGGATAAGTTCATCCCCTTTACATTCACAATTATTCTTATTAGCTATATATTTTCTTCCATCTTATTCTCTCCTGTTAATCCTTTTTTCTTTTTTAAACCTTGTCCGTCCTCAGAAGTCTGTTTCGTTTCTAATTACTGCCTTCCTTAATTCACACTATCTTCTATCAGTTCCCATCCTCTTCTTTTATCCCCTCCCCTTCTTTCTTCCCTATAGGGTAAGATAGATTTCTGTTTCTGAGGTGTATGTTATTCCTTTTTTGAACCAGTTCCAATGAGAGTAAGGTTTAAGCAGTATTCACTTACCCCCCATCTTCTCCTCCACTGTAAAAACTCTTCCTTTTCCCACATGTGTCAAAATGTTTGTAGCAGCTCTTTTTGTGATAGCAAATAATTGGAAAATTAGTAGATGTCCATCAATTGGGGAATGGCTGAACAAGTCGTGGTATAGCAAGATAACGAAATATTATTATTCTATTAAAAATGATGAACAAACTGATTTTAGAAAGGCCTGGAAAGATTTACATGAACTGAAGCTAAGAGAAACAAACAACCAGGAATATATTGTACACAATAACAGCAAGAATGTGCAATGATCAACTTTGAAAGACTTGGTTCTTCTCAGTGGTTCAGAGATTCAAAACAATCCCAATAGACTTTGGACAGAAAATGCCATCTACAACCAGAAAAAGAACTAAGACTGAATGTAAATCAACATATACTATGGTCACTTCTTTTTTCTGTCTTTTTTTTTAATCTCTCCTGTCATGTTTCCCTTTTGCTCTGATTTTTTCTCCCAACATGATTCATAAAGTAATGTGTATTAAAATAAATGTACTAGAAAAAACTCTTCCTTTTGTGCCTTTTTTATGTGAGATAATTTTCCTTGCTGTATTTTTCCTTCTTCTCTTCTCCTAGTGCATCCCTTTTTCTTGCCCCTTGCTTTTATTTTTTTGAATATCAACTCATCATAGTCAATTCACACCCATGCCCTCTTTCTATGCATACTCCTTCTAATTGTTCTAATAATTATACAGTTCTTAGGAATTGCAACTATCATTTTCCCATATAGAAAAGTAAACAGTTTAACCTTATTGAATCCTTTATGATTTCTTTATGCTTTGTTTTTGCAAGTCAAATTTTCTATTCAGCTTTGGTCTTTTCATCAGGAATGTTTGAAATTCCTTATTTCATTAATATCCCTCTTCCCCTCTGAAGAATTATACTCATTTTTGTTACATAGGTTTACAATTCCGCTAACAATGCATTAGCATCCCAATTTTTCCACCTTCCCTTCATCATCTTACATTTTTGTTTTCTGTCATCTTAGTCAATCTGATAGGTATGATATGGTACCTCAGAATTGTTTTAATTTGTATTTCTCTAATTGAGTCATGTGAAGCATTTTTTTTTACTCATATAACTATATGAAGTTTCAATTTCTAATGGAAACTGCCTGTTCACATTCTTTGACCACTTATCTATTATGGGGATGGCTTATAAATTTGATTCAGTTCTTTATATGTTTGAGGAATGAGGCATTTATCAGAGGAATTTGCTGTAAAATCTATCTCCTCCTCCCCAGTTTCCTGCTTTCCTTCTAATCTTGGTTGCATTTGGTTTTGTTTGTCCAAAAACTTTTTAATTTAAGATAAACACAATTAGCCATTTTCTATCCCTTAATGCTATCTCTTATTTCATCATAAATGTTTCCCTTATTCATAGATATCTGATAGGTAAAATATTCTATGCTCTCCCAATCTACTTATCATATCACCCTGTATTGCTAAATCATGTACCCATTTTGACCTTATCTCAGTATATGGTGTGAAACGTTGGTCTAGAACTACTCTCTGCCAAAATGATTTACAATTTTCCCAGCAGCTTTTCTCAGGTAGTGAGTTCTTGTCCTAAGAGCTTGGATCTTTGCCTTTATCAAACACTAGATTACTATGGTCTTTTACAGATGTGTAATATGTACCTAATCTATTCCACTGATTTGCCACTCTATTTCTTAGTACCAGTTTGTTCTGATATTTACTGCTTTGTAATACAGTTTGAGATCTGATACTATGAGGCCACCTTCCTTCAAATATTTTTTGATTCCTTGATAGTTTTGACCTTTTGTTCTTCCAGATGAATTTTATAATTATTTTTAGCTACATATAATAATTTTTGGTAGTTTGATTAGCATGACACTAAATAAGTAGAATAATTTGGATAGATTTGTCATTTTATTATATTGGCTTGGTCTACTTATGAACAATTAAATTTTTCCAGTTGTTTAGATGTGACTTTATTTGTCTGAAAAGTGTTTTGTAATTGTGTTTATATAGTTCTTGGGTTTGTCTTGGCAATTAGACACCTAAGTATTTTATATTGGCTACAATTATTTTAAATAGAATTTTTCTTTCTCTCTTGCTGCTGGACTTTGCTGGTAATATATGGAAATGCTGATGATTTATGTGGGTTTGTTTTATATCGTGCAACTTTACTAAAGTTGTTAATTATTTCAACTAATTTTTAAGGTTTTTTAGGATTCTTTACTTATTTTTTCAAATAGTTTACATAGTATCAGAATTAATTGGTTGAAAAAAATATTCTGGGTATTTTCCGACAAGAAGCTTGCAAGATTGTTCCAGTATGGGAGGCTCTCTTTAGAGACACAGAAAATAGGGGAAACAAATACAGACATGTAAAGAACCCCAAAATAAATAATAGCTAACTTTTATAGAATGCTTACTTTGTGCTTGGCATGGTGGTAACTTGTTTTGTTTTTTTGTTTGTTTTTACAATTTTTATCTTGTTTGATGCTTAACAACAACCCTGAAAGGTAGGTCCTGTTATTATCCTAATTTTACAGATGAGGAAATAAAGCAAAGAGGTTAATTAACTTTGCCAACATCACAGCGTTACTAAGTATCTTTGGCCAGATTTGAACTCAGGTGTTCTTGACTCCAGGTCCCCATATTCCATCCACTACCCCTTCTAGGTACACCTATCCCAGGTAAGCAGCATCTCCAAGGACTCACTCACTATTTTTGTACAAAGACTTCTGACTCTTGCTCTCCTTCCTGTCTCCACTCAGCTATGTGTTCATAGTATAAGGATAGGTACAAGGAATGAGCCTCTTTATTTATTGTTTTAAGGCACCTTTGTTGTGTCATCAACCCTTTAGTAGGCAGCTAGTCAGTCAGTAAACATCCATTAAGCACAAACTGTGTGCCTAATACTGTGCTGAGCATCAGGGATACAGAAAAAGGCAAAAAAAAAAACCCAACAACAATTCCTGCTGTGAGGGAGTTCAAAGTTTCATGGCAGAAACAGTGGATAAACAACTATATACAAACAAATACAATATATTGGAGTTTATCAACAGAGGAAAGACATTAGAAACAGAGAGGATGGGAACAGCTTCCTGAATGAAGAGGGATTTTATCTGGGATTTAAAAGAAACTGGGGCAAGGAAATGAGGAGGCAGAGTAATCTAGACATGTGGGACAACCAATGAGAATGTCTGGACTTGGGAGATAAGTGTTTCTTGGGGGGCAAACAATAAGTAGATCAGTGCCCCTGGGGGATACATGGAGGGATGGTGATATATGATGTAAGAAAACTGGAAAAGTAGGGAAGGGAAGATTATAAAAGGCCTTGGATGCCAGACAGAGGATTTCATATCAGTAAACATTTATTAAACATCTACTATGTGTCAGTTAATTGTGTTAAGTGCAGGAGATATAAAGAAAGGCAAAAAGACCTGCCCTCAATGAGCTCCCAATCTAATGATGGAGGCAGGTCTAGCCAAGTCCTATTAAGACCTGAGGATTTCAGGATAGTTTTGCATCCTAAGAGGCCTCCCTGTCGCATTGTAAGGCAGTTTTTAATTTGATGAACATGTCTTTGAAATAAGCATCCCATTATTTGCTTCAGTCTTTACCACTCACAGCTCTAATCTTCTATTACTGCTGCCTCTGCAGGTTAACAGAATGCTTCTTTGGGATCTTTTAAGTCAAGGTTTTCTCTCTTTAAATCCTTTCAGTCAGATTTTCAAACCTCTCTGACCTATTTACTTTCTTGTTTATTGATTTATTTACACTTTTAACAATGAGTCCCTTGATCAGAAATTCAATCTAATTTCCAGTAGCACCTCCTTGGGAAATCAAAAACCCTGATACCCAAAAAGTCAACAAGAGATATCTCAGTGTAGTTTGATCACAATAGAATAGAGGCAACTTGTAGAAAGCCCTATTAGACTTTTACAAAAAGCAACAAACAAAAAAACACACATAAGTTGGGAGCCAAATCCTGGAATATCTTGAATGTCAAACAAGTACCTTGCTTGCTGGTATAACATTCTTGGTATTTTGATATTTGACATTTTGAATTTTTTGACATTTGACATTTGAATTGACATTCAAAGTATTTGATAATTTGGCTCCCAGCTTACTTTTTTTGCTCTTGTTTCAGACTATGCTCCTTCATGTACTCTATACTCTGATTAAATGAAATTCACCATCTTCTGGCTTCATCCGGGATTTTTCTGCTTCCAGGCATTTGGACCAATTATCCAAGTCTGAAATGGACTTCCCTCTCCATCTCTGCCCATAGAAATATTGTTCTTCCTTCAAGACCTAGTTCAGGCCAATTTCCTTTGCAAAATCTTCCCTGGCTGTCCCAGTTAGTAGTAATTCTTCCCATCTACCAATCTACCAATTCTAAGATCTACCAATCTTGTTTGATCTCAACTAATTGGGAATAGTTATTTGTGTAAGCCTCTTCACCCTCCTCCCCCCCTCCCCCATTATGGTAGAAAGAAAGAATGAGGTCAAATCTAACTCATATTTACCTTCTCTAGACTTCATTTTCCTCATTTGTAAAATGAGAATAACAAGACTGTTGCTGTGAGGACAAAGATAGCAAATTTAAAATCAGTCCATGACATAGTAGGTAAAGCCTAGTGGTTTGTGCAAGGTGCAGAGAGGTCACCTAGAGTCACACAGCATCAGAAGTAGGATTTGAGACCAGTGTTTTTTCCACCAATCCTAAGACTCTATCCACTATATTTCATTGCCTTCTTTTGATGAAAGAACTTTACACATCTTAAGCACATGAACTATTAAGATTTTTATAATCTCTGGGAGAACAGAGACCGTGAGATTTTTTTCATTGCTGTAGCCCTACTGTTTCGAACAATGCTTTGAATACAGGAGGGATTTAAGAAGTATAAGATGCAAAGAACTGAATGCCATTATTTTATACGAACACTTTGGTAATTGGACAAACTATTTTGAATGGCAATTAAGATGCTTGTTCCTTGAGCATGAACATGAGTTAAAGAGAGAAATTGATAGCTGGAGAATCATTTCTACCAACATGGAAACTAGTCAAGGGCAGTCTTCTATTTATAAGTGGAAAGGCACTTGACTAGACCTTGACGTTGAAGATATTCCATAATCTCCCAACTCACTTTCCTGGCCTTGTTTCAGACTACTCCCCTTCATGTTCTGTAGCTTCTGATTAAATTAAGTGCACCATCTCCTGATTTCATCAGGAAAATATTACATTTCTGGAAAAAAGAAGAAAAAATACTATAGTCCCACAAGCACTTTCCAAAGCATTAGGTTATTTGGAAGTCAGAGAAAGCAGCAGGCCTTGGTGGGTGCTGGTCAGCTCCATGGTTTTTGATCAAGTAATGATCCCATCAGACCCAGTGTGGAAGATACTAAAAAATACACAGTATTGTTATAAAGAACATTCCTTAAAGAAATGTTGCACATACTGCATCTTTCTTTTTATGCCTTAGGAGCTATTTTGTGATTGATTTTCCATTTTTGTATATTTTGGGGGTTTTGATTCTTACTTGATCTAATCTTCCAAAGAAAGCTCAGAATTAGAAGAGACCTTAGTGACCATCTACTCCAACCCATATGTGAAAACGAATCTCTACAAGATCCCTGTAAAATAGCCATTCAGAGCTTGCTTAAAGATCTCTAGTGGGAGAGAAGTACTATTTCCAAAGACAACAGTGGAGTGGGGGTGGGAATAGGTGTGATTATTATCCCCATTTTACAGATGAGGAAACTGAGGCAAACAGACATTAGAGTGCCTTGATTAGGGTCATGCAGCTAGTAAGTGTCTGAGACTGGATTTTAACTAAAGTCTTTTTTTACTTCAAGACCTGTGCTCTTTTCCAGTCTTAACTTGCTTTTTTGGTAGTTCTCTATCTTTAATTCTTACCTCAATATTATCCTGCCTGAACTCTGTCTGTCATTTCCATCTTTCCCCCACTGAAAGCTTGGACTCTGCTTCTCCCAGTTTCAACTCTTCTTTGTGAGAGGTCTTCCCCCATTAGAATGTAAGGTCCTTGAGGGCAAGACCATATTGCTATGTTTAATATAGTTATTGAAACATAGTGAGCTCTGAATAATGCACACTCATTTACTCTCTTGTTCTCTCTCTCTCTCTCTCTCTCTCTCTCTCTCTCTCTCTCTCTCTCTCTCTCTCCCTCCCTCCCTCCCTCTTCCTATATAGTCATTTTTAATCATGTCCAACTCTTTGTGACCCCTTTTGAGATCTCTTGACAAAACTATTGGAATGCTTTGCCATTTCCTTCATATACACACACATAAACATAGATATATGGGTATATCATTGGCCCTCTGATTCTTCTCTTTTCCCAAGCTAAGCATCCAGTTCCATCAATAGGTCTTATGGCATAAGATTCAAAGAATGTCACCATTCAGGTTGCCCTCTTCTGGATGTTTTATAGCTTATTCTTATCTTTCTTAGACTGCAGTATTCAGAAATGCCCATGATGCTCCAGGTAAGGTCTGACTAGGACAAAACACAGAGGATCTGTTGCTTCCTTATTGCTAAAGTTCTCTTAGGTAGTTCAAGATTTAATCACTTTGCTATCATACCCCATTGTGGATTCATATTGAACTTGAAGGTTACTGAGACTCCTAGATACTTTTCATTCAAATGGCTCTTTAGCCATATTTCCCCCCATACTGAATTTGTTATATTGATGTTTTTGAACCCGCATATAAGACTCTATTCATCCCTATTAAATTTCATTTTCCTGGATTCAGCTACAAATTCCAATCAGTCAAGATCTTTTTAGGTCCTGTCTCAGTGGTCTGGCATGTTAGCCATCCTTCCCAGTTTGGTGCCAGCTGTAGATCTGATAAGCATGCCACATCTGCTTTTATCTAGTTATTGATAAGAATGTTCAACAACACAAGGCCAAATACAGATTCTTAGGTTAGCTGAGAAGTTGGATATCTGCATTGTTCCCCAACGCCAGCATTGTTTGGAATGGCGCCGTCAAACTCAGAAACTGGGGCCGTTAAACCACACGTAAAGATCCCCGGTGGGCCACATTTTGGCTTAGAAAACTACAAATTAATGTTAAATCTATTTTTATTGTATTTTATTTGTTTTCTGAAATATTTCCCCATCACATTTTAATCTGGTATGCATCTCTGAATCTTTCGTGAGAAATGCAAAATAAGAGGAAGATGTAGGGTGGGTTAACACAGGAAGTTGGGTGGATTCAGGAAGACCGGAACAAGTGCATGTGAAAATTATTATTTTTTTCTTAAAGGGCAGGCATGGCCTCAAGTCCCTGTTGCACCAGGGAGCCCGGCTAACATCTGCTATGTGCATTGCTGATCTGAATGCTGGGATCAGCAGGATGCCTTGGCACTAGAATCTCTGATAAGGGAATGTGCAAAGTCGCAGGAAAGATTCGTGGGTAATGTGATATTCAGAAGCAGAGTGGTCGGTTAGCTAGGCCCTCTCAGATCAGAGGGTGCCAGGGAGTCAGCACTGATAGGTATTTCTTGGCAGTAGCTCCACTTGAGCATCTGCTTTGAGGGTAAAAACCCCTATCAGCTTCAATGACTCTGTGGCACTAAGCTCTTGTTCTTTCTCTTTTTGTTTGTTTGTTTGTTGGAGGCAATTGGAGTTAAGTGACTTACTCAAGATCACATAGCTAGTCTGAGACTGGATTTGAACTCAGGTCCTCCTGACTCCATGGCTGGTACTTTATCCAGAAGTTCTTATAGTTATTGTTTTGAATCATCTCCCCAATTCTTTTCCCCTAGCTTTGACTTCTCCTTTCTCTCCCCAGCTGTATCCAAGACATGAATTCATCACCATAAAACACCATCCCACTCATATACTCTAAACCTAACACTAATATTCCATTTAAAAAAACAGTTCATGATACAACCATTGTGGAGACCAATTTGGAACTCTACCCAAAGTGCCTATCCTTTGATCCAACAACATTACTACTAGGCCTGTATCACAAAGAGATCATCAAAAATGGAAAAGGACCCACATGGACAAAAATGTTTATATCAGCTCTCTTTTCCATGGCAAAGAATTGAGAAGGTGAGGGGATGCCCATTCATTGAGGAATGGCTGAAGAAATGGTGATATATGAATTGATGGAATACTATTATTGTTTTGGAAAAAATTACAAACAGGAAAATTTCAAAAATCCTGGAAAGACTTACGTGAACTGATGCTGAACAAAACAAGCAGAAGCAGGAGAACATCGTACATAGTAATAGTAACATTGTGTGATGATCAACTTTGATGGACTCTGCTCTTCTCAGCAATACGATGATCTAAGACAATTCCAAAAAACTCATGATGAAAAACAAAACAACTCACGGTGAAAAATGCTGTCTGTTTCCAGAGAAAGAACTATAGGGTCAGAATGCAGATTGATGCATACTATTTTCACTTTTTTCCCTTTGTCATGGTTTTCCCCTTTTGTTATGATTCTTCTTTCATAACATGACAGAAATATGTTTAATATGACTGTACATGTATAATCTATATCAGATTGATTGTTGTCTTGGGGAGAGGAAAGAGGGAAGGGAAAAGTGGAAATCAGTATCCTATAAATGGAAGTGTTGAAAACTAATAAATAGATTTTAAAAAAAGAAAAAAAAACTGCCTACTCATATCCTTTGATCCGATATCTTATATTTGGGTAACAAACTACTAATTTTTAAGTGCTCTTGGAAAACTGGGTCTTTGTTAATTAGAAATTCTCTGGAATCCTCCAGGGATCAAACAGCTTTCAAATCTTTTGCCCGCTCCTCTTCTCCAACTACTGTCTCCACAGTTGGAACCTCTAATCTCAAAGATCTGTGCTCTAGCGAGGGTGAGCACAATGCTGAAAGCAAGGAAGGGCCCCCCACCCAAACCAGTGACATGGGGGAAATAGCACCACCACATCGGAGGAGTCCTCTAAAGACAAGGGCACCTCACTCTCCAAAGCCCACTTCTTTTTATCCGAGAGAGTGAGCAAGATAGAGATCGGGACCAGGACTGGGACTGAGACAGGGACTGGGCCAGGGAAGGGGTTCAGCTGGAAAAGAACTCCCCACATTCGCATCATAGCCCAGCTGCCATCTCCTCTAGCACCCAAAGTTCAGGCTGTGAGGATTGTAAGAGCCCTGGAGGAGAAGGGGTCCCGAAGGTCCCCAAGGAGAGGTGCCCAAGCCCAGCTTACCTCCAGAACCTGGCATTCCCCCCAGTCTGGCTAGCCAAGAGTTCTTTAGCCCCCTGGGCAATGGCTGTCCCCTCCTCCTGCACCCCAGCCACTGGTATGGGTCCCCTACTGGCCACTGTGTCTGGAGCTTCCACAGGAGTCATTGGCTTGGACACCATGACCATAGCAACTGCAGCCCAGGGACTATCAGGGGCCTCTGCAGCAGCACATCCTAGCCTCTGGGACTGGCCATGTTGCCCTTTGGAAGTCTCTTCCCCTACCCTTACACATACATGGCAGCAGCTGTGGCTGCCTCCATCTTGGTGGCTGCTTCCAGCTCAGTCCACTGGCACCCTTTTCTGAATGCAGTGAAACCCAGACTTCGCTACAGCCCGTACCCCTTCCTGACAGCAACGGTCTGCTGGTCTTGGGTCTCCCTTCAATGGCTACGAAGTCGGGCACCATGTTGGAGAGCAAAGAAGCCACCCTAGCCTCTAGCCCAACCTCTGTGGCTTTGGACTCTGTCTCTGAACTCAACAGCTGATCTACCACAACCCTGGTTCTGGGTCTTTGTCCCCCAAAACTCTGTCCCGAGAAGGAGCCCTCCACCAGCGAATTGCAGAGCGTCCCGCATCTAGTGAGAGGCCTAGAGTCCAAGCAAGACAGATGCTGCAGTTGATCCTCTTAATGGTCTGCACCTGGATCCCAGAGTTCCAAGCAAGGGAACCCTTTCAAGTGGGAGGGATAGGCGCAGCAGTGTATCGGGGTAAGGGCATCCCCATCTTGAATTCGTGTCTCATTACAAATCATTCTCTCTCAGTGCACTTTGTAAATTATGGTGAATTCCCTCTCTGGAAAGGGCTGGGCTGGGGGCTCAGCTAAGAGGCTGAGGCTTGAAGGGGGCGGGAGTGGGAGGGAGAAGGGTTTAATGGAGGAAAAGACCTAAAAGCTGCTATATTTCAGAACCATGCTCTCATGGAAAGGTCATATTTGTCCCCTAGAAAGCAAAGATGGCCAAGTTCATCTCCAGAGGTGATTCCCTACCCCCCCCCCCCACCGTGTGTAAAATAGACTAAATGAAATAAACATGAATGGAAATGAAAAAAAATTTAATATTATCTGTATAGAGTAGAGTATACTCTAAAGCTCAAGGAGCTTTCGAGGTAACAAAGACAAATGAGCCTTCTCATTAGAGCAGTCTCCCTTCCTCCAAAAAATCTCTCTGCTGAGCCTAAAAGGGCGGAAACATGATTTCTGCTAAATCCGGGGAGGTTTTGGGACAGAGGTACTCTGTGGGTGGGTTTTTCCATTAGCAAACAGACAAGACCGGTTCTTTAGGGACAGCTCTGAATGGGGCAAGGCTTGAGCACATTCAAACCAGAAAGATCCATCAAAATGACCAACAGCATCCTGCCATCAGAAGCTTCAGCTTCCAAAGCTACAAGTCAAATAATGACTCCCATTTCTCTAGTGTTTTAAGATTTGAAAACACTTTCCTTATAACAACTTAAGGCTTATGAGCTCCATTTTACAAATGGGGAAAACTAAGGCTCAGAGAGATTCCCTGACTTGTCTGGGAACACAAGACTAGCAAGAAGCAGAACAAACGTTCAGAGCCAAATCTCTCTCTCTCCTGCCCACTGGGCCGACATTCTTTGTATCGTGCTACAATCCCTCTCCAGAAATGAAACATTTCATGGCCACCCAACAGGCAGAGGCCAAGGTAGCCTTAGCTGTCAGAGGCCAGGGTCATAACTCAAGTGTGGGTTCCTTCCTCATGCCTGAGTCTAAGCCATCTTGGTGGGAGTTGGGGGTGGTGGTGGAGGTGATTAGGTGGAGTACAGTAAGACCTTGGCCCTGCGTCACAGATATTTGAATCTGTCCTCCCAGAGGATCCGCGGAATGGTATTCCCAGGACGACCTGATGAACAAAGGGCTGGACATCAAACCCCCATTGTTGATAGCATTCCTCACAGAATGACAGGGAGCCCCAGTGACGACAGCCCAACAAGATGGATAAACAGAGCAAGAACAGGCTGTTCTGATTAGAACTAAAGTCTTGAGGCATAGTATACTTTGTTTTTAAGGTCGTGTAGTGGCTAGATTCCATCCTTTTTTTGTTTTAATACAAAAATGTTTCTTATCCATCTCATGGAATCAGTGTGAAAGTTAAGACACTGACCTTCTCACACTATATCTCTCCTTGAAATAGACTCAAATCCAGTTTCCTCTGACTTATTTCTTTTCCAGTCTTAGCTAGAGAAAGAGAATAGTAGGAAATAGTGGCAAGAAGGGTGGACTAGGTATCAGGAAACCTGGATTCTAGTCCTGCTTCTAATATGGCTTAGCTGTGTGACCTTAGGTAAATCCCTTTTCCATTTGAATCTGGGTTTTTTTCATCTGTAAAAAAAAGAGGAGGCTGGAATAGATTGACTCACAATAAGATACTTCTTACTCTAAAATATTATGATTCTGTAAGTAACTTGCCCAGGGTCTCACAGCTAGTAAGTGTCTAAGGCTGGAATTGGACTCAAGTCCTCCTGACTCCAACCTGGTGTTCTATTCACTGCAACTCCATCTAGCTGCCCCAGTAAAAATATTAGAATGACCACACTGGGTCGGTCCCATGGGCTGCTCAAGCTCAATGCTAAGCACATAGTAGATGCTTAATAAAATCTTCATTTTTTTTCTACTGAGAACCTTATCTCATACTTTCTTGAAAAAATGAAGGCTACAATAAATGGTCAAAGGATATTAACAGACAATTTTCAGATGACATAATTAAAGCCATCTATACTCATATTAAAAATGGACGGGATGTGGGAAAACTGGAGACACTAATGCATTGTTGGGGGAGTTATGAAATGACTCAATCATTCTGGAGAGCAATTGGGAATTATGCCCAAAGGACTATCAAACTGTGCAGACCCTTTGATACAGCAGTGCTCCTACTGGGTCTGTATCCCAAGGAAATCATATAGGAGGGAAAAGGACCCACATGTGCAAAAGTGTTTGTAGTGGCAAAGAAACTGGAAACTGGGTGAATGGCCATCAGTTGGAGAATGGCTGAATAAGTTACGGTGTATGAAAGTAATGGAATATTACTGTTCTATAAGAGATGATGAAAAAACCGATTTCAGAAAAGCCTGGCAAGACTTACATGAACTGAAGCTGAGCGAAGTGAGCAGAATTAAGAGAACACTGTACACAAGAACAATAAGATTGTGTGATGATCAACTGTGAAAGATAGTTCCATATGCAGGCGGCCAACTGCATCCAGAGAGGGAATTATGTAGACTGAATGTAAATCAACACATGCTATGTTCACTTTACTTTTTCTTTTTCTTCTGTTTTTTTCTCTCTCATGGTTTTTCCATTTTGTTCTAATTTTTCTCTCCCAACATAATCCATAAATAAATGTGTATTTAAAAAATTAATGTACTTGTAAAACACACAAAAAAGAAAACAAGAAAAAAGGGGAAAAAAGAAGAAAATGAAGGCCATTCACTGAGTTTTCTTATCTTCCCTCCTTGTCACATGCCATTTAGGAATCTGTTATGGGAGCAACCCACTAGCGGCTGCTGGGGATCTAATCCTGACCAGCAGAATAGATCCCTTCATGTGAGAGGATGATAACGGTACAAGGAGACTGAGAGGTAGTTACGTTCTCTGACCTCTCTCCTCTTCCCCCTTGCCTCTGATTTATTTAATTCCCAACCCACAAGCAACATCTGAGTCAGTAAGGGCTGCTTTGCAATTCCTTCAAGTGTGTTATGATTCCCAGCTGTGGGGGCTTTCAGAGAATTGACCTGCCCCTTCACACTTAGATGTGGTTCCTACCAGGTATCTATCACTACTATTTCTCCCTTCACTCCAGTCTCTCACGAAGAGGGGGGTCTTCTCCTCTCTAAGGCAAACCCCTAAACTGCTCTACATGCATTGTTGATCCCAGCTTATCCTGACTTCTCCAGCAGATTGCCCCTTTTATCCTTCTTACGCTACCCAGACTTGGATTTCTCCTAACATCAGGCACCTTCTCCACTGTCTGGAAATACCTCCGGGTCTTCTCTACCCTATAAAAAATAAACCCAGAAACGAACCACTTGATCCGAACATCTCTATTAGGTATTATCCTTTGTCTTGAATTCCTTTAGAAAGCCACATACAATCATGCCTCCATTTCCTCTCTTCTTACTGGATTCTACATCCTCTGCAATCCATTTCAGCCTTCCCATTCAACTGAAGTCAGTCTTCCCAAAGTCACCAGTGATCTCTTAGGAGCCAAATTGAATGGTCTTTTAAAAATCTTCATCCGTCTTTTGGCCATTTCTTCCTGAATACTTTCTCCTCTATAAGTTTTTGTAACACTGCTCTTTCTTAGTTTTCCTTCTACTTCTCTAATTACTTCTTCATATCCTTGAACACTTCTTCATCTAGAATATGCCTACTAATCACGGGCATCTCTCCCATCTTTGTCCTGACCCAAGGTCACATAATGTCACATCTAGGACTCAAATCTAGGTCTCCTTCCTTTCAGATCAAGGCCACATTATAGAATTGCAAAATAAAATGCTATGTGAAACGAAAGGTGAAAAAATGAGGTGTCATGGCAGCATAAAATTACAATAATAGTTGTCATTGAGCCATCTTAGTTGGGTTTGATTCTTTGGCTAGTAGGTGTCAGAGATGAGATTTGAACTCAGGTCCTCCTAACTCCAAATCTAGCATCCTAGCCATTATGCCATCAGCTGCCTCATGTTTTAGGAAGAATATACCAAAGTGCTTTAAGAGGAATGCCGCTAGAACCGTGAGGAAATCTGTGACCAGATATCACAAAGACAACCGAAGGCACTTGGGATATTTATTCTGTAGAAAAAAATGCTGGGAAGAAGGGTGGGGGAAGGGTAGACATGATTCAGTTCAATTATATATACACGTGTGTGTACATATACACATATATAACTCACTATAGCTTTTTTGTTTTTCAGTCTTTTAGTCATATCAGATTCATCATGATCTCTTTGGGGTTTTCTTGGCAGAAATATTGAAGTGGTTGGCCATTTCCTTCTTCAGCTCATTTTACGGATGAGAAAACGGAGGCAAACAGGGTGAAGGGACTTGCCCAGGGTTACATGGCTAGTAAATATCTGAAGTCACTTCTGAAGTCAGGTCTTTCAGACTCCAGGACCAGCACTATGTTTCCAAATATTTGAAGGGCTATGCCCGATTTCCCCATTTTTAGGTTGAAAAGGTCCTCTGACCTCAGGGATAGGTCCAGTTAAGAGAATAGGGAAGGGGCAAATAAATCATTTAATTTTTCTGAATCCAAGTTGTCTCATTTGAAAACTGGGTCTCAGAGTTGTTATAATATTCGAGCGATCAAAGGAAAAGATGCTTGATAACTCTTAAAATATTATGAAAATGTCCTTTTTTTTTTTTTTTTTTTTTTTTTTGGAGTAGCAACATGGGCCAATTGAAAGAGAGAAGGCCTTGGAGCCAGGAGAAAATTGTGCTCATATCCCACCTCTGACCTTTAACAGTTTGATTGCCATGAGGAAATAAATAAACCTACAAAAGCCTCAGTTTCCTCATCTATATATAACTGATAAGCTTTTGATTTCATGTTTCTCATTGACCTTGCCCATAAAGATTCACAGGGAGCTTAAGCTGGGTACACACACAAACTTTTGGTTGCTAAAACACACAACACAGAAAGAGTCCGAGAACTAAAGAGTGGGGGAGCTGGGATGGGTCTGGGGCAGAAATGACCTAGGATAAGACTAACAAGAAGGATTTAGGAAAGACCGAATAGAGAAAATGAGGTTTTCTGGGTGCCTTTTCCCCTGCCCTCTGGTAGCTAGACAGGACTGAGAGACAAGGTTCCTTCAGCCCCCTATCTTTGAATCTATGGACAAGTCCAAAAGCCCATTAGTTTCAGGACCATGGTTCTGGGACTTAAATTAATAAGTCCCTCTTGTTTGTAAAGAAGCCCCAAGAAAATCCAGGAATTTGAAGAGCTAATAGTTTGGGGCCTTAAATTTAGATCTTTCCTTCCTGTTGCAGCAGAAAGTAGATAATGTTAGCTAGTCAGCTGTGGCCCAAGCACTGAAGTATTCTGGGTAAGTTCTCCCCAGATTCCATTTTGTTCCTCTGTTCTATTTCTCCTGTTATCAGTAAATATAGGAGATCCAAATCTCCCCAGGTGCCCAGTCAGTGAGGCGCTTCTGGATATATGGAGTCAATGTGACCTTTTCTTTCCTGGATTCTCCTTTCTTGTCTGACTTCCTTCTGGTTCTCTCTCTCTCTCTCTCTCTCTCTCTCTCTCTCTCTCTCTCTCTCTCTCTCTCTCTTTTTTTTTCTTCCTTTCTTTTTCTTCTGGGGTTACAGTTCTGCTGTGTTTGTGTGATTAACTCCATAAAGGCATGTATTTATTCGAGTTCCAGGGAAATGGAGGGAAGGTACCTTCCTCTCTTAACCTCTCCCCCCCCCCAACCTCCCATCGTGGTGGGAGGAGCTAACCACAAACCAAGACTGTCCTACACACAACACCCCTGGACTAAAAACAGGAGGGTGAGCACTCCACAAGGGGATGGAGCTAGAGAACGGAAAGAGCTACCCCTCCGAGAGCCATCAGAAGATTAGTGGGTACTTAGACCCTGTCATTTCTAGCACTTTTTAACTGGATAGGATCCGATACCTGGTCAGCACTGCCCTCTGGTGGTTGAGAGGAGAATAAAACTAATAGTAGCATCTATTTCACAGGACTGCATGAGGATGCGATTAGCTGACGTCTATTAGGTGTTTTTCAAATTGTAAAGAGCCCTTCAGATGTCAGGTGTTGGAGGCTCTGTAGTTGCTGAGCTCGTGATCCAACGTTGACCGTTCAAGCCCTCTGTTGTCGGCCAGGCCTTAAAGCCCCTTCCAGGAGGTCGAACTTTGGAGTTTCTCCCCAGAGACACAGAACAAGGGAAATATGACACAGACAAAGAGACATAATGAAAGCTACCCAGGTAACCAGACTCCCCAGAGCTCCCGTGCTCTGCCACAGAGATTTCAGCTTGTTCTTTTACTCTCCTTTCTGACCACACAGGAAGCTCTAGACTACGAAGGGCAGTTTAGAAAAACTGACCCAGAAGTCTTGGCTGGGCCATTTTAGATAGGTCGGCTTTAAGCAACCTGAGTGGATGACGAAGGCCGGCACCCTTGCTAGGGTTCCCAGCATTCCCTTCTGCCTTCCCAATTGTGGTAACAGGAGAAGGATCAGCCAACCTTATTTTCCTTGGCTCCCGGAAGAATTGGGATTCAATATAAGGAAAAACTTCCTCATAATTAAAGGTACCTTGAAGTTTAATGAGCCTCTATAGGAAGGGGTGATTTCCCTGTTACTGGACATCATCACACAAGGCTACACGACCACTTGTTGGAGATGTCATCAAGAGCTGTGAACTGGGGGCTTTTACCTGGGAGATTTTGTGATAAAAGGAAAGATACTATCCTGAATAAGGCTGCAAAAGGAGAGCTTGAGATTGGAGTGCCCCACTGTACTCTAGGCATCAGTCTACCGGACTAGAGCAATTCATTTGGGGCCTGCCAGGCTCATCATATTTAATTTGGGGGGGTCTCCTTATGGTTTGCCACAAGAACACATCCCAAATGTGACCATTTGGTGACAAGAGGAGGCAGCAACAGGTGATACTTTCCCTATGGCTGATGACTTTCTCGTCCCTTGTCAATTTGCCCATTTCAAAACCACGTCTCTGGTATGGCTAGTACCAATCGTATCCCTTGCTTCCACCAGTAATTCTGAAGCCTTACAAGTTGATGGCAACTGGGAAATGACAGGTTTTTACTGGGGGATTTCTTTTTTTTTATTTTTTTAAATATCTTTTTATTGATAGAACGCATGCCAGGATAATTTTTTACAGCATTATCCCTTGCACTCACTTCTGTTCCGATTTTCCCCCTCCCTCCCTCCACCCCCTCCCCCAGATGGCAAGCAGTCCTTTACATGTTGAATAGGTTACAGTATATGCTGGATACAATATATGTGTGCAGAACCGAACAGTTTTCTTGTTGCACAGGGAGAATTGAATTCAGAAGGTAGAAATAACCCGGGAAGAAAAACAAAAATGCAAGCAGTTTATATTCATTTCCCAGTGTTCTTTCTCTGGGTGTAGCTGCTTCTGTCCATCTTTGATCAATTAAGGCTCTCTTTATCGAAGAGGTCCACTTCCATCAGAATACATCCTCAAACAGTATCGTTGTTGAGGTATATAATGATCTCCTGGTTCTGCTCATTTCACTCAGCATCAGTTCATGTAAGTCTCGCCAGTCCTCTCTGTATTCATCCTGCTGGTCGTTCCTTACAGAACAATAATATTCCATAACATTCATATACCACAATTTACTCAACCATTCTCCAATTGATGGACATCCTTTCATTTTCCAGCTTCTAGCCACTACAAACAGGGCTGCCACAAACATTTTGGCACATACAGGTCCCTTTCCTTTCTTTAGTATCTCTTTGGGGTATAAGCCCAGTAGAGACACTGCTGGATCAAAGGGTATGCACAGTTTGATAACTTTTTGAGCATAGTTCCAAATTGCTCTCCAGAATGGCTGGATGTGTTCACAATTCCACCAACAATGTATCAGTGTCCCTGTTTTTCCACATCCCCTCCAACATTCCGCATTATCTTTCCCTGTCATTCTAGCCAATCTGACAGGTGTGTAGTGGTATCTCAGAGTTGTTTTAATTTGCATTTCTCTGATTAATAATGATTTGGAGCATATTTTCATATATCTATAAATAGTTTCAATTTCTTCGTCTGAGAATTGTCTGTTCATATCCTTTGACCATTTATCAATTGGAGAATGGTTTGATTTCTTATAAATTAGAGTCAATTCTCTATATATTTTGGAAATGAGGCCTTTATCAGAACCTTTGATTGTAAAAATGTTTTCCCTTACTGGGGGATTTCTAAGAGCAAAATTCATGAGGGATCGCTTTTTCCTTTCAGTAATAATAATAATTGTAGGTAGCTGATCTTGCTACAAAAATCATATTAAGAACTGATACTTCTTTATATGATATTTAAACCTTTTTAAAACATTCATTCATTTTAAAGCATTGATGTGTACTCATTTGAGGCACTCAAAAGTATTACTGGGTAGGTGGTACAAGCAATATTATCACTAATATTTTTATTTCACAAATAGGGAAACTGAGGCTCAGAAAGGTGAAGGGTTATGATGCCCGTGGGTCACATTGGTAGTAAAGGTCAGAGACAGAATTTGTACCAGCTCTTCCAGTTTTCCAATCCAAGGTAGAAAATGGCAAGTAGAAAATACTGAATGTTCTTGGGCCCGACTTTTACTTATTTTTTATATGTTAAACTTGTATCAACTCCTTTGCATAATTAAAACAGAAACCAGAAAAAGGGACAAATTAAGCTTAATTGGAGAGGCTCAAAATTTCACATTTATGTTCATGTTTATTCTTTATCCCTTGTCATATGCTGCCCTCTATAGTTTAGAAGGCATCTTTAAATGGGTATAAATGCATTTGCTAGGAACCTTTCTAGTTGTGGGTTTCACATTACAAAACACACAAATTTCTTTCTCACCTCAGACTTTATTTTTTTGTCATTCATACCAAGATATAACTTAGTTGAGTTAGACTTTGCTTTTTGTGATATATATAAATATATATCAAATATCAGCAAATAGATATTTGCTGAAGCCATTGGGGTTAAATGACTTATCTGACTGTGTCACTACCTTGCTCGACAGGCTTCAGTGACTCCCTAGTACTTCTATGAATAAAAGAAAAGCTTCTTTGTTTGGCATTCAAAGCCCTTCACTATCTGGTCCCAATATACTTCTCAAGGCCTTCAACGTATAACTCTCTTCATGCATTCTACATGTTGAGTAAATGAATTTGCTTACTAGTTCCCACAAGCGATATTCCATCTCCCACCTCTGTTCTTTTGCACAAGCCGAGTCTCATGCCTGGAGTGCTCTCCTTCACCTCCCCCTTGTGGCCTTTCCTCTCAGTTATTAGTTGATGGTGTTTTGTAAGAATTTTGTATCCATTTTATACTACTTTGTGTATTTTTATTTTCCTCTAATAACATATGAGCACCTTGAGAGCAGGGGCCATTTTTATATTTGTTATTGCTCCCCCAGGGTACTAGGCTCAGTGTATGACCCCTACGTAGTAGGTACTTAAATCTATGGGGGCAGCTAGATGGCACAGTGGATAGTGCACCTGCCTTGTAGTCAGGAGGAGCTGAGTCCATATTAGACCTCAGAGACTTAACACTTTACACTGTGACCCTGCGCAAGTCACCTAACCCCAATTGCCTCTCCAAAAAAAAAAAAAAAAAACAACTGTTGAAATATCATACTATATAAAATACTATAGTATATATTATACATATACACCATATATACACAAACACACACATATACATATATAATACTATATAAAATATAAATTGAGTGGCTAGGGGATTTCTAAGGACCAGGAGAGAGTAGGGTCCCGAAAAGGGTGTCAGGGAGGGGAGAATGAGGCGGAAGAGAGGTCGAAGCGAATGAGGACTGAGAAAAGGCCATTGGATTTGGCCACTAAGAAATCATTAGTGGCTTCGGAGACAGAATTTCAGTGGAGCCATAAGGTTGGAAGCTAGATTGTAAAGGGTTGAGAAAAAATAGAGGCACTTGTTGTAGAGCTTTTTGAGGAGCTTAGCCACAAAGGTCAGAAAGAGATATAGGAGGATGATGGGGATGGAAGGATTGAGGCAGGGTTATCTGAGAATGAGGGAGAGAGACATGGGCATGTTTGTGGGTGGTTGTTCTTTGTCCTTCATTCTCAAAGCAGACCAGAACATCAGGGAGGCGATGCTAAGACATGCAAGCGATTGAAGAGAGGGAGGGCTGGCCAAGGTCACCAGCCTCATTTTCCCCTCCAGAGCCATCTGGGTCCAGTGGCAAGATTCAGATCAGGATGACTGGAGATGGTCCTGGTGGTAGGGAAGGAGGGAGCTAGTAGATGGAGGGCTAGAAGAGAACTGACTGGATGAGGATGACATGGAGCAATCTATAGACACAGGAAGAAATCATTTGAGCCAGGAGAAGGGTTAGTTCTGGTAAGGAGCGAGATGACCTCATGTGAGACAGGGGAAGGAGGAGATAGTGGCAGGTGTCTGAGTGATGAGATGAGGAAAAGGGAAGAAGAGGCACCTCGTGGAAGAATGGCCTCCATTTTTCCCCCTGGAAAATATAAGGCAACGTTCTTAGCTGAGAGACGAGGAGGAGAGGGAACCGATGGAGATTTCAGGAGGGATGAAAAGAGCTGCTTTGGAAAGTGGGCTAGTGAGTCAAAGCAAGTAGAGGATTGCCTGGCAACAAACAATCCAACTATGTCTACGTCCATTCGCTTCGACTGCACCCTACGGTGGACGGCTCCCAGAACTGTCCCATCTCCAAGATCCCAGACTCGGGCATTTGCTCACTGACCCCAGCTACTTGACAACTTCACTGTCTCCTATCAATTACCCTTCAAAAGCAACGTATAGAGAACAAGAACACCAAGACCTTGGATCTTCTAAAGGCTGCTTCTGAGATCTTTTCCCATTATTTCAGATTCTTCCTGGTACTCCACTTACCTCTTTTCCAGGCTTAACTCCATCCAGTCAATCGCTATCAGAATCTGGCCACTTCTTGACCTCCCATCACAGTTGCCCTACTCATCTTCAACCCAAGATGCCTCCCACTAACCGATTTCTCTGCTTCTATTCTTTGACTGCCGAAAGTTGCTGGACAGAGTCTGAAAATTGTGTTGAAGATACCCACTCTAGATTTAGGTCTACACTGTTCCTCAGCAATCCTTCTATTCAATATTTATTGATTTTGTTTTTGCAAATGACTTGCCCAGGCTCACAAGCTAGCATTTTTTGATTTTTTTTATATCATTCTGTGCCATCACCATTCCTAACTTCTTCCTTGTTCCTCAAGCAGTCAATCATGCCTCTGTCACCTCCCCTTAAAGTAGATAACTCATCCTCCTTTTCACTGAGATCTAGGCTGTCCAATTTGGACTCCTCCTTCACGGGCAACTAGGTGGCTCAGGTATGTGTCCTAAAGTAAGGAAGATCTGAGTTCATATGTGACCTTGCTATATGACTTTGGGCAACTCACTTCATCACTGACTGCCTTAGTCTCCCCATCTGTAAAATGGAGATAATAATAGAACTTGAGATGATATATCATACTTAGCACAGTACCTGGCAGACAGCGGGCACTATATAAATCTTAGCCCTTATTAGGATAATCCAACTTTTGTTCCCACCACTGCCCTGAAATTTCTTCATCAAAGGTCCTCATCACCAAATCCAGTGTCCTTCATTCAGTTCTTTATGGTATTGATCATCTCTTTTTGGATATTATCTCCTCCCAACTTCAAAAATACTACACTCTCTTCTCTCTCCTTCTTCTTCCCCTCCCTCCCTTTCCTTTCTTCCTTTCTTCCCTCTTTCCTTCTATGGCTCCCTCTCTGTCTCTCCCTCCATGTACTTGTCTCTCAGCTATCTCCCCTCCTCTTCTGTCTCTTTGCACACCCCAACCCCCAGCACTTCTTTCCCCAATTTCTTAACGTTTTGGTTCCTCTGAGTTGTCTTCACGGTTCCCCTCTATTTATAATTTCTCATTTAGAGAGCTTGTTTACTCCCACAAGCTTCACCTGTTTCCTCTGTGGCTAATTGACACACCTAGATGCTTAGCCATTATTAACCTCTCTTGGAGATCTACCTTTCCAATGACCAACTCTATATATCTACCTGCGGTCCCATGAAGCCTCAAATTCAACAAGCCCAAAGTTGAATTTTTACCACCCTCCACTTCTAAACTCCCCCCTCCTGTCAATGGCACTATCATTATTTCCTTGACAAAGCTAATCCCTCCACTTACGTTCTCGATCTTGTCCCCTTCCATCTCTGCACCTTACAACAGATTGAGAATGTGGGATCGATTGTACATAGCAACAAGAAGATATACGAAGATCAATTCTGATGGATGTGACTCCTTCCATCAGTGAGATGATTGAGGCCAGTTCCAATGATCTTGTGATGAAGAGAGCCATCTACACCCAGAGAGAGGACTGTGAGCACTAAGAATGGATCACAACATAACACTCACTTTTTGTTGTTTGCTTGCACTTTGTTTTCTTACTCATTTACTTTCCTTTTTGATCTGATTTTTCTTGTGCAGCAAGAGAATTGTATGAATGTTTACATATAGGACTTAACATATATTTCTACCATGTATAAAATATTTTGGATTGCTTGCCGTCTAGAGGAGGGAGGGGGTCAGGGAAGGAGGGAAAAATTTGGAACACTGCTATGCAATGATCAATGTTGAAAAATTATCCATGCATATGTTTTGAAAATAAAAAGTTTTTTTTTTTAAAAAGAATGTGGAATTGGGAGTCAGAGGACCTGGGTTCAAAATTTGAGCAAGTCACTTAACCTAAGTTTTCTTCTTTGTAAAATGAGGGGATTGGACTAGATGATCTCTCATGTCCTTTCCAGTTCTAGAACTCTGTTCCTTCTGGTTCTCTTGGAGTTTAAACCCAGTCCTTCCTCCTCTTTCATTTTTAATCTTTATGCACTGGCACTTTCCCTACCACCATCCAGTTGCTGGTGACGTCATAGAAGGAACTCTTGCTCAGGCATAGATTGGATTAGATGGCAACTGGAGTTCCTTCCAATTCTGAGATTCTATGAGTGTTATTCTAAAAATATTATAGACGAGGAATTGCAAAAAGGGGAAGAATGAAAGCTAGAAGACTAAGTATTTCTTACAACTAGTTATTACAGTAACCTTGGCAGATGCAAATGAAGGTATTTGCAGTGGGAACAGGGAGGAGGGAGATGAATGTGGGAGACACTGTAGGGGTAGAACTGGCAGGCCATACTCATGTGAAATCAAGGAGAGGAGAGGGACTGGCTCCAACTTTCTTTCCCAGACTCCTGTTCCTACTAAACTAACCATGGTCTGTTTCTGTTCCTTGACATAGGCTTTTGAAGTTGGGAGGAGATAATATCCAAAATGTTAAAAGCCTTTCCTGATCCCCCCAAATGTTAGCAATCTCTCTATCCTCAAAGTATAGTTATTTATTTAAATGCCTAAATGTGTACTCTTAGTAGAAGGCAAGTGGTGCTGCAGTGGATAGAACTCTGAGCTTGGAATCAGGAAGTCTCACCTTGCGGAGTTCAAATCCAACCTCAGATACTTCCTAGCTGTGTAACCCTGGGCAAGTCACTTCATTTGAGTGCCTCAGTTTCCTAATTTGTCAAATGAGCTGGCAAAAAGCCAGAGGCAGTGTCTCTGCCAAGAAAACCCCAAAGTTTTCCAAAGGGGGTCACAGAGAGTTGGACATAATTGAAAATGAGAACACCAAAGTACAGTACAAGTAGTAGGTGCCCAATTCTTGTCTAATTGAATTGAAAAGATATGACTAAGGTTTCAAATGAAAATTGAATGTGCCTCGATGACAGAAATAATTCAGGAAGAGAAGCACGTTTTGGAAGAAAGAGAGTAAGTCTGATTTTGGACTTGCTGCGTTTGAGGTAGGACATCCAAGTGGAGATGCCTGAAGGTTTGAGGCTAAGGAAGGGGCTCAGGGTATGAGATAGAGATATAGTTCTAGATTGAGAGACAGGGCTGAGGATGGAAACCGGGTTTTATTGGATTAAGGAGGGAGTGGCTGATGACGATCTGGAGGCATCCAGTGTGTAGACAAGACCCAGAATGATAGCTGGCTGGGGTAGGATTAAGGATCTGCTTTTTTCCTCAGGTGGGGGGCCATGTGAACATGATATTACTATGATGAGATTACAGATGAGAAGGGGCCAGTCGAAAGGGAGAGATTAGAAATTCATAAGAGGGATGACTGAATTTGGGATTTAGAGCTTGAAGAAATCCAAGGGGCCACTGGTCATTTTACAAATGAGGAAACCTAAGTTTACACAAGTTAAATAAGCCATTCACCACTATATGGCTAGAAAGCAGTCTGGGAATGAGGACCAAATCATCCCCAGTTCAAATCCAGTGTTTTCACCTTTATGTTCTTACAAAGTAATCTTTGTCTGAGCCAGGTCCCGGAGGAAGTGGGAGCAAGGGTGAGGGGAGGGATTTGATTTAGAAAGGAGTCCACATGGAAGGGGAATGCCTTTCAATGCTCCTTCCTATGTCTTGTCAGCATGATGTCCGTTGGGGGTTCATAAGGAGCAATGGAAAAGGGGGTTGATAGAGCCCAGCTGAGATTCTTCAGCATAAATCTCCAGTGGAAGGGATCAACTTGATTTGGGGACTCTGTCCCTCGTTCAGCAAATAGGAACAGGAAAAGAAGAACTGATTATGTTATCCAAAGCTGAGGATCAAATCCTCATGTTTTGTAGTATTGCTCCTCTGCCTTATTAGACTCGAAGCTGGTACTAAAACCTTATTTGATCTTTTTGTCTGCCCCATTGCTTGGCATCCATATTTTCCTCGGTTTGCCATATTTATGCCAGGCAACGTCAACAGTCCTTTCTCCCTACGATGTGATGGCGATTCATCTTTGCCATGCTCTTGCTTGGTTTCTTTTTATCAAACCCAGAATGAAAAGAAAGCAAGCTTCTCTAGCTAGTGGGGTCTTTGCTGTGCTCAAGGTATATGCTAATGATTGTGGAGGCAGTGCTTATTCAGTCTGGAGTGACCGACTGACTCTTTTGCTTTGTCTTCCAAGCAGCTTGGGTTGGCCGGGCACAGAGGACATCATTGGGCCTCCTTTCTTTGACTCCCTCCCAGCTCAGTAGTTTAATAGATAAATCAAAGGATGACCCCAGTAGCAGCGAGAGAAGTGATAGAACCTCAGTTACTTCTCTGGTTTCCCATGTTTCAACACCTTCCCGCTCCCCCCCGCCCAGTCTCCCCCGCTCCCATCTCCTTGCATGGATCTGGGCGCTCCATTTGGAAGCAACATCAAGAGTGTGAGTGAGAAAGACAGAGTTTCTTAGTTATCCTTTTAAATGTTTTGATTAAGCAGCAGACACCGCTTATTCCAAAGATTCTCCATTGGAGAAGGGCTGTTTGGGAAATGGGATAATCGTCACATGATGTCACTTTTCAAAGACTTGCCCACATAGGGAATGAAGGGTGATCCTGGTTTTGTCTTTCAATGGTTTTCCCATTGAAACATCACTGATCTTTGAATGGGGCATCTTTCCAATATCTGGCAGAATTCTATCTCTATAGAACTCCACCTTACAGAATAACACTAAACAGACTTTTGTTCCCATGCCCAGTACCTAGAAATACTTTTTCCCTAATGGAAAAGATAGGGTCAGAGATCCACATTCTAGTCTGAGATCTGCTGCTATATGGCATGTGTCATCTGGGGAGATTACCTCTCTACTCTGGGTCTCAGTTTCCTTCTCTGTAAAGGGACCAAAATAAATGAATTCAATCTTCCAGGTCTAACATCTTATCATTCTGGCTCCAAGCTTGAGCAGTTGCTGCTCTGTATTGGTAGAAGGAGCTTCCGAACACTAATAAACTCCCACGTGTGATCCCAAAAGAAAAGATCTAAAGTAACCTGCCAAGATTTACATAGAGACAGAAAAGAAAGGAAGCCAGAACCAACTGTCCCAGTCGGATATCAGCCCTGTTATACTGGTGTAGGAATTTCGAGTGTGCTGAATTACTGGCCTAAGCTTGAAGTCTCCAGGTCAGGCCTATTGTTATATTTCAGGTTTTCAAAGTTGCTTTTCTGCTCCAGCACTTGCCCACTGGTACTTGAGCTTAAGGTTCTGAGCTACATAGAACTAAAGCCATTTGGGTGCCCGCACCAAGTGTGGCAGCAGTGCAGTAAGTCCTCGGGATCGGAAGGGATTCGGAAGGTGGCCTGTGTGGCCCTTGTTTCTCTCCCTGTGCATCAGAAGCCACACGGGAGCCCCAAAGCGGCAGGGAGGGAGCCATGAACGGGTCTAAGACCTCGGCAGCCCCATGGCCAAAGAACAAAATGAACACAAATGTGCAGTTCTCTCATGGCAGTTTATTATGGCATGAAGGAAGAACCACCCTGTGCTCAAAGCTGATGCTATATTACAAATGTATGGCTGAAGTAGGATGTGACTATTAAAATAGGATTCCACAAAGCATGAACATTTTAAGGCATTTACAATACAGTGGCTCTTCTATAAACAGACACTTAAATATACATGACTGTAGCTGCAGACAGAAACCATCAGAGAGACAAATCTCAAATGAACTCTTCATATCGATAAACTCTTCTCCTCAATTCCACTTCTTACATTCAAACACATATTGAAAGGCCTTATAACCAGGAACAAATCACCTGTACACTACAGATATACACAACTAGGGGTGCCGAGACCGGAGGCGGGCTCTCTTCCAGTCTGAATGAGAATGGTAAGGATGCTTTGCAGTCTCTCCAAGGTCATCATTCAGAGCAAGGCAAGCTTCTCCAGGACACTTGCACGGGGCGGCCCCTCCTGGGCTTAAAATATTCCTTCCTATCGATCGTCAGTATTTCTCATGGTGGAGGAGGTTACTGCTTAGCTCTCCTCCATGCTAGACACTTAGCATGCTCATCAGAGGCATCAAAGAGAAACGGGAAGGAGACGAGAAGTCCCAAGGCATTCGTACTCCCGATCTTCCATTTGGCACTTGCTCAGTTTGCCTAACACCACCCCTAGTTCGTCTTACGTTATATCAAACACACGCGTGTTTCAAGCGGTAATACACAGTATTACAGAAACTAACAAAATGATTTGCATATTTGTAACGAGGTGTAACAAGCAAAACTTCTAGAATAAAACAATACGTAAGCCAGAGATTTATTTACAAACTGTCACAAAGAGAAGTATAAATACTTCTATATCGAATGCTTAAGAAAACACCATTTACAAAATTTGGATATATACAGTCACTTGAAAAATGGCCAAAATTCAACTTTGTCACAGGTAAAGAACTGGCTCCAACTTATTAATGGGCAAAAGCTAACTTTGGGTATGTGCCTGTACTTGGGGGTTGTTTGGTGTGTGTGTGTGTGTGTGTGTGTGTGTGTGTGTTTGTAGTGGGTTTGTGTTTTCCTGTTTGGTGTTCCCCTACCCTCAAGCCCCAGCCGGGGAAGGAGGGTGTCAGATCTGAGGACCTCACCGAGAACTAAACGTGACCGGAACTTTGATTGTGCTGCCCTAAGATGTCATCGATCATTCTCAGGTTGTTCAGCCACTCTTCATCATTGTTGCTGCCGCTTTTCATGAGGGAATCGATGAAGTCTGTCTCGCTGCAGCTGTCTGGCAAAATGGGATCATTCTGCTGTGGGCCAAAATCGTACGGCGGCAGCTCTGCTGGAGGAGCCCCCATCCTGCTGAAGGTCCCAGACGCCTGGCTGGTGACCGGATAGCTCGGAGGCTCTATGCCTTGGGCTGGGCTGATCGGGTTGAAAGTGGACATGCTTTGGGGTATGGGCTTCATGACATTCATGGCTGGCAATGGAGCTCGGGTCAGGCTCTGCCTCAGACTCTGACTGTTGAGCATGTTGAGGCTTTGAGCAGGCTGGCCTACATTCACTTTCGGAATCTGCCTGACCCCGGGGGCGATCTGATTGGGGGGAATCACCGACTGAGGTGAGAACTGTTGACCTGTCAGATTGGATCTCACATTTGGTTTGGAGAAAAGAGGATTGGTGGAGAACTGCTGGATGCTGGTGTCTATTTGGCTCTGATTGGGCATTCTGGAGGCCACTGTAGAGATCCACGCCTGAGGAGAGGAACTCGGATACATGGCGGGAATTCGGGCCATGTTGGGCTGCCGTAACTGGTGAGGGCTCGCGGATTGGTTTGCTAAGGAGCCGGCGCTGAAGCCAGGCAGAGCCATTCCAGGCTTGACCGCTGAATGACTGCTGTGAGCTGTCTGGCTGACAGAGCTCAGACTAGCCGAAGTTTGCTTCTGTCGCATGGAGACGTTAAAATCAGAGCCAGACGGGAAAATGGCCTGTTGTTTCCCGGGGGTCTGGGGGATCATGACCATGCCCCCTGCGCTCTGGTTGCCAGTAGTTGAACTGATTCCGGGGGTCATGGTGTTCTGAAGGATCCCAGATGTGGATGGCATCCTGCGCGGATTAGTTGGAGGAGTTGGTATGGACTGGCCACAGTCAGAAGGCATTTGCTGTGGCATGGCTGCTCAAAGAAAGGAACACACAAAAGTGAGACATCCTTGTTTTAGAAATATGGTTCTACTGGTGCTAAGAAAGAGTTACACCAGGTGTGGTGTAGGAGGAGGAAGATGAAGGTAGTACTGAGGAAGTTCCAGGTAGCAGAAAACCAGGCGTCACCTGAGCCACAAGGCCCAGGCGAGTTAGCAGAGAGCAGTCACGCACCAGCCCTCCCACCCCTAAGTCTGTTCTTGTTATGGTACTTTGAATTTATTCTCAGAACGACAGCTAGCTTGACCTTTGCCAAGTACCTATCTGTTTTTGAGACTAGGTCTCCTGTCTCACCCTGGCCAGAAGAGTACAGGCCCAATCCCAATATTGTTCAACATTGAAATTTTAACCTGCTCTATTTTTCTGACCTGGGCTGGTTTGCCCTTCCTTAGGCAGCCTGGTGAGCTTTTGATCCAGAGGGCTTACTATATTGCCACCATACTCAGTGTGGACACCCAACTGGCTTTAGTTCTATATAGCTCAGACCTCCTGAGCTCAAGCAATCCACCAGCCTCCATCTCCTGAGTGGTAGGGACTATACGTGAGTGCTACCTGTAAGTCTTTAAAAGATGAATTTATTTTGATTTCTCTTTTGAGCTGACCAGGACATTTTCATTTGGGGAAATGGTTTTTTTCAGTTGGATACCACTTGGGCCATTAGCAAGTGGTCATGTTGAGCTTTAAGAAGGAGAGAGTCCAACCAGGAATGTTTCATGAAAGGCCTTGATAGTTTCTAAGACCTTATGTTCCCTCTAAAGTTTCAGATTAGCTTCTTACTTGAAAACTGACTCATCTGTTGGCAGAGATAGGGAGTCCGCTGCTCAGGTGGCACTGCCATAACATTTGGTCTCTGCTTTTCCTGCTAAATAGAAAATGAAAAAGACACATTATATTACAGCTATTAAAAAAATGATGAGGAACAGTACTGAGGAAACATTCAACGAAGGAGGCTTATGACACCATCTGTGCACGTGAGAACGAACAAATGGGTACCTGGACACTCGGACGTTGAATTGGGAAAGGCAAAATGACAGCCAGTGATTTTCACCTTGGCCCTGAAGCCATCTGAGTTGTCCGATTCAATGCGGTGCAATTTGAGACACCGCTGGAGATACAAAGATCAAGGAGATCAAGGATCTTTTCCCTCAAGAAGCTTATGTTCTACTTAGAACATGAATATAAGAAAGTAAGGACAAGTTTATAAAAAGTCATTTTGGTAAGATCTTCTATAGGACATAGTGACCAAGTTGTGCTTTGAAGGAAACCAGGGATTCTAGAAGTTCAAAGGAATATACCTTCCCTCATAGGTCACTTAATGAATGTCCATAGGAGAGAAGCTCCCTCCTCCAGAATTTCTCTACCCTTAATATCAGGGTCCCATTTTTTGGCACGTGCGCCTATATTATCCCGAGGTTGTTAGTTATCTTAATGTCTTTTGTTTTCTTCAAGGTTCAACTTGGGTGCTACCTCCTACCAGTTTTCCTCAAAGTCTTCTAAGAGACCTCAAATGATCTTTTATTCATTTAATCTATTGGTATATTTTATATTCCTCTCCCAGTAGAATGGAAGCCCCTGGAAGATATGACTCAGCTTTGGCTTTGCACACAGTAGACAATTAACAAATATTTACTGACTTGATTAATGACTGATGAGATTAAATGCATCAAAAGCTCCTGGATGGCAGAAGCTGGTTCTCACATTTATTTGTATCATAAAAGCACCTGGTATGATGCTGGGCACAAAGTAAGTGTTCGATAAAGGCTTGCTGAATGACTATAGGAAGGCATGTTTGGCTCTGCATCCTAGAGCTTTTTAACAAAAAATGGGACTATCTCGTGAAGTTGGAAGTGTTCAAGGAAAGACTGGCTGACCACATGTCAAGGAAAACTACAGAGGGGTCTCCTCCATGTGAGTGTAGTAATGGTTAGTGTAGTTTTTGATCTCTAAGATCATCATGCATTCATCCATGAATAAACAGTTTGATACCGTAAGTAGCTAAGCTGTCATTGCCAATCATTCTCTGCTTTTAACTCCTGCTACCCTTCAGATCTAGAAAGAAACCTGTCTTTAACCTCAAACTTTCTGGGACACCAGACAGGGAACCTGCTGTTTTCCAGTGGTAGAGCAAGAATGGAAGCGGCGAGAAGGCAGTTGTATTAGTACACAATCCTGAAGCATCTCAGAGTTGCCAGAGGGAGGGATACGGTACCATCAGAAAGGACAATAAGTTGTTATAAAACCCGGCTTCTTAAACTGTGGGTCACAACCCCATATGGGGTCGTGTAACTGACCCACCACCAGTAGTCATCAGATTATGATTTATTATCAGCAAATGTTTGATTTGTGTACCTATTTTATGTACCTGAGATTGCATACAAAGTTCTCTGGTAAAAAGGGGTCGCGAGGAGAAAAAGGTTATAGAGGCCCTGCTAGGATACACAGGAATCAGCTATAGAATGGCCAAAGGGGCACAGAAGCCTTACTCAAAATCTTTAGCTGGCTGGTTTGGTAGAAAAATTCAAAACTCCAACACTGAGTTCTAGGCTCACCCCAACATGGAAACCTGGTAAATGGAGGGCCGGTAAAATGTCACGGCAGCTTCTGGGATCTACGCTGCTGACCGCTGACAGGCTGAGCTATGATGTTGTGTACGGAGGCCAATCCAGCCCTGCCCTTACAACCCCGTCCATGCAACTTGCATAAACCAAAGAGTGCCCGTCAAACTGCTCGGGCATACATGGCCCATGGAAGCCACATGATGCAAACCTGCATGATATGCTGCCGGCGTAGGATCTGCTGCTTGAGCAAATGGTTTCTCATGCATCCATTCACTGTGGCCGGAGTGGCTGCTGGAATGGAGCTGCCTGCACTCTGGAGAGGGCCTGCTTCCTGAAGTCTGGCAGCAATGCCGGGATTCCCATCCTGCCAAGAAAGTAGAAAGAACAAAATTGGTGGGGGAAGATTACAAAAGAAACCATTTTAATGAGCAGTGGGTTTTCCTTTCTGTCCCAACCTCAGCCCACTTCCTGTCTTATGTCCCACTACAGCCTCCAGTGGACCTTTTAGAGCATGGGGATAGAAAGGCGCATTGATCAGGGGACCATGGGGAACTGAGAGGTTCTGTTTGAAGCCCTCTTCTCTGGTACCTGGTTGGGTCAAAGCATTAAGGAGAAGGGAGAGTGGGACTTTGAGGGGACTCAAAACTACCTCTGCCCTTCCTCCCTGATCTGGTCTCTAGACACGGTTTAGATTAAACTAAAGCCCTAATCACTTTGCCACAGTTACAGCTCTGTCTAGAAAAGTTGACCAAAGAGAAAACAGTGGTGGTGGTGGTGGGGGAATTTATAAAGAAGGACAGAAAGAAAAATGAGCTAAGGACACGGAGAGGAAAGGAGGAATTTTACTCAATGGCAGACATGACAACAATAATACAAATAATAAATAATAGCTGACATTCAGGTGTTTTAAATGCATTTAACCTAAGAACTCTCTGAGGTAGATGCTAGTATTACTCTCACTTTTCAGATGAAGAAACTGAGGCTCAGAGAGGTTAAGTTATTTGTTCTGGGTCCCACCACCAGTAGCTAGTAAGTATCTGAGGTAGTATTTGAATTTATTCCAACTTCAATACTCTTACGTGTGACCCTGGAAAGCTTATATCAGAAGAGATAAGCAAATTCAAGTGTGAGTGGCGCAAAGGAATCAAATGGCTTAGTCCCACCATAGAGAGATTCCTGAGTCACAGTAACCCTGACAATACGTGCACACCCCACACCATGGTTTGCCAGGATTTTCGGCATCTTCATCAATTTTGAACAGCCGATGTCGAGTACCGCTTCCCAGCATGATTCACTTCACAACATCTGAGTGTTAATGTGAACATCTGGTTGGTTAAAAAAAAAAAGCTGAAAGAAAGGAATCAGATAAAAACTCTCTAACTCAGATATGAAGAAAAAAATCCCAGAAAGCTCGAGTTTATGGGTGGAAGTCTTCTACTCAAAACCTTTCGTTTTACAGATGGGGAAACTGAGGTTGTCACAGAGCTAATCAGCAAAAGAGCTGAAACTAGCACCTACTTAGCAGACACTTAGTCAGGTGCTTTTTTCACCAGGCCACATAGCTTCTGGAAGGTATATTCAGCAGCCAAACAGAGCATCGACACTCAGATTACTATTCCTGCTTTCATATCCAACTTTCCCATTATTAGGGTTTGTTATCATTGGCAGAAAAGAACCATGCACATTCTCTCCAGCATTCTTCCCGAGGCCATGCTTCCTTTGTTTTCCAAATGGAGGCCCCCCATCCTTTGTTTCTGAATCAATGTTATCAAAGAGAAGCCCAAAGAAAAGAGTTGCAGCCTTTTGACACTGAGAATTAGAAGCATGTGAAAACAGAGAAAACAGGAAATGACCAATGTTTTTTAGTGACCAGAAGGAAATGGTGGCTAAAAGTTGCTGCTTAGTAGCTGGATACTCTAGGCTTTTTTTTTTTTTTTTTTTTTTGCTTAAATACAAGATTACCCAAGTTATTGAAGAATTAAAAAAAAAAATAAAAGTAATGGTGAAAGTCATCAAAATGACTCAGTGCTCCTTAGTGGAGCACTGTCATAGTGTTAGGGCACAGTGGATGACAGAGAAATGTGTAAAAAAGTTTGTCTTAAGATAACTCCCCTAGAACTCAAAGCAATCACTGGCACTGGCACCATGATTTTCTCCGTGTTAGGTGGATGTCAGGTGTGCTGGCAGAGGCTGCCACATCTTGTTCCTCCTCTGGTGTTTCTAAAATCTTAGGAAGTGACAAAGAACATGAAATCACTTTCACTCAGCTAGCAGCAAGGTCTGGGCATCTTTCATTGAATAGGGCTGGTGTGGAAGTCTTAAAGCTTCCCCAGTGGTTCTTTTGTGTGCCAACCGGGTGAGGCTGAGCAGCTAACATAGCTCAAAATATGTTGACTAGCTTTGAGGCATGTTGGCCAGGGTGATCTCTGAAAGAATGATGACACCTTCTGAGGCAGCAGTGAGGCAGCAGTGCAATGATGGGGTGTAGTTTGGGTGGATGGCTGCTGTAGAGAGAGAGAGAGAGGAAAGAAAAAAGAGCCTCAGGTTTTCAACTCTCAACAAGAACCATGTAAGGTAGAAGGGTTGTGAAGAGAGTTCCTGAGCCTTGCCAAGGAGCTACAGGAGAAAAAGTAGAAATGCACAGCTGGCTGCTGGGAAATAGAACCATGAGGACTCAGGCAGGAGCTGTCTTCTAGCTATGGACAATTCTAAAGGTTAAACCCTCCCTGGCCCAACATAGGGGTTCTCCATGGACTCGCTTTGAGACAGGGCCCTAAGAACCCTTCTCTGCTAGCATGCAACTCAGTGGGAGATTTTGCTCTTTTGTATGGGACGACAAGGCTTGGGATGGTGTTGAGAATGATTCTATTTGACTTTCCCCTGTTGTTCCCTTTGTTTTTCTGTCCCAATTAAATACTCTGCTGTTTGATTTATAGTTCCAGCCTGGTATGTCAGTAGAATAATTACCAGATAGGGCTTGGACCCCATATTATCCCTCCAAGGAAGTCAATAGCCTTTAAGAATTCCAGAGTGACAACATCAGTTTATACAAATCTTCCCATGTTTATCTCAATTCTTCACCATTTTCTACGATGTAATAATATTCCATTACTTTCATATCACAGTTCGTCCAGTCATTTCCAAATTGAAGGGCACCTACTTCCGTTCTAGTTCTTTGTTAATGCTAAAAGTACTGTTGGGAATATCTGGATGTGTGAGACCTTTCTATCTTCCTTGGCATATATACAAAAGAGAGATTCTGAGATTCTTTGTAGGATCTCTGGGTCAGGGATGTGAACAATTTAATGAGTCTAAAATATTTTCCAGAATGGTTAAGCCACACAGTTCCACCAATGGGGTACCTGTCTACTAACCCGTAATCACACAAATAAATATAATTGTGAAAAAAATTAGTGAGTGGAATATATGAATTATAATAAGAGGCAAACTCATAAGCTTCTACAAAGCTTCAGAACAGTCATAAGTACAGTAACTAGATAACTTTCTTATCTACTGTGGTCTGTATTCCTGTTCTAGCACCATTCTTGTTCTTTTTCTTTTTGCTCCTGATTTCTATTAATATAGAAAATAAAGATAAATTTTCTGCTTTCGGCTTCAAACCCTTTGGTGATCAGACAAGACACTAGTATTGAAAGGGAGTTTAGTTCTGCAATTTTTTCGTTCATTAATTCAGTCATTCAGCTAACAGCTTACCAGTTATAAGCCACCTACTGTGTGCAAAAAAAGATTATATTACTACTCTGTGCAAATCCCTACCCTCATGAGTTCTCTTTTGGCTAAGAGAGGAGTTGAAGGAGATCAAAGATGTAATAAGCCTTGTAATACACAGTGTTCCAAAGATCCCAGTGCAGTTTTAAATTTAAATAGCTTTAAGCATTAATAGCTTAAAGCTGCATTGAGACTTCTGGGATACTCCTTATATAGAAAATACTCTGAAATTTAATTCAAACAAACATTCATTAATCACTTAAGAGCACAGTGTTAGGTCCAGAAATAGATATAAAGTTAATGGAAGGCCCAGTCTCTACCCTCACAAACCTTATATTTAAGGAATAGGATAGACCCAATTATAACAAGTGATGTATAAGCTCCAGGTGGAGGTCTCTGAGGCTGATCTTTGAGAGAAGTGTCAGCACAATGGGACTGGGGTAGGGTAAGGGACAGAGGGGAGAATGAGTGGTATGGAAGTAGAGACAGTGGGTGTAGACAATTTTGTTCGGAAGTTTGGCAATAAAGAAAATGTACCACCCACATCTCTGCCATCACTTCAATTTTTCCCTAACTTGTCTTGCAATGTGCAAACTGTCTGTGCTTACTGAAGCAAATGAGTTTGAGGCAAGGACAATCCTGTTGATGCTTAGCTCAGGGCTATTGCATTAGCAAGTCATAACATTAATGTCTCCCTTACTAATCTGTCCGCCCAATTTTAAGATTGTCTAAACTTCCCCTGGAAAATCGTGAGAGTTTTCCCATCGTGTTATTATTGCCAAGAAGGAGAAATTTCATTATTAATCCAACCATTTCACCAGGAAAAGAGACTAATTGTTGTTGCGAGGAAGGACCATCAGTGGGGATGGCTCAGTACGATTCACCAGCCAATGCCTAGAGAGGATTTCTCCATTTCAGAAAGAACTTGTACTTCTCATTATCCACTAGAGGAAACAATCTACCTTGAGGAGAATGAGAATGAGAATGAAATAGTTTCCATGGGAAGACAGAGAGTGAATGCAAAATCTCTTATTTTTGTAAAACATGATTAGACCAAGCCAAAAGAAAAAAAGAGAGAGAGAGACAGACAGAGAGACAGGGACAAAGAGAGAGAGAGAGAGACAGAGAAGGAAGGAGAGAGAGAGGGAGGGAGGGAGGGAGGGGGAGAGAGAGAGAGAGAGAGAGACAGAGAGAGAGAGAGAGACAGAGAGAGAGAGAGAGAGAGAGAGAGAGAGAGAGAGAGAGAGAGAGAGAGAGAGAGAAGGAGGGAGGGAGGGGGAGAGAGAGAGAGACAGAGAGAGAAAACAGAGAGACGGGGGGGGGGGGGGGGGGGGGGGGGGGAGGGGGAGGGGAGGAAGAGAGAGAGAGAGGGAGAAACAAAGAAGCACAGAGAGACACACAAGACATAGAGAAATGAGGTGTTGGATTTTTTTTAACCACCACTAGTGGGAACTACTGAATTCTTTTCCAGGAGAAAACACCCTGCTAAGTGTCAATACTAAGAATAGTTCTCTGATGTAGCCCAGAAAACTCTGCTATCTGTAACAAAGGTTAATGAGCCTCAAGATTGGTCTTTCTTTGCTTTACAAGAAACAAACAAAAAAATAATTCCCTTTCTTGTCTGTGGTCAAACCAAAGCAACCTGTGTTTGAAAGTGTTCACCTTTCGATTTCCCTATTGAAATGGACAGGAAAATACCATCTGCACAGGTGACCTATAAACTCAATGTCCCTAAAAATGATGGGTGTTCCCATATGGATGGGGCAGTGCAACGAAGTGGACATTTCGAGATGAGACTGACTGACGAGGGTGAATTTGTATGGAATAACAGGAAGCCCAGCTTGGAGAAGAATGAAAATTCCTAGACAAAAATCAAGGCAGCAGGCATATAAGTAGTGACATCTAATGTGTATTGCAAGTCTGTGCTTTCTCTACAAAGCTTTTAAGGAACTAAAAATATGACCATAACGCCTCAGAAGTGCAGAATCTCTGAGTTGGTGGGAATCTCAGAGGCCATCAATTCTAATCTACTCGATCAGGAATCCCCTCTCCAACGTCCTGGCCAGACAAGTGGTCTCAATTACCGAAATGCTTCAGCAGGCTATTCAGTAGGCGATCATTACATAAGACAAAGACATGGTGGTCAAGGAAAGGAGTGAAAATTCCCTTTCCATGGAAGGTTAGCAAATCAAGATTCTTTCTACTAAGGATGCTATGGGGGAAAAAAGACAAAAGAACCCTGAAATTATTTTCTTTGGGGGTTTGGAGGGAAGATTTTTGAATATAAACTCAGTTCTCAATTTTCTAAGAGCATGACAGACAAGGCGGCCAGTGTTGGCACTACTATGCTAAACTGAGACAACACTTAAAAAACCAGCAAACCAAGAAGCTGTGTGGATCGGCCACGGTTTCTTATATGATCCTTTTTTCTATTCTTTGCAAATGGAAGGTTCATGTAAGTCACTGAATGTTCAATTTGTAATAAAAACAAAATCGTTAAATTAAAAAAAAATTATCTAAGTGCATGTTATCTGTATCATGTGTGATGACTAAAGAAAAAATCATTCTTCCTGATAACCTCCCTGCCTCTCCCCTCCAACTCGGCTCTTTGAAAGTCTGAAATTGGGATTGCTATCAGGGCTGTCTTCAGTGGGCTGTTGTTTCTCCTCCGTTCTCAAAGGGGACCACGACATCAGGGAGGTGATGCTATGACATGCGAGTGATTTGGAGTGAAGTAAGGGTGGACTGTACAAAGTCATCAGCCTCACTTTCCCCTCCGGAGCCATCGATCTGGCTTCAGCATGGTGCGATATCAAGGATTCCCTTTGTCTCTACCCCAAACTTCCCACCTACTTAATGCACCCAGAAAAGTCCTTGGCTGAGGGTCTTTCATTCCTAGTAGGAATGAAGCTCCTACTTTTGGGGGGGGGTGCTGCTGTAATCTCTGCTCTGTATATAGTGGTTTAACCAAAGTTCTTTCTCTTTGATTAAACTACAAAGTGTTTAACATGTCCTAGCTGGATGAAGCACAGGCTCAGTACGAATAAAGTGTAGTCATTAATAATAGATGAGGAAATGGTGTCCCCAGGGTAATAGAGCTATAAATGGGACAGCCTAGGTCTCCTGATCCAAAGACCAAAGCTCTTTCTACTATATTGTATAGTCCATGTTATTATATAGCCTTCACTGTTTTGATAAGAGCATATGTAGTTCACTGGAAAAGAATGTTGGCTATGGAACCTGACAACCTGGGTTTAAATCCTTTCTTACCCTGGTGACCACAAGCAAGTCACTTTCTTTTTTGGGGACTCAGTTTCCTTATTTGTTTTTACAGAACACTGGACTAAATGATTTTAGGTTCCTTTCAGCAATAAATTGAAGACTTTGTGATAAGGAGAAAGAAAGTGAAGAGAGCGGGATCGTGTAACAGAAAGAGCCCTACATTTGGGGTCACAAGACCTCGAGTTCAGATTCTGGCTCTAATGTTGTAATGCTGGTTAAATCGCTACCCATTTCTGAGCCATGTCTTCCGAGATGATATCTAGCAACCTTACATGCTATGATCCAAGGGAAACCCTGAGGGGCATGGCTATAGGGTGGTGTTTAGCAGAAAGGATCCACATCTGGTTTATGAAAACTCTGAGGGCATTATTTTGGAGATGCTGCTGAATCTCAGACTACTAGAATTCTCTAGCGAATAATCTGTAGGCAAACATTTAGATATTAAGGCGACCTTGTGGTGAATGATTTTGTAATGCTAGCAAACTGCTCTCCCCAGCCCTCAATTTTGCTATTCTGTAAATGTTGATTTTTGAGTCTCTGGATTTTTTAAAAATAGGAAACAAAGTCTATCTGGAAGTCATCAACTTGCACATGCAGAGGATCTGGCTTGGAGTAGAATCTGGGAAGATTTTTGCAGGAAGTTTTCCACTAATGGCAGAGTGTTTTGTTTTTTGAAAGACCCTGCCCTGATAAATCAAACTTGTGTCCTATCGCATGTATGGAAAGAATTTCCATCTTGATTTTTTACTTCTGCATGGTGCACAGACTTTTACCCTCTCATTTATAGATGAAGAAACTGAGGCCTTGAGAGGAGGAGTGTCTTGTTCGAACTCAGGACCTCTCCAGCACTCCAAATCTCACAGTCTTTCCACTATACCACCTGTTCATTATTTTTTTTCCTCCCTTGAGGAAGCCTCATCTCATAAATAAACACACAGGAGTAAGTCCTGCTACAGAATCAGCTCGGGGGACTCCGTGAATACTGCAAAAATCCTGAGGAAATTCCTGCAATTCAGAAGCCGGTGTTTCTCTGTTTGGATTTACATTTCGAATATACTCATGGGAATCCAGGACCAAATATTAAAGGGAACCCGACCTTTCCCATGCCTAAAGCCTTTCTAGCTTGGTATGAATCGGCTACAACTCATATGCAGCTTGGATTCCATTGGCATAGTCTTGGAGAATTATGGGATAACTGGACCAAGAAAAGGTGCCAGAGTAGGGCCTCTCCTTAATATGATATGATTAGACTCCTCTTTATAAGGACCCATCACCGATGGGCTACAGGCTGGAGAAATCACAGGTTCCCCAAAATTAAGGACTGAACATTTAGAGGGGAAAAGAAGAAATTTCTGCTCATGTATGGGCTGCACTAGAAATTATCTGAAGATGCTCGCAACTTTGATCCTGGGCTTCAAGGGAAGGATGGATTTGAATATTGTCAATGACCTAAGAGTGCATGGGATTTTAAAGAAATCATTCTAGTTTGAAGTTAAATTCATCTCCGATGTAGCATCTGGTCCTCCAGAACTTAGGGTGAGGTGAGGTAAGAATTGAGACAGACCCCCATTTTGCCACTGAATTTCAAAGATTGGAGGAGACAATAAGTCCAGTGATTTGGCCCAGCTCTGTCTCACGTACATCCAATTCACATGATGTCATTGGTCCTCTTTGGGAACAAAGGATGAACAACACTGAGCTTAACCTACTAATTTGAGTGGAAGCAAGTACGGGGATTGCCATACCAACCTGGAAAGTGAACACAAGATTGTTCTAGTGCAGCAGAAATAGTACAAGTATTCCCCTCCCCCCCCATCTCAACAAACCCTTTCTTTAGTTCTGTTTGAAGTTTTGTACATTTCAATTGAGGAGAGTGGTACTGCGGTAGAGTGGTTGAAGGCTCTATCGTTCCAATCTTGACTCCGACACATACCAGAGCTCTGTGACCATGGGAAAACCATTTTCTCTCTCTCTAAACCTCAGTATCCAACCCTGTTGAATAGGGCGAAAACACTTGTACCATCTACTTCACATGACTTCTATGAGGACAGTGCTTCATAAATCTTAAGGGATGACAGAAATGTGAGTGGTAGTTGCTATTATTAGGGATAATAATAATAGCGGCTCAAATAGAATTGTAGTCTTGTTCCTGCCAGAAAGGACCTAAATAGATGTAGGAGGGTGGGAGTAAGGGGAGGGGTGGGTGACCACATCACAAAAGGATTCTTCACTTTATAAAAAGGATTTGTCACAAGATTGCTTTAAGTTTGAAAGACTAGTCGAACAAATGATACAGAGAGGGAAAAACAGAGTGAAAAACACTTGATGAGCCTGAGTATAATCAGGATTTTTTTTAAAAGTCTACTTGAAATGACGTAATTGAGAACATCTAGGTACAAATCATCTTTTCAGGGGGCACGTCTATCATATCTGTATAATACGGCCTGTTTCAAGAGGCACTAGCTAGTAAAGCTCAACCATTAGGTCTCCCTGCTCTCCTACCAGTCCTTCCTGTACTACCCCAGCATTAGGGGACTTACCCAACAGAGGATTAAGTCTCTGATGCATCTATTGGATCAAAAGGTAGATTTCAGCATTCAGAATTCAGTACTACCAAGGGCACCAGCTCTGTCTGAGCCTCTATTTCAGTTTCCTAATGTTCTGCCAGGTAAAGGACATGCCCATGAGAATCTGCTCCCTAGTTCCTAAATTTATGCCCAAAGGGGACTCTTCCCTCACTCCAGGTGCTCTGGAGACCCTAAGATTTCTTTAGACCATAGTCCACCGGTGCTTCATGGGGGCTCTGACTGAAACCACCTTCTCCAAAAAGTGTTTTAAGCTATACAAATGTCTCCACAGTAGCGACATTCACCACTGGGAGCAGTTCTCAGTGGCCAATTGTAAGACCGCTAGTACTAAGCAGCTTGGGAGAAGAGGCTTTCCTGGGTCTGAAAAGAAAGAAAACAACTTAGTGAACTTAGTCAACTCTGAATTATCTGTCTGGGTTTACAAATATTGGGGATCTTATTTGCAAAGCTGGACTGACACTGTCACCTAGTCTATTTAAATGGGAGCTCAGTTAACATTAACAGAATTTTTGTTTACTCAAGTCTAGTAGGAGCTAGAAGGGAGGCTCTTTGAAAACTGAAATAATGACCTCCCAGCCCCAGGGGAAGATGGGAATCAGCAAGCTAATTACCTCCCTCCCCCACCCAGCTCTGCTTTCCTCCCATAGTTCTCTGTCTGCCAGGCAATGGAGTCTAGAGAGTGCTATGGAGTGGAAGCAGGAGCCAAGGTGGGACAGTTGGGCTATTTTCTAGCATCTTCCGATTTAGAGCACTGGGTTTCACAATTTGATTTTAAGTATTGGAAACTTCCAGGACAACAGATATGCCCTTATTCAAACAGGAGTACCAAAACACGTTCCAGAGTCAAAGAGAAATGATCTGGGGAGCAATCAACATTTTGGGAGGCCCAGAACGCTGCTTCTCTACATCAAAACTTCTTAGACTTGGGTTCGCAACCCCTTGTGGAGTTTTGTAACTGAATGTGGGCAGTCGTGAAACTGATAAATGTTTGATTTGTAAATCCTATTTTATATACCTATAGATCTGAGATCGTGTGAAAATTTTCTGAATGAAAAGAGATTGCTAGTGGATAAAGTTTAAGAAGCCCTGGTCTCAATTAGAGCAGGTGACTTTGAGGCCATTTAGGAAGGGATGAAGAAAATAGTCTCTGATAAAAGTTGGAACATCCTCTGAATAGGAGGCACTTGGAGTTGGAATCCTTGACCATTATAGGTTGGACTAGATGGCTAACTCTCTAGAGATTTGGGGATTTCCTCCTTTCAGTGGTATCCACTTAAACACTAAGTTTGTATGAAATAACAACTCCAGAGCACTCGAACCTTAAATGGCTCCATAACTGTTAGCTTTTCTTATTGTTGTTGCTGTTGCTGCTGTTATTGTTATGATTCTTCTTCTCTTAGTGAATTCTGAGGGCAGGGCAGGGCAGAACTGGTAACAGACTCTATCTTCAGTTGAAGAATGCCCTGCTGTCTGCTTTGTTAGGGTTATTTTCCTGAAGGGTGAGCAGATGGAAAGCACTGGGCCTTGGAGAGCACACAGAGAAAAGAAAAAAAAAACCCAAATCGCTAGCCTCCCAGTGGAAAGCACTACTTGTTCTCACACAAAGGCTGCCTGCAACCAGACCTGCCATTAAAGGGCACAGGCTTAAGATGCTTCTTCATTGTGGTGACTGCTCTCTGATCACTATCACTTCAAATGCATCCATTTTCTCTGAAAACAGATGCAGACATTTTGTACACAGCTATATTTCATATGCAACAGCTATAAGTCCATGGTCTGCTTCAAATCTTTCCACCAAAGCACATACTGGCTCTTTCTACCGTCCTAACATTCCAATTCTTAATGTGAGAGTTTAGGGCTGACGGGAGGGCAGTTGACCCATAAATTTGGGAAGACAATCTTAAATCGCATTCCTCTTCGATATAGTTTTGGCTGGTGGCTTTCCGGCCTATCTCACTAGACTGCTTTGGCTCTAGCAACGCGTACATTTCTCATTTGTGTCAAATACCCTTCGACTGGAGTAATCTGTTATGCTAGCTTGTGTCCTAACAAGGATCACAGTATCAATCCATTTGCCAGTGAAGTTGTAACTATAGCACATATGTCTGGGAAGAGATAGCCGAGTCCCCCAACTTTCCAGCTCACTTTATGGAATACGGCACCCAATTGATGAGTAAAGCAACTGTGAAGTAAATCAGTTGCTCAGCCAAGAAGTTGTTTTGACTTATTTTGTCACTGACTTGACTGAATAGAACGACTGCTTGGGTGCCGTGTCTGTCTATGCACACTAACCGATCCGGGAGGCGGGGGCCAACAGCAGTTGACTTTGGCCAAACGATCAGTTACTTGAACATAGTTGACTGAAGTCATGGGATCGTGGATTTAGGGGGACTTTCAAGGTCCACCCTCTTCATTTTATAGGTGAGGAAACTGTAGCATAGAGAAGTGAAATGATTTGTCCAATATCATACAGCTCCTCTGATTCCAAATCTCTATCTCTTTCCAATTCACACTCTCAGGCTCCAGGTTTGTTTACAGACATTTTGTTAATTACTTTTTGAGAAGCCTGTTTGAAAAATGATGTAGTCCCCTACATCAGCTTCTTCCTTAAACTGGGTCATTGTTTCATATCTAGAGTCCATAGTTTCATATCCATAGTCCATAGTGAAAGGCAGTATGGTAGAGTGAATGAAAGACTTCACTAGAAGTCAATGAGATCTTGGTTTAAATGGCATCTGTTTCACTTGTAACTATGACCACAGGCAAGTTCCTTAATCTTACTGGACCTCAGGCTATACTCAGTTTTACAAAGAGAGGTTGTCAGGAAATCACAGGGCTAAATACATCAGTACCCAAGTCTCCAGGGTCCTTCAGAATTGGTGCAGCAACCTATGTTCTCCCATTTGGAAGGGAGGGGCAAAGTTTGTGCTTGGCCTAAGAATGCCACCCAAGTGTTTTGGGGTCAATTGCTCAGCTAATACTAGATGAGTATATGGTTGAAAGCCTTCAAAATCAGAATTATAGGATTGCAACCACATAGAAATCTGAGAACAGTGTACCACCTCTCTAAAAGAGAAGAGATGCACAAGGGAAAACCCTCCTCCAACAAGGAGTAGAAAAAACGCCAAGTGTTTCCATGGGAAATGGGAAGTAAGCTTGGCCCAGATAACATGGGGAGCGAGGAGAAAAGTCAACACTTAAAGGTAGTAGAGGACTAGAGATGGAATTCTTGGTCAGGTACAGAATGGCTAACTCTGATTTTGGGATTCCTTTCTCCCAAGATTTCCTTGGTAAGACTCAATGGTATCAACATTAAACATCCCAGATGGAAACTAAAATAGCCTTATCAAATCTAAGCGTTTGGGCTGAATGATATTACTGTCTGGGTGTTTCAGGGCATTAAAAGGCAGCTTGTCAGCTAGGTGGCGCTACAGTGGATAAAGAACTGGAATTGAAGTAAGGAAGACTCATCTTCCTAATTTCAAATCCAGCCTCAGACTCTTACTGTGTGACCCCGGGCAAGTCATTTAATCTTGTTTGCCTCAGTTTTCTCATCTGTCAAATGAGCTGAAGAAGGAAAAGGCAAATTACTCTAATACCTTTGCCAAGAAAGCCCCACATGGGGTCATGAAGAGCCCGACACAACTGAAAACAACTAAACAGCAAAGGCAACTAGGTGGTACAGTAGATAGTATGCTGAGCCTGAAGTCAAGAAGACTTGGGTTAAATTTGGCCTCAAACACAGGTTATATGATCCTGGGAAAGTTGCTAAACTGCCAGCCACTTCAGTTTCCTCAATTATAAAATGTGCATGGTAATAATAATAATAACGGCACCTACTTCCCTGGATTGTCCGGCGAGTCAAATGAGATGATATTGCTTTCTTTGTGAGGCACTTGGGGTTTAGTGACTTACCCAGGGTTAAGTACCTGAGGCCAAATTTGAACTCAGTTCCTCCAGACTCCATCCACTCTGCTAATTAACTGCCTCGAGCTGATATTTGTAAAGTGCTGTGCAAACCTTTAAGTGCTGGTGATTATTATGATTATCATTACCTTGATTTGGGGATTTTTTTTTTTAACTTTCCAGCTACACGTTTGTTATTCATGAACTATATACCAAACAAGCTTTAAAACAGACATTCTTGGAATTGGCAAGTTCAAAAAAAAAGTGAGAGGCAAGTTGGTAAAAGGAAAGAGCTCTAGATGAATCTTTATAGCCAAACTACAAACTCTCAAAAATTGGGATTATGGAGACAGCCTCACCTCAAATCATTCTCACATTTGAAAAGGCAATATTTTGATTCGATGACCCACCAAAAAAAGGACTACAATATTCATATCAAGTCAATGTAACTCACTCATAAAACATCTATCCTCAGCCTTCCAACTATTTATAAACTGTATATGGCTCATTTTTTCTTTGTCATTTCATTACTACAGATTTGAGATCACTAGCCATCTGGAGCTTCATTTCATCAAGCTCTGATTTGTCCTTGGAGCAAGGTAACGTGGGATACAAGCATGAAATGCTGCTTTTCACCCCTGATATTTCTTTATGCTTCCCCCCCCCATAAATCTCCTTGCTAATTTTAAATCATTTATTTTCTACTACTTTGGATTTATTTAAAATTGCTCACAAATAGACATACATATATATGTATGTATATAAAATATATATGAGAATCTCATTTAACCATGCAAAAATAATTAAAAGCAGTTAATTGGTTTTATTTATAGATAATTTTCAGACTGGCCCAGAAGTACCCAGTAGCTTCATATTATTATCAATATTATATACTATCGGGGGGTGTGTGTGTGTGAAGCATTTTGCTTCTACTTTGCCACCTCCCAATATACACATGGCATAAACGCACATGTATTATTACCACAGATTTAGAGATTACCTACAAAACAGAACAGAAACTCTAGATGTCATACTCCAATTTGCTTTGTAGTCATGTTCCAACACTTTGTGACCTCATATGGACAAAAATACTATAGTGCTCTGCCATTTCCTTCTCCAACTCATTTTACAGATGAGAAAACTGAGGTAAATAGGGTTGCGTGACTTGCCTGGGTCACACAGAATTAAAGGAAGCCACATTTGAATTTAGGTCTTTCTGACTGGTACTCTATCCACAGCAGCACCACTTAGCTGCCCCATTACCCAATTATTGTTATAGAAAATATCCCTCTGGCCAGGAATATTTTAATAAAAGTAACAGTTGAAGTCCACATTCATTCCTTAAAATCCAAAAGAATGGTACTAAACATTTCTCAGACTTCCCCAGTTCTGATTCGCCTGTATCTTCTCTGTATTTTAGATCTTTTTTCAATTTTAGGATGCTAAAGGAAAGGTACAGAGAAGCCCAGCTCTACCACTTGCTACTGTGAGATCTTTGGTAATACTACTTGAATTCTCTAGGCTTTAGTACCTCTTCTGAAGAATAAAACTACCTTCCTTGGCCTGGACAGTCTGTTCGATTCATAAATTTATGAATCAAAACTCAGAAAGATCTCGGGGTAAATTAGCCCAAGTACCTTATTTTTTAGAGGCCAAGGAGACCCAGAGAACTTCAGAGAGGAGACACAGAAGAACTTGGCTAATTGGAACCTAGAGGCAATTAGCCCATGAATCCACAGAAATCATGACTGGGCAAGTAATGAAACCAGCCCAACTGCCACTTTCTTGTATTATCTCAAACATGTCCCTTTCTCTCTCTGGATTCAGTTTTTCTCGTCTTGTAAATCGAGACTGGATCTCAGTTCCACTTCTTACCTACCTGTATGACTTTGAAGGGCAAAGTGAAATAGTGGGAGCAGTTCAGGCCTTAGCATCATAAAGACAGGGATTTGAATCCTGTTCTCTCTCATTTACTAGCTATAGGATTGTGGAAACAAGTCACATAGTTTTTTTGGAGTCCCAGTTTCCACATCTGTAAAATGGGAGCATTATACGTGCAGTAACTACCCTATGGGCGAATTGTGCAACCTAATGGAGATCACATGTACGAGATGGTTCTATATAGACATTAGCTGTTAATATTATTGTTTGCCTCACTGGGCCTCTTTCCTTATCTGTAAAATGGCCGGCTTAGACCAGCTGATCTCTAAGGTTTCTGGTAGCTCAGACATTTGATAATTCTATGATGTTCATTCAGAGGAATCGGCCCTTGTTCGTGAAGTCCACTCTTCACTTCAACAGGGCTCAGGCCTAATCTGAGATTCCAAGAACCTCAGGAACACTCTGGATGTACAAAGATGGATTTGTAGAATCGAGGGCCAGGTTAGGCACATGTATCAAGATTTGACTAATATCTGTTGTGACCTGCTCTTCCAAGAGAATAATAGCTAATAATAGTAGTTAACATTTATATAGTGCTTACTACACGGCGGACAACGCATTAAGTGCTTTACAATGATCAACCCATTTGATCCTCCCAACAGGAGGACAGGTGCTATTATGATTCCCATATTACAGGTGAGGAGAGGGAGGGAGGTAGAAGCTATGTGACTTGCCTGGGGCCACCCTGCTAGTAAGTGACTGAGACTAGATTGTAACTCAGTTCTTCTTGACTCCAGCCCAGTGCTCTGGGCAAGTTAAACATCACCATATTCTACTTCTTCCTTGAGTCTTTTCCACTCCCAGTACACTGACAGAGTCTATCTCCTAAATGTTATTTGCTTTGCTGCTCTTATCTGGAGATGAGAATTAAGACTTGAATAGCTGAAACCCCAGCCTGGGCTGCTTGTAGCATAATAAAAATCACATCCCGAGGGGCCATAAAAGCAACATAGGATACTAAGGAAGGGGTGTCAGCAGTTGAATTGTTTTTAAGTTTAAGAAATACTTTTCTACCCCTGTAACTATGTAAGTGAGGAAAAAAGTAGAGCTTTTCTGCAATATTGACCCTAAGTGTAATAAGTCCATTCAGTGGCCCTCGTCCTGTAAGCAAAAAGTGGGAGTGGTTTCATTTGAGACCCCTCGAAGGAGCTGAAGGCCAATCCCTACCTTTCTGTCCGCTTGGCCTAGGAACAGGTAACTTTCCTTAGATCCCCGTCAAGTAGCTTCCAGTGTAAGCCCACAGGATGATATCACTATAGCTCTCCCATATTGGGTATGGTCCAAGGAGGCAAAGGAAATGCTGGCCCCATGGTCACTGATCTGCTTTGTGAAAGGTTGATATCTACTCTCACATTATGAATTATTTAACGGGTTAACGATCGGGCTCATCTTCTCCCAGCCGATGTATGGCCTTTTCAGCTTACGAAGGGAGGCAAGAAGGCATTAATAAGTTTAAAGTCATCCACTGTAATTTCACTGGCTCTGGGGGACTTGAAGTTTCACTGGAGTCATCCACTTTTGTCTGATGACCAACCATAATACAGAACTCTAAAGAGAAGTAACTAGGGAGAGAAGTAGAAGAAGAAAGGAGAGAGAGAGAGAGAGAGAGAGAGAGAGAGAGAGAGAGAGAGAGTTGGAAAGAAAAAGGAGACACAAGAGGAGGAGGAGAAGGGAAAAAAGGAGGAGGAGAGAGAGGAGGAAGAAGAATAGAAGGAGAAGAAGAGAGAATTATTAAAGAGGGAAGAGAGAGAAAAAAGAAGGACCAAACATATAAGAGGGCACATAGTAAAGAAAAGTACAATGTACAATGGTAGAGGTAGACATATTGACATGATGGGGAGAGGGATGGGTACAGGAGAGACAGAGACTGGGAAACACACATAGAATAAGAAAGAGAAGGGAGGGAAAGGAGAGAGGGAAGGAGGGAGAGGAAAGAGGAAGGGAGGAAGGGAGACAGAGAGAGAGAAAAAGAAAGAGAGAGACAGACAGACAGACAGACAGAGAGAGAGAGAGAGAGAATGAGAATGAAAATGAAATGGATAATAGGAAGGTAGAATCACAAGCTCAGAAGTTAGAAGGGATGGCCATGTTAGTCAATCCCTTTATTTTAGAGATGAAGAAATTGAGGTCTAAAATCCTGAAGTGGCTTGCTCAGACCACCCAGGGAGTGAGTGGCAGGAGTATGATCGGAATCTTGGTCTTCTGGCCCCCAAATCACTGATCTTTTCACTGAACTAGATGAAGGCAAGGAGGCAGAGAATTAAGGAGTTGTGACATAAATTCAGAGATATATAAAAATGTCTAAAGAGGTCTTTATGGACTAAGTCTCCTAGTTAAAAGAGACATTTATTAGTGCCTCATTGCAATATTCAACTCAAGCCTATCCTTTTGGAAGGAGCTGAATAATGAAGGTTTTTTCTCACCCTCATCCATCCCTCTCTGAGTATGATGGGAAGAATTTGGTTTCTGTTTGGGGCACCATTACCATTTCCTTCCTTAATTCTTTGGTGGAAGGTAGGAGGCCATCTTTCCCAATCCATGGGCTTTTGGTCAAGCCATGTTTTTTTTTTTTTTTTCCTTTTGTTATCCACAGACTTGCTCGGGCTTCAATTCTTCTAGTATCCAAGACATGCCTTGGTTACTTTTGGAAGTAGTTTAGTCTTTCAGGTCAGTACTTAAGAAATTTAAGTTCCTGGGTGCCAGCCGATATCCTCGTGGCTGAAAGAACTGATAGTGAGCATAGCTTGTAGTTTAGGAAGACTTGAGCAAATCAGTCAATTTCTCCACTTTCTCAGCACGTGGAAAAATGACTACGCTGTCCTTGCACCACCGACTTCCTCCCTCAGTAGACTAAAGCAATGACCCAGACAGGAAAGACAAATTCCACAATTTACCAACAGGCAGTGAAAAGTCTAACAAGGCACTTAAAAGAGAAATTCAGCTCTATATTTTTTGTAAACCTGTTACTCTCCATATATCATGAGGACACTGGGAGCCAACTAGTCTTTAGCTCTCGAAATGAAATATTTTCCAAGTTGGCCAAATATTATATCTTGGTTTCTTCTCTGATAAATTGCTTTCTATTTAATCAAATTGAAGAGTCAGGTATTTTCCCCCAAAGTTTAAATGTCACGAACAGAGCTCTCTGCCCATCAAAGATTATTAAAAACGTCTATAGTCTAGAATCAAGTCCTAAATGGCTTAGACATTTCTCAGAATTAGGTATGAATCAAAGGATTACACTGAACTGGTAACTTGCTCTTTAGTTGCTTTGGAAACATACCACCCCTCCTTTCCCCCTCATCACAGCTATCAGCATTAAAAGGTAAGGAAAAAAAACCCTGGTAATTTATAAATCAATAAGTGAATAGGATTCAATCTGAAAATCTGTCCTAATAAATAAGGAACTAGATTGCAAATTCCTCGAGGACAGGAATTAACCATGTCTTTCGTTATTTTTGTACCCTGCACAGTACCAACCACAGTGGTAGTCACACACAGAAGTCACTCAATAACCATTTGTTGAATGAAGAGATAAACTAGTTTAATAGCCTCCCCCATGCTTTTTTTCTTTTCTTTCTTTTTTTTGGCTGAGGCAATTCGGGTTAAGTGACTTGCCTAGGGTCACCCAGCTAGGAAGTGTTAAATGTCTGAGATCACATTTGAACTCAGGTCCTTCTGACTTCAGGATTGGTGCTCTATCCACTGCCGTACCTAGCTGCCCCACCCTCATGCCTTTTTAAACAACCAAAGGATTGGCTTTTTAGAGGAAGGCTTTTTATGGTATGACCAATGTTGCTCTTGGGCCAGCTGGTCTATCTGAAGGTCAGCAAGTGCTGATGATTTCTTGGGCTAGGTACCACTTTTGGCAAAGGGGAGAAATTCTGAAGGTCTTTCACCCTCTCATCTCTGTCTCCTGTCCTCTCTTTTCTGATTTGCATCTCTTCTCTGTCTCTTTCTTTCTTTCTCTCTGTCTGTCTCTCTCCCCTTTCAAGTCTATTTCCCTAACTTGGTCCAAATGGTAAAATATTTCCAGACCGAGAACTGTGAAGCTTCAATGACAGTTTTCTTGCCCCTACTGAGCAGATGAAACATTCCTGACCCACTGCTGCACTGTATCTCGAAATGAATGTTTCTAGGGAGACATCCAACTGCCATATTCAGGGAAATTGATCAAATGAGAGACACAAGATTTCCTTTAGAATCAGTGGAAGTCACACAAGTGGAAAATGAGATGCTATTTCAAAAGGACAGCCCAAGCCGAAATGAAATCATCAAAACTTTAGTGGAGGAAAATGGTCTTTTGGCACCTAAGCATCATTTTTTCCCATTTTCTGCTACAAATCAACTGTTTTTCCAGGAGGGACTCCTGTCGGACAGGATTAAGGCTGTGTCGAGGCTGCAGGACCAAGCACCGATCTCTCTATTTATGTGACTTGGGATTTGGTTGCTAGCCCCGGTGAGCACAGCTGCTCCTTGTTTACTCTCTGTGTTCTGGTCAGGAATGGCAATCTTTCCATGGCTCAGAATCTTCAACCTGCCCTCTCACTCCACAGGCTGAAATTCAGACAAATTACAAAGTTGGTATTTCCACTGCCAGATGATGTGTGTTCCCTTTTCTTCTCCCCTCATAATCATCCCTTTGGTTGGGATTCCCTCGGGGTTCATTCAGATTCTCTTAGGCCCACCAAGCTCTCCCAGTTCCTACTCCTCAGTTTACCATCCCAGCACCAGCATTTTCATTTCGTTTCAGAGGTCCGCACGGACTTTAGAGACCTATTCCAACTCCTTTTTTTAATGGATAAAGAAAGGGAAGGTCAGAGACGGTGATTCATTTGTCCAAAGTCACACGGTGAGATAAGGGCAGAACTGGGAGAACTCCTGCTTCCCATTTTAGGGCTTTTTTATTTGTACTGTACGATCTCTTGGAAATCCACTATTATACCTGGTGTGGAACTCCAATTCGTAATCCCCGATTTAGCAAGGGAGCTCCTCGTCCGTTAAGCCAGCAGGACAGGTAGATTAGGTTACTCTGCTTCAGTATCCTTGAGCACAGAACAGGACTGCTTTTTCTTTCTGCCCTGTAATCTCCACCTCTCTCCACCCACAGCTCCAGTTACCACTTAAGCTAGTACCGTCTAGATCATTAGGGAACATAGCCAGGGGCAGAGTCCATGCTAGTCATCTGTCCTTGCTATGTACCTATTCACCCATTCCCGAAGCCCTCCCCAATCCCTTCATACCGCTTCCAAATCCACATCATATTCCTCTGATCCGATATATGCGTCTCCCACGTTATGTTCAGATAGACATCCCCGGAGAGTGAGCGCCCTCTCGGTCCCGTCTGGGTTCCCTAACTTTGTATAGCTGTTTGGGGAGCTCTTAGCTGGGGACAGGGGCTGAGAAGAAACAGAGAAACATACAGGTCTGGTCCACAGAAACACAGAAGAGAACTTCTTGTTTCTACTCTCCAAAGAACAGCTGATAATTCTCCACACTCTCCTCCCTCCAGTCACCGCTGACGGACGAAAAGAATTTTATACCACTGAGTGCTGACCCATCTCCAGCTTTCTTTTAGATATGACATGTTCTCTACAGTAGATTATTAAGTTTGTAAAATAAGTTAGCGTGGGACCTATTCCATTGTTGGAAGGAACTCCCAAATAGGGCATCTACCCCTACGAATACTGATCGTTACCTCTTCTGTCCCTTAAATAGTCTCGGTGTGCTGCCTAGTGTGCTGGGGTGCTGCACGGTTTAGGCCCAATCTGAGCCAGCCAGTATGTGTCACAGGCAAGTCATGAAGCTAGGCTTTGGGCCTTGAAGCCAGCTTGTTATGGAAGTAAAGCATTTCCGTGACCAGCCCCAGTGAGATTTGAACTTGGGAAGAGGCCCGCTCTCTGTGCAGGAAGTTAGAGACTGACCGGGAGTCAGGAACACCTAAGTTCAAATACTGGCTCCCATACTTTTTAGCTGGGTGACTCTGGGCAAACTACTTTCAGCCTCCCTTTTTCTCCTCTCTAAAACGAGGCTAATAAAAACATCTTGTGAGAATCATACAAGACAACACATATAAAAAACTTTGTATATCCTTGTGTCAGATAAATGCTTGCTAACTATTACTATTCTTACTATTACCCACTATTACACTGCTACCTTTCTGAAAATACTTTACATATCCAATCAATCTAGAGGAAAAGAAATGGACAGCATATTCCTTAAATATCTTCATATTCTCAAAAATCTTAGTTGCCTCAAACTTATGGCCACTTTTCTGTACCACCCCTAACCCCAATGATATCATATGACCTCATTTAATTTGCCCTATAGAACTTCCTCCCTACATCTGCCCAAAAGGGTTGTGTTTTTGGAGAAATACATATGAATAGGGCCAAGAGAAATGTGAAATGGTGACTGTACATATGTGTGGTGGGTGGAAGGGTAATCTTTGCTCTTGAACTGACAGAGGAAATATGGCAAAATGTCAGGCCCTGAATATAGAACTAAAATCAGGGCTCTTGCCTTTTAAAATATACAGTGGCTACAAACAGAACGAATGCAAACAAGATTAGTAAGGAAGCAACAAACTGGGAAAACATCTTTACAGTTAAAGGTTCTGATAAAGGCCTCATTTACAAAATATATAGAGAACTGACCCTAATTTATAAGAAACCAAGCCATTCTCCAATTGATAAATGGTCAAAGGATATGAACAGACAATTTTCAGAGGATGAAATTGAAACTATTACCACTCACATGAAAGTGTTCCAAATCATTATTGATCAGAGAAATACAAATGAAGACAACTCTGAGATACCACTACACACCTGTCAGATTGGCTAAGATGACAGGAAAAAATAATGATGAATGTTGGAGGGGATGCGGGAAAACTGGGACACTGATGCATTGTTGGTGGAGATGTGAATGAACCCAACCATTCTGGAGAGCAATCTGGAATTATGCCCAAAAAGTTACCAAATTGTGCATACCCTTTGATCCAGCAGTGTTTCTATTGGGCTTATACCCCAAAGAGATACTAAAAAAGGGAAAGGGACCCGTATGTGCCAAAATGTTTGTAGCAGCCCTGTTTGTAGTGGCTAGAAACTGGAAAATGAATGGATGCCCATCCATTGGAGAATGGCTGGGTAAATTGTGGTATATGAATGTTATGGAATATTATTGTTCTGTAAGAAATGACCAGCAGGATGAATACAGAGAGGCTTGGAGAGACCTACATGGACTGATGCTAAGTGAGATGAGCAGAACCAGGAGATCATTATACACTTCGACAACGATATTGTATGAGGATGTATTCTGCTGGAAGTGGATTTCTATGACAAAGAGACCTAACTGAGTTTCAGTGGATAAATGATAGACAGAAACAGCTACACCCGAAGAAGGAACACTGGGAAACGAATGTGAACTATTTGCATTTTTGATTTTCTTCCCGAGTTATTTTTACCTTCTGAATCCAATTCTCCCTGTGCAACAGGAGAACTGTTCGGTTCTGCAAATATGTATTGTATCTAGGATATACTGCAACATATTTAACATATATAGGACTGCTTGCCATCTTGGGGAGGGGGTGGAGGGAGGGAGGGGAAAAATCGAAACATAAGTGAGTGCAAGGGATAATGTTGTAAAAAATTACCCTGGCATGGATTCTGTCAATACAAAGTTATTATTAAATAAAATAAAATTAAAATTAAAAAAAATAAAATATACAGTGGCTAGAATTAGGCTGAATTTAGAACAGAGAAGCAGTGTGGTATAATGGACAGAACTTTGTATTGGGAATCAAAGAAACTTGGTTTCAGGACAGCTAGGTGGCACTGCAGTGGATAGAGCACTGGCACTGGAGTCAAGAGGACTGACCCCAGTTCAGATACAGCAATCCAGCCTCAGACAATTACTGTTTGACTCTGGGCAAGTCATTTAACCCGATTGCCTCCCCCACGAAAAAAAAAAAGCAAGCAAGAAACAAAGAAACCAACTTGGGTTCTCGTTCCAACTCTGCCATTGATTAGCTTGGTGACCTAGGCCAGGTTACTGACCCTCTTAAGACCACAGGTTCTTCCTCTAAAATGAAAGGATTGGATTTGGATGACCATTCAGGGCTCTTTAAGCACTGGCATTCTATGACATTTAGGGACCATTTTTCTCTTTCTCTTTAATAGAGAAACATATTCTAAATTAGCCCAAACTAGTATAATTAAAAGACTGAATTTTTTCGCTTACTCTTTAAATAACCTTACTTTTTCATTTTACAACACCCCTCTCCAAGATCTTTAGTTAACCGGAACAGAAGTTACAACCTGCAAGTGAATTCATGTCATTTTAGATTCTTCACAATCAGCAAGGCTGATTGTCCCAGAACCGGTTTGGTTAATGGGGACACTAAGAGAAAGGGGGAAAGAACCCTATAAACCTTTCTCCCCCCAAGAGTGAGTGGAATGATAAAAGGTTAAAGAATGAAGGCTAGTACCAAGATGATACAGTCTGATTTTGCCCTAACACTCATCGAGAGAATTCTGCCTGCCATGGTGCCATCCAGCCTGTGCTGGGGAAAGTATGTCTAAAGAGAGGGGATCCACAGTGATGAGACTCTAGGGCAGGCTGAAGGGGCCAGGCAAATGAGTGAGTTCATAATACACAAAGCAAGGAGGCAGAGGATCCTGAGGCATGGAGACGGTGGCCTCTGAATTACTGCAGGGAGAAAGGACATTCTTCCCAGGGAGTAAGTATACATTCCCTTAGAAGTTAGCACCCTGGAAAAAAGGCCCAGTCACCACACCCTAGGTGTGTCTTGATTTCTCAGCCACAATTTCCAAAGGAAAATATAGTTGGCTGCTACTCTCTTCTCCCAGAAAAAAAAATGTATACTACATATAGAAGGAATGATCTCATAAACACCTTTTCCAACAAACAATACAAGAATAGGTCTTTGGGGACTTCCATTAAGCATTCCTTTCACAGCCCAATGAATTAATTCATCATAGTTTGAGGTTTATTGTGGTTACTTTCTATTTCCTGGACCAGATACGTATGTCATTTTCCTCTCTGTCATTTCCCTTCTTCACCCCAGTCATGAATCGTTGTTGTCTTCTTTTTCTCACTGAAGGAAGAGAGAGACCTGTTGAAATGGGAAGTCCAAATAGACCCATGCACACAGACGACTCACAGCTGGTGCAGTTTTGTCAGCTGGTTTCAGATCTTACCTCTTCCAGAAAAAGTCCACTGGGTTAAAAAGGAATTGAGCATCAATTGCAGCTCACTCAGTTTTTTATGCCTGGAATTATAGCAATTCCATCTTTTTTCCCCCTTTTTTATTTTTTTAGCTAAAGCTCTTGGGTTACAGTATCAAGTGCAACAGAGGCCTCTTAATGATCTTTCTATTATAATCAAAGTCCATCACCAATCAGTAACTTGTGCCTACCTTTTCTGCTCCTAACCTGTAGTTCTAGAGAAAGCCTCCCAGGGTCACAGGGGTTTTGTTTTGCTTTTCAAAAACCCCAAGAATTAGCCTTATGAGCAAAAATGTCAATTTAGTTACAACCTGTCATTCTCTTTGGGGCAGCAAGTGTCATTTGGATGTATCCGAACTCTGATGAGGGGAGTTACAATCAGGTAATTAAAGGCTCAATTAAGGTGAGAAAAGAGAGACTCAAAAGAACAATTTGGGAGAGACTAGAGACAGAGTGTTATTTCCTGATTTTTGGTGGATTTGAGAGATAGCATATGTCAATGAAAAGTCATGTCTTTTCTTTTTGAAAATGCTCTAGCAGATTTGACTAAAGAATAGCTTTTGCTTCCAAGAACAGAAGGCAAAGAAGATTCAACCATAAAAAGTATGAGAAGTTAATGCTTCAAGACATGGTTAGCAGTCACTGATGGATGAATGGATATAAGGCCTTCCTGTCTACCTCAAAATAGTTTTTCCTTGGCTTAAAGCCTTGTCTCCAAGAAAGCCCTGATAGAATGGGAGGAATAAGGCATTAGGAACTATACTTTCTTACTCTGGGCTTTTGTTTTCTGTTATTCTCTCCCTATGCCTTTTTCCCCCTTCTTCACCTGTTGAATTGCTATACCCTCTTGAGAGGTCAATTCAAATACTACCCCTTTAAGGAAGCCTTTTCTGGGCACCCCTACCTCCCACCCCCAGTCCCAGGAGCCTCTCCTTTGGACTTTTCTCCTCACTAAAGCACTTAATCATATATTATTATGTATTACATTCAACTGCGCATCTGTCTTTTCCATTGACACTCCCTTAAGCTCTTGGAGAACACGATGTCCCTAAGGCATGATCTTTGGTTTGGAAAGGACAGAACAAAATTGGCTAATATGGAGACAAAACACAAGATAAATAGCGAGATAGTAAGAGAATACCCAGCTCCCTTCAATAATGAGATCAAATCAGCAGATACAGGTCAACAACATCCCGGAGGGTGAATGAGGTGGTGGATTAACATTGTGGTGCCAGTGTCAGTGATTTTTGCAAGACAGTGAAAAACAGGAGAGAAGGATGGAAAAAGGCAAATATTGCTGTGATTTTCAACAAAAGGGCAGAAAGTAACATCTACAAATGACAGGCCTGGTGAGCTTGATGTCAATCCCTTGCAAATTCTAAACCATTATTAAGGGAATAGTTAGTGAACATGTAGAAAACAAAATGGTGATCACAAAGAACCAATATGGCTTCATCAAAGAGTAGGTCTTATCAGATTACAGATTAACTTCATTTCTTTCTTCTCTTTTTTAAAGGGTTACTAGACTGGGATAATAGGGAAATTCATCAAAATAATTAACCAAGATTTCCTGAATTTAAAAAAAAAATTTTTTTTGTTGATGCCTTTAGGTTTCATATCACACTCATTTCCAGTTATTAAAATCCTTCGCCAACCCTTGTTTATCTAGAGTTTAGCAAAGCAATTGACAAAGTTTCTCATGCTATTCTTATGTACAAGATGGAGAGATAGGAGTCCCATGAAAAACCAGTTAGGTGGATTTGGAAGTGGATGAATGATCAGACCCTGAAAAGTAGGCTTTTATAAGGTCTACATTGGAATGCCCCAAGTATCTGTCTTTGGTCTCAATTTGTTCAAAATTTTCCACAATAACATAGATAAGGTCATCGATAGCATTCTTATCAAATGTGCAGATGACTGGAAGACAGGCGGGATAGCTAAAACTTGGGACATCAAGTTCAAAAGGTGTCTCTATAGCCTAAAACATTAGGTCAAATGTATGGTTAAATTTAATAGAGATAAATTTGACACAGGTTTCAAAGGGCAACTTCACGAGTATAAGGTGGGGAAGGCTTGACAAGACAGCAGATCATCTGAAAAAAGACCCGGAGACATTAGTAAGCTTAAGGCTCAATATGAGTAAACAATGTGATGTGGGAACCATGGAAATAAATTCGGACTTAGGCCTTGTTGAAAGAACCGAGTAGCCAGGACTCAAAACCATAGCTTGGTGGTTTCTTGGTGCCACAATTTTAGGAAAGACTGACAATCTAGAGAGTAACTAGGATGTCAAAAAACTTTTGGGGGGGGATCTTTGGGACCATAATGCCTGTAAAGATCTATTGAAGAAACAGGAAGTTTAGTCTGGTGAAAAGAAGACTTAGGTGAGACATGATAGATATCTCGAAGTATCTGAAAGGCTGTTTTATATGGAACCAGATTTGGGTTTGTTCTTCTTGACCTTGGAAGAGAAGAAGGAGGAACGAGTCCTCTTTGTAAAGAGGCAGATTTAGGATCGAAGAAAACTTCACAACAACTAGAGCTAACCCCAAATAGAGGGAAAGAGTTGCCATTCACCAGAGATCTTCAGGCAAATGTTACAAAACCCCAGGCATTTTACAGCAAGAATTCTGGTTCGGATAAAGATTGGACCAGATGCCCATAGAGAACCTACCCAACTTTGAAATGCTGTGATTCTGGGACAGAGCCCATGTCGTATTGAAACTATATGTTTTCCCCCATACATAGCACACTTAATAAATGTTTGCTGACTGGGGGAGAGTGTGATTGACAGTAGAGGTAAAAGAAAGATTAGCATAAAGAGCAAGTCTAGAAGTGACCTGGCAATAGGGTCAACATAAGTATTCCTAGAGGCTGGGACAGGGGCATTGAAAAGGGGAGAAGACTATGCTCTTCACTTACTAGGAAGCTAAATCATGAGGTAGATGGAGCATTAGATCTGGAGTCAGGAAGATCCGAGTTCAAACCCAGCCTCAGATTCTTACTAGCTGTGTGACCCTGGGCAGATTATTTAACTTCTATTTGTCTCAATTTTCTCATCTGAAAATGGGGATAATAATAGCACCCCTATCTCCCAGGCTGTCATAAGGATAAAATGAGATAATATCTGTAAAGTGCTTTGCAAATTTTAAAGCACTATATAAATGCTAGCTACTACCACCACCACGACTACAATGACCACTATTACTACTTAATACTATTACTATAATGGTATCTTAACTTACTACTACTACTAGTTCAGGATTTTTGTCTAGGCCCTTTCTTGAAAACATTCATGTAGTTTTAACAGGATACCCTATAAAGGAAGACTCAGAACATAACCTTTCAAGCTAAGCTGTCCTGGATACATCTGGCCAAAACATTGCAATGTATCCTAGAGAGACCAATCCTGTCAACTTTTCCTTGGCTCCAAGATAATACTTAGTTTAATTCACACTTGTAAGAAAATAGACAAAACAAGCTCTGAGAAGCTCATTAAAACAAACAACCAACAACAAAGTAGTGCCACCTTTCAGTAAGGCTCATGGAATATTAGTGTTAAAGGTCAGGACCTTAGATGTCATTAACCAACTCCCTCATTTTAGAAAAGTGAGGTCCAGACAGGAGAAGGCATCCATTTAATGTTACCCAGGGAGTGAGGGGATCATTAAGAAGGATCACAATGCTTAAGAATTTGAACTCTGAAGCACTGTCTGTGTTTCAATCTTGCTTGCAGTTTTCCTTATCGACAGGCTAACTCTTTTGAAAATGAAGCTCAAAATCGCCCTGCATTATATACTATCAGTCATGTTCAGTCAAGACGTGATAAAATCACAATGTCCCCGTTCCCATTAATCTTTAACAGTCACCCGTTGTCCCTTAATGGAATACTGCAAACATCTGAGCAACAAATCGTCTATTTAGACAATGTCAATATATAATTAATAATAATATGATAATAAATTGTCTAATATGCCATATGGACTTGGATACTTGGTGGTTTGGGGTGAAGCAAAAAAACCAAATAAAACCCCCAAACCCCCAGTGGAATTCCTACATAGAAAACGTGCAGAGCTAATCTCTAGGAAGCAATTAATAGCATCGGCTTCCTAAATGTGAACATTACTCAAGAACTCTGACAACGGATTGAGGTTTGATTCTTGAAAGTAATAATTATAAAGCAGAATCCAAACGTCTCTAAGAGTCATTCTAGGATAAGACATCTAGACAACTAAGAGATTTCCTTTTGGCTTTCCAGCCCTGATCTAGCACTGTCTTCAGAGAGAGCAGAGCAATGGACAGACTTACTGTGCAAAGGTTGAGAGTCATTTTACTTCAGGTACTTCTTTCCGGTGGTTGAGCTGCTAATGGTCTTGGTTTGGTGCCCCCAGGCCAGTGCTCTCACAGAACACACGCTGATGCCAATCTAGCTCTAACAAGTCCCAAGAGGATTTTCCGGATTCCTGAATAGCCTAGTGCCACTCAGGCTCCCTAGCTCTGAAGGCCACACTGTCTGTCATTCAGGGTCTTGGCGCAAACCAGTGCTTGGATTACGGCTCTACCTTGAGCATGGCCACAGGTGAGGCTAGGGTTACAGAGAACCCAACTGCCCAGGCAGCCAGAAGGAGAAATACAGTCCAGACGGCTTAATTCCAATGTTCACTGAGCCCAGAGCCAAAGCCACTGCCCAGAGCTACACTTTGCAACCTCATTTTGCTCCTTATTGCAATCAATGGAGCAATAAAGGAAGTCATGGGCTATGTCTGGGGGGTTGGGATATACTTATTCTGCCAAATGGCACATTTCCATAGCAAAACCTAAATGGAGCTTATAAAGGAGCAGCTACCAGCAAAAAAAAAACAAACCCCCAAACCCCCAAAACACCTACAAGGAAAACCCCAAAGAATGTGAAAATCTGTGTCTACCAGTGGGGATGAACCAGTTTCTGACACTGTCTTCCACATGGGGCAGAAAGACTGAAAATACCTCAATGATGGCAATGTTTTCCCTTCGAAAATACTAAATATGAAATCATATATCAAAATATTTACTAGGTGGTAGTTGGGGGGATATACAATGGGCTTAATTCTTTCTATTTTATACCCAAATTTCTCCAAGTCCTCCTTTATCTAAGGGGCTAGTCTAGAACTTCAGGTTCCCCAACTAATATTTCTAGGTTCTGTCAACAACTTCTCAAGCCCCAAAGTGTGCTTCTGTAGTAGTTAGTTTGGGAAAGGTTGCTTTCAACCAACCTTTTGGTTCTTGTTAGCTTATTAAAATACATTTACAGCCAAATGTTTTTCCCAATTACATTTGAAACATTTTAAATGAAAAAGTGATATAGGCTTACCACTTAGCCTTCAAAACCTGGGAGTTTGATACTAGCCTTGTCAGAAGGAATATGAGAGTATTTCCCATACTCTGGGAGACCCTCTACCTAGACACTGACATGATTCTGTTGATGTTGGGAATCTCTGGGTTATACCAGGGTAGAGGACACTGATCCGTCTGGAAATGGAAGAAAAGTCCTCAGAATAGTGGTTGGCAATTCTTTGGGGGGATGTCTTTGGGGTACTCTTATAATTTGCTGCTCTTACTATTGTACTTGTAATGGCACACAGAGGTCATGGTTTTCCTTTGGAGGGGCAGGTATGAGCCTTGCTAGTCCTATTGCTTTCATAAAGAGAACCATAAGTGAAAGGAATAAAGATGAGCGAGAGGAGAGTTGAGTAAAAGTGATGAATATGGTTTTAGTTCCCTTTCTGAACCCAAGGCCACATGGGTCCAGTAACACCAGAGGAGCCAAAGGCCCAAGCAGTGTTTACTAGGGAAACCACCTCAGGATACCTAACAGACATGGGAGTGTTTTGTCATTCGAGCCTGGATTTTTGCTGATGCAAGTTCTGAGTGTACAATGAAGAGCATGATTTCCCTTGAAGATGCAAAGAATGACTGCATTTTGAATGTGAATTTCTATGAACGTAATAATTGTATGAGGCGCTTGAAAAAAAATCCCAAGGTTTTGAAATGGAAAGTCTCGGCAATCAGTTGGTAGAAGGTATGAGTTATTATCTGAAGAGAATCTGACATTGGCTCTCACATTCAAATCTCAGGTCCTGGGAATGCTCTTCATTTGTGGCTGAGACTTTCTAACGTGGCTCTTGGTCATTGTCCCTACAAGCACACTGGCTCCCCCACAAGGCCCCACTTTCCCCGGCTCCCTAGAACCATTTGTCCAGCTCCAGTTTGAATCAGTACTGTGAATCATCCTCATGCACTAGAGAAGCCATGAAACAGACACTGAGACAATATCAGTTCCTGTTTATAGTCACTGCTTTGTTCCCCCACCCACACAGAGAAATTTCTCCAAAATGACCAGAAAGAGAAAGAAATTGAGTTCATTTTTTTTACCAGGAAAGTTATTTCTAGGTATTAAAAATGTACAGTAATCCATGTCATGCATTTTTCACTGAAGTCTGAAAAAATGATAAATTAAGGAAAACTCCAAGGATCCCTGTGATACAAGAATTGTACCAGTATTAAGAACTCTCATCTCTGACTTAAAAAATCCAAGTTTCTCCTTCACTTTCACATATGGCAACAAAATATTGTTGTTAACTAGAAAGGGATCAATAAGCAATTAAAACAATTTTTTGAGGGACAAAAACTAGAAAGACAAGTTTGAACCCTCTTTCTTTTCCCACGTTCCACAATTTATCTTTGAAAAGGTTGCTAATGAATGGCTAAGGGCCACAGAGAAAGTCACGAATTATTTCCATTCAGGGGGAGCTGGTGTTATAAAACATTCCTTTCACAGCTTTGCTACCTGGATATCATCATTAGCAAAATGATCAAGATGGAGACATGCTCTGTTTCTTGGTCTTCTGTATTAGCTGGTTCTCTGATCTCAGTGGTAGCCTTGATTTCACAAAAGGAACTGACTACCTATCTTTATGATATTTACTCAACTCTCCCAGGGATGCAGATGATAGAGTATGTGTCCCTTCCTTTCTACTCAATCACTCCACTTAGGAATAGGTGATACAAAAACTTCTGTGGCATATTAGAAGTGAGAAAACATGACCTAGGCCTTTCCATTGGATTTCCCATTTGTTTCTCCACCCACAAAAAGAAAGAAAAGCAGAATGGCAAGTCAGTTGGAAGGATGAAGGGTTAAGATGAGTGATGAGTGATTCGGGCTCTAAGCTCCTCAACAGCAACAGTTAAACCTTACTGATGCAGATAATAATAATGTTGATAATGATGATGGAGTACCATTTTATATTTATATGGCATTTTCCCCACCACAATCCCAGGAGGTGGTCCATGCAAGTATGATTATCCCCATTTTATAATGAGGAAAAAATGAAGCTCAGATTGATTGGAGACTTGAACTGTTAAATGTTGAGAGCTGGCATTTAAGCCCAGGTTCAATGGTCTTTCCATGGTAGTAGAGATAATGTTCTCAGTTTCTGACTTTCCCTTGCCATTGCAGACACAACTAAATTCAGGTTTAGAATTGTGTACCTTAATTCCTTTCATTTTCAAAAAATGTATTTTCAGCCTATATGTGGTACACAAGAAGGAAATTTGACACGAAACCTTGGTAAAATGGGAAGACTACGCACAAAATAGCGGCAGAAAAGTGGCTTTCCATGAGAGAAGCACCGATTCCAGTCCAAGATAAGCTTCGTTAGGGTAGGGACTGGTTTTTGTTTAGGTGTTTTTCTCCTCCGTGCTTTATGCTAGTAGTTGAATTGAACTGAGCTAAGAGGGGGAAAAAGGGTTGTCTTCTTTGCAGGGCATTTCAAGTAATATACAGAAAATACTGGCATCTGTGAGCATACCCAGCCACAGAGAAAGCCCTGGCTGGGGAAGTCCCTTGCTAGTTCTATACTGCTTTCAGCTTTAAAAAAAATCTCGCTACTTTTGATGTGGGGAAATGGCATGATCTGTCCTTCTGGTGCACAGAAAAAAGCATACCTCATTGTGGGCAAAAAATAAAATAAAATAAAGACTCAGGCAAACATAGGATGTTGTTTCTGATTTGCATCAGAAAGAGGAAGGTCTTCTCTTGAAGAGATTTGAACATTAAGCAATATTGATATGGTGGAAAGGTCACTCACTGGCTCAGGAGTCAGAATATCTAGTCTTAGCTCTGCTATGACCTCGGGCAAATTCCTTGCTTGCATCAGGACCTCAGTTTCCTCCTCTGAAAAACAGGGGCCTGGATTACTTGAGTTAGTGCAGTATAGTAGAAAGAATGCTAGATTTGGAACCAGAGATCCTGGGTAATTCATTTAACATCTCTGGGCTTCAGTTTTCTAGTAAACTGGGGAGAGGGTAGATTGGATGACCTTTAAGGTCCTCTCGAGCTCTAAAAATCTATGCTCTTCCATCTAATCCTACACGTCCTAATGTATTTGTGTCTTTTTTTTATCAGGCTCTGAGCTCCTTTAGGCAGGGGCGTTTTTGTTTTTAATTACATCTCTGGCACTTAACACAGAGCCTGGCACACAATAGGCACTTATTTATTATTCAGTCATTTTTCAGACTCTTCATGACCCCATTTGGAGTTTTCTTGGCAAAGATACTGGGATGGTTTACCATGATCTTCTGCAGCTCATTTTACAGAGGAGGAAATTGAGGCAAACAGGATTAAATAACTTGTCACACAGCTAGGAAGTATTTGAAGGTCTAAGGCCAAATTTGAACTTGGGAAGATACTTTCTGATTCTAGGGTCAGCCCTCTGTCCTCGGTAGCACCAGCCAACCAGCCAGCCCTCCAGGCTCAGCACTACCCACTGTGGCACCACCTAGCAGCCTAGTAGGCACTTAATAAATACTGATAGTGAGTGTTTACGCTAAGCTTGTTGAGTGACTAATCTGATGATCTCTAAGCTCTTTTCTGGCTCTAAAATTTGAGGAGTCTATTTTACCCTCTGATTTCCCCTTCAAAATGAAAAGAATTCACAGTAGAATAAATGAAAGTATTTATTCCATAACAAAACGGGGAAAATCAGCTAAGGGAACTTGTCATCCTAAGAGGTGGTGGTATAGTTGCACACCCGAATACATGTAAAAAAGGTTTGGATGACTCTATGTCGCTAAATGGCCCGAAATGAAGAAAATTGGAAGAATTCTTGTTTTCTTCTGAATTCTTGAATTTGAGGTCATATTCTCATGTATGATATCTTGCAAGAGCTCTTGCTTTCAGAAACAGAACCGGAGTCGGAATGGCCATGGGACCGAGTGTGAGTTCCAATGTTCCTAAATGACACTGGAGGTTAGAGGAACGCTTGGTATTATCATAAGAGTCTTAGTCCATCCTCTGAACAATTCAGGCTTTGCGAAATTGACATCAACAAGACCTGTTTATTGGCACTGATCTTTTAAATTTGCTGTAGTCACAAATGAACTCCCTTCTACCTCCCTGACTCAATCACTGAGAACAACCAGGGGCTACAACTTTCAATGGCTCTGCCATCTCGCTGACATGGACACTCCTTCCACGAGTACAGTGTAAACCGTCCATACCTTTTCATCTTGTACAAATCTTGTCTAGGTCCTTTTGTAAATTCCCCATAATGGATTTAACCAGCATGCTAGAGGGCTTCCTCTGGGTCTTTGAATATTTCATGGAGACTAGCCCAGCACTCTAGCTGCCCATCTGTTATTCCTCTCTCGCACTCCATGACATGACTGACCCACCTCCTTTTCCAGTTTCATATATATACATACATATATTATATATGTATGCATGCACACTTGTGTATTTAGAGATAGAAATTCTCTATTTACATATCCAAACATGTACATATGTGTTTATGTATGTGTGTGTATGTATATATAGAGAGAGATCTATCTATCAATCTATCACAGTTGCCACTTCTTGAAGTCATTGTCACTAGTAGAGTGCCACAGATTACTTTCATACAAGTGCATGTGGAAGAATATCCATATATGTATATACATGCTCATGTGGAAATGATAATTAAATGGGGTAGAGGGTAGGCAGGAACAGACCTCCCAAGGAGGAACTCTTACTGGCTCTTTTTCTACAACTGATAGTCTTAGAGAGATTCCTGAGACACCAAGAGAATACTTGCCTCAGCATACATGGCTAATATGTGTCAGAGGTGGCATTTGAACTCAAATCTTTTTTATTCTAAAATCAGCTCTCTAGCCACTAGGTCATTGCCGTTCTTCTGTTGTACATCCCTGCAATCTGAAAAACAAAAATTTCCTCCCTTTCTTAGGATCTGTTAAGTAAAAGTAATGTCTTAAAAATATATTAGGAAAAGCCTAATTTTGCACCCTTCCTCTCTCCCTACCCCAACTTAAGTAAATTTTATTACTGGTCTTCTGAAACCCAAACAGCCTAAGAGGAGGTTTCAAAAAATGGTTGCATTTTAATTGATAATTTAACAAGTTCATTAAAACTTGATCATCAAAAAAAAATTCATAAAAACTGTCTCCTTATTGTTTAATACAGCTCACATGACCTTGAAGGTTTACAAAGTCAATGAAATATTATTATCCACATCTTACACATGGAGAAACTGAGATGCAGGAGCTAAGAAAGCATCAGAGCTGTAAACCCAAGTTCAGTACTTTCTCTATTACTGTGAAGCTTCTGGATTTTTCGTGAGATCTCTGCTTAGATTACCCATCATCTCTCCTGATTTTTCCATTTAGAATAAGGATGGCTTTTCCATTCACATTTTTCCCTTTAGCATAACGGATGATGACAACTCCAGAATATATGTACAATGTGAAATGGCTTTAAATTTCAACACTTGATCTTATTCTTTTTCTCTAGCCAGGAAAAAATAGAAGTTGAAGTTTAAAAGGTTAATATTTGACTTCCAGGCCCATCTTAAATTCCTACTTGAAAAAAGTAAAATGGCTTTGAAGTAAAGGATCACTGATGTCTCTCTGATAGCAAAAAAAAAAAAAAAAAAAAAAAAAAAAAAAAAAAAACCAAAAAAACCCCCTGCTAAACTAAAAAATAAGATATCAGATTCTTAGTCAAACTAGTCTTTTCAAAGACCGAATTTCCCAAGTCCCACAGTCTGTAGAGCTACGTTTCCTGACAATTCGAGAGAGCTAACTTTTTTTTTTCAACCTTAAAACACTTGCCTTTGAGCATCAGATGATGAAATGAGATGATATGTGTAAAGTGCTTAGCACAATGTCTAGCACTATATAAATGTTAGTTATTATTATTACTGAGTAGTCCCATCCTCCACCTCTACCAAATAACCCAATGTAAAACAGTGAGGCGGATGGACAAATTAGTGTAAATATAAATATAAAAAAAGCAGTCACTGGGGAAGATGTTTTCACATACATAAAAACAAGCTACATAGAGGTCAAAGGCCAGGTTCAGCATTGGTGCTTTTTCTAAAGCAGATTCCTCACTAGCATCCTTTATTCTGAAAGAAAGACACTTAATTAGCTGAAGGGCTTGGTGCTCTGCCTTCAAAAGCATGCTCCTCTTCCATTCTCTCAAAGGTCTCTGCTCTGACATTATGCTATTATCAGCATTAGCCTTTGAAATCAACTCTGCTTTTTTTTCTCTCTAGGGAATTAGAAGGTAAATTTAAAAAAAATTACATTTTTTCCTTGCTTCTATCAAAAATAAACACACAAAAAAGACACAAAGGAACATGGAATGACAGAGAAAGCATTCCCAGGGTCTCCTGAAACTGGTCTAATGTCTTGGGAGGGGACTAATTTTGCTGGTTTTCAAAAGCCCGTGTGAGGTCTCTCCAGACCAGTCAAGAATGAACCATGAAAAGAGGGTTCTCTCCATATGAACTAAGCTGGTTTTCTCATTTTTCTCTTCAGTAGGAGGACATGATATAAGGGTTAGAAAAAAGTCAATTTGTAATGTTAATTAAGATGACATTAATTCAATCTGATAAGTCTGCTCAACTAGTAAAGCCCAAACCAAAGCAATAGGCACCGAAAGGAACATGGGTTTCCCTTATAATTCCCTCCAGGGAAAAAACAGAGCCCATGAGTTTTAAGAGACTAAAAGATCCATCTGGCTCTCCCAACTTAGGCTAGATCTAAGCAATCTCCCAATCATCATTTTCAAAGTAAAACATTCAATCAACCAGTGACTTGGCCTACAGGATATTACACAAAGGTGACTAAAACTTTATCTTTAAAATGTACTGAACTGACGATAAATTCGGTGAACTTAAGAAGACTTTCCCCTGTGACTTAAAAAGTGTCCTTTTGTAGACTCGTAACAGGATCACAGATCTGACTGGGACATCTAGTCTAACCTTTTTATTTTGCAGACAGGGAAACTGAGGTCCAGAGAGCAGAAATGACTTTTCTAAGGTTTTCTTTCTGTGTTTCCTATTAGCAACCTCACCCTCAGCCATCAGTAGAGCACTGAATTAATTGAGAGACAGACATTTAAGTACTCACTACTCGGTACTTCACTTTGGAGCAGATAGACAGCTCCTCCTGCCCTTGAGCTTACAGTCTAGACAGGGGAGACAACATGTATATACATGGGTATATTTTTTAAAAAAAGGACACCAGGTAATTTTGCTGCAGAAGCCAGCAGCGGCTGAAAAGATCCCTGCTGTCATTTTCTTCCACGTTTGAAAAACAGGCCTATTGTTGAACTTTCACCTCCTCTCCCTTCAGGAATCCCACCATGGGTGCAGAAGCAAAACCAGCTGGGCCAAATTTGTGACTGCTTGTGCCCAACTTCCTTTTCAGTTGAAAGGAGCAGTAAGGGGTACAAGTGAGCAGCTGGGGACAGGATTTGCCCTTCCTATGCTTATTTTTCCTGACCGTGAGCACTGCCAATCGTGTTAGGTGTCAGCAGGGGTGCACCCAGCCAGGAGAATGGTGTTTACTGGAAGCTTTGAAATAACAGGTGGCCCGGAGGAATTTTTTACTGTATCCCGCCAAACTATTTCCAATGCTTGGGGAATCCAAAAAAGAGTTCCAGGTTTTAAATTATTGCTTGGCCTTCCCTTCTTCCTCTCAAATAAAAAATATAGCGTACAGGTAAATCATCATTAGCTATAATCCCCCTTTGACATCCTCCTTCAGAATGTACATTCCTGGAGGCAATATTAACAGTAAGACCCTTTACCATATCCCCCGATACAGACTGTGCTCTCATGAACAGCTGCCAACATTCCCTCTGGAGGGAAGGAAGGGTTTGGGGAAAGGTGAAGACTAGAAGTTCTTCAGATTTACCAGCTGTCTGGTCAGTGGATGGTTTGGGGGACTGACTGACTGAAAGGGATGCAATTAATTAGTCACTGAAGATATAACGTTGCATCACAAACAGCCCCATATTCTATGGGGATTTTATCTGGCCTCTCCTGTTCTTCCTCCCAGTCAAAACACCAAAGTGCTCCATCCTTGAATGTGTTACTTTGCAGCTAGAGCCCTTCCTGTGCTCCTCTTTCTGTCCTTCAAAGGTCAGATTTCATACTTTGGGTTCACTTTTTTCCCCAACCAGTTACAACCCATATTTCTTGTCCACCACAAAGCCGTAGGAAAAAGGAATGGGGATACTCCACAACATACTGAAACACACATTTTTCTGCATGCAGGCATATATGTATAATATTTTATATATATTTATGTATCTACACAATACACATCACGGATACGCAAACACAGGAGCTTGACGCCCGGACCCCGCCTCCCCCAACATTCTTTAGGATAGTGTTCATTTCCTTTTGGGCTTCTGTGTTTTTGTCTTTGAGCAATTGTAACTCTTAATCACTGGTTACCATGTGCAAAATCCAAGGTGGTGTTTCTTAATCCTGCTTTTGCAACACCCTAGGGTAGCTCCGGTTCTCTAAGGGGCTGAGCTGGTGGAGAAAGGGGTGTCCTAAAAATCTCAGAGCAAACTGAATTGTACTCAAGTTTGCTTTTTAAAAATGAATATTGGCTTTCAGCACTCAGGGGACAGAGGGTGGGTTTCACAAGAGTCAGACCAACAAGGACAGTCTCATAGCACCTTATAGGATGGAAACCCTCCCAGCTAGAGCTCTCTCCTGTAAGCATGGGCGTGAATGGCTTTGATTTCTTTTTTTGAGTGACTTCACTTAAATCAGTCACATGATAAGAAAATGAAATTCCCTGAAGATGCAATGTCCTCATTCTATAGCAAAAGATGGACTACTGTACATGGCTGGAATTTTCATTTATGGCAAAATGTTCCTTCCCAGGGATTTGCTTTCTATTTTCCATTCAGAATCTGCTCTTAGAAATGATGATACGGATTTTAAGCAAATGTTCAGCCTCACAACAGCGCCTGCCATTCACAGGTAGCTCAAGGAGTTGTAATTGCCTGAGAAGGAAGGCCCTTTAGTGGGTAACGACTGTTATGTAAGTTTGGGCTTGTAAAAATCAATGAAACATTGGGATTTATCTGACTGGAAATGAGAAACATGCAGCATCTATAACCATGCCTCAATTACCCTTATCTTAGCCACTTTCTCCCAATTTGCCTCCAATATGCTCTCGCTGGTACTAGTTTCTCTCTCTCTCTCTCTCTCTCTCTCTCTCTCTCTCTCTCTCTCTCTCTGTCTCTCTCCTTCTCTCTCTCTCTCCTTCTCTGTCTCTGTCTCTGTCTCTCTCTCTCCTTTTGTCACTGTGTCTCTGCCTCTTTGTTCCCTCCCCTCCCCCCACTTCCCTTCCCTCTCTTTTCTTCCTCTGGAAAAGCTGCCACAACCAAGTGCGGAAGCCTGGGAAGTTATGTGGGGAAATCGCACAACCCCAAAGTCTGTCTAGTTAACAGGAGATGTTGACATGCCGTGACAGGAATCTTTCTTGGTACTCCTTGACTAGGAGGATAATATTCTCAGTATAGAGGTGGTAATGGAGTGAAAAGGAGGGAATAAGTCAGTCAGTCGACAAGCATTTATTAGAGAGATAAATCAGGGAACTGGGGAAGAGCCTCAGGGGTCTGCAGTACGATAGGCAACTCATTGGCAATGCCTTGCCCGGAAGAGGCACTGAATAAATGCTTCTCTGGATTGGGTTCTGCAGTGACCACCTCACACAACTCCACATGACGCAGAACAGAGCCCCAGGGCTATCTTGGGAAAGCCAGGGGTTCTCCGCCTCCCCATGCCGTCCACCCACATAAAGAAGAGCACTGAGGCTTACCTTGATTTGAGGTGGAGATGGGCAACTCACACCCTTGGCGGGAGGGGGGAAGACCTAGTCCTTCAGTTATAAAAAGGACACTCCCAACCCATCCTCGCAGAATCCTGCATTCACATGGAACCTCAGAGCTGGAAGAGACCTCAAAAGCCATTTATTCCAACCTAGAGTGAAGTGGGAATCTCCACTGCAGCATTCTTGGAAAGTAGTCACTCATCCTGGGCCTGAAGAGCGTCAGTGAGTGAGAACCCTCTGGCCTGGATGTGACCCCCTCTACTCTGTGACAGTTCTCATGCTTAGGCAGCTACTGAAGATGACTGGCTGCCACATGAGGGAGAAGCTAGGAACTGTGTGGTTTGGTGGGGGAGAACACTCTTTGCACTACTGAGTAAATAAAGACACGGGAAGAAGAGAACAGCCTAGCACAGTGGGAAGGAAGCTAGACTTGAAAGTCCAAGGACTTGATCTAGAACTTTGGCTCTGCCATTTTGTGTGACTCTTGGCAAATCTGCTCACCTCCCAGGACCTTGGTTTTCTCTTCCGTAAAATGAGAACACTGAACCAGCTGAAGGCGCTTAACCTAAAATCTAGGGAGAATGTGATTTCTTTTGATAACTGCATTTCAATGTCATCCTCTAAATCACATTGTGTGCATTTAAATCAAATCACAGAAGGACACAGTAATCCTCCACCAGAATAATGCCTGAAATTGCTTTCATCAAAAGAAAATTTCTGTGGATCACCTCTTCTAACAAAGGGTGGGTCTGACTCAATTACCCTTCCTTCCATAGGGCTTCATTTGACAGGTCATCTCTTGAAGAGATCTCAAGATGGAGGAGACAATAAGTTTTCCCTAAGGTGACAATAGAAAAGAATGAGTGTCTTCATTGGGGAAGAACAGGAGTAGTCTGAGACAAGACCTCCTCTGGAGGTCCCTAGGCAAGTTGAAATGACCCTGAGTTTCCAAAGGCTATTCAGGGAAATCTAAATTCTTGCTGGTCCTACCAAGCCAGAGAGGCTTCTGGGACAGTTCCGGCAACACATTACATGTGGATCCTTCCTCACCAGAAGGCTAGATACCGAGTAATACATTTACAGGCATCCCACGATCCAAGAAAGCCATGTATCAGAGAATAATAAGGCTTACAATCTTAGTGGAAGGAATAGCCATCCCAATGAAGGCAGGGATCCTGTTAATCTCTTTGGGCCTTCTCCTTCGTGCACTCATAATCTAGCCAAATTGGCTCTCTGAGTCCACGTATGATATTCTGTTTCCTGCCTCCAAACCCATTCGCTGGTGCTCATTTGTGGAGCACATGCCCTCCTCATCTCTGACCTTTAACATTTCTAGCTTCCTTTAAAGCTCTGTTCAAGTGCTGCCTCAAGTGCTCCCTGATTCCTCTCGCCCTACCTAGTGCTAGGGTTCCCACTAGGATGGTAAAAAAAAATGACCTTGTATTATTTATTTGGTGTATGTTTCATATTTCCTAAAATGTTGTTTCCCCTCATAGAATGAAAGCTCCTTGAAGGCAGGGACACTTTCATTTTTGCATCCCTAGCACCTAGCACAGTTCCTGACATATAGACTTCATAAAAGTCTGTTGTTGAACCGAACCTGATTTATCACTAAGTAAGTTCTGGTTGAAGAGCGCCCTGGCACGAATGCTTATGGCAGCAAAGTTTAAATAAATAAATGATTGTATCTCTTGTACAGTAATTTTTTCCAGTGGTGTTATTAGGTTTGCTGAATCAATCCCCTTATGAGCAAGAACACCTGCTAGCTAGAATAACCCATCTACGGCCAGGGTGTGCCAAACCGCTCTCACTTGGGAAGCTGCCTCACCTGAATGGGGGCCCAGATCAGTAACTCTGACCTCATTAATGCTAAAAACCAGTCAGACACACACAATCGGCTGGCTTCAATATGCTTTCCCCCATATCGAGCCCGATCTTGGGGTCAGGATGCCTAGATGCGCTCTCCATAATTAGGCCACAATAGACTATAACATTTTCCCAAGTCAGCAGGAAATCAACAAAAGCCAATCCGAGATTCTCTCACCTGTCTAGGCTGAGAAGGCAAAGAGGCAGGTGACATATGTCGTTGGGTCCTCTGCGGCTGCTGCATCATCTGCTGTAGCAAAAACTGTGTACTGTTGGGCTGCTGGGCCTGCAGCTGCTGAGTGGAGGCCTGTGGAGGCTGCTGCAGGTAGTGGAGCAGGGACTGCTGCCCTGAGCTTGAAGTCATGGTTGCCACCTTCTGGGGGGCTGCCTCAGAAGTGAAGTGGGACAGGGGCTTGGTATTGCCAAAGGAAAAGGGCTCCTGACTTCCAGGGCCTTCATTCACCAGCCCGGACTGCAAGCCACCGGAAGCTTGCTGTAGGATCACACTAAGATTTTTCGAGGGATTGTTGCTTATGGTCTTATACAGCGGGTTCTGCTGCTGCTGCTGCGGCTGTGGTGGTGGCGGCGGCGGCGGCTGTGGCTGCTGCATGCTTGCGGGGGTACTGACGTTTGAGATCAGAGCGCCCTGTGGACTGAAGGACTGCTGATGCAGAGCTGGGCTGGAGAGCTTGTCTGGACGGTATGGTGAGGATGGATTGGTAGTGACCATGCTCGAGACCAGGCTGCTCGAAGGACTCTTGATACTGGTAGTAGGGATGGCCGGGGAGGTCAAGTTGGAAAGCATGACATTGGGAGGGCTGAACTGCTGCTGTTGCTGAGTGAGAATGGGACTGGACATCATCTCTGAACCAAAGGGCCCGGAGGGACCGCCGCTAGAGTTGCCGCTGACGGAGAGATTGGAAAGCAAGGCAGTGGGAGAGCTCTGGAGGTTGCTCCCCGGCAGAGTGGTGGATGATATTCCAGACACCATGATGCTCTGAGGGCTGTACGGCTGTTGGTGTGGCGAGGACCCCGGTGGGTACGGTGGAGAAAGGCCCGGAGACGCCATAGTAGACCAGCTGGATGTTGGCATTTGCTGTTTTGTAGAAGACACTTGCTTGCTGGCTGCCAGGGCCTTCAGTTGGTGGGCGTGATGCCAGTGAGGTCCAGACAAGGTGGGTAAGGAGCCAGTTAGCATATTCCGGGGCTGGCACTTCGTCTGGGTTGTCGAAGAAACGGGCGAGGTGGTAGGCTTGCTGGGAGGATGAGCCGGGTAGCTCGCTCCTGCCGAGGAGGGCCGCAGCTGAGGCGACCCGCTTGTCACCGTCTGGCCGCAACTAGGAGAAAACTCCTTGCTGGTGACGTGGTTCTCCAGGTGAGCCGTTTGAGGAGAAGGCTTAGGAGTGCTCCTCAAGGTTGGTGGTGCAGAAACTATCCCGAGTGGTTCTTCTGGCTTGCTCCCCAGAATATTTTCCAGATCGAGATCATTAGGAGAAGGGTCTGGCATTTTGGTTAGCTCTTCCAGGAGATCCTGAAGCTCCTGATCCACAGTCTGCAGACTGTTTCCTTTTTCATCGTAAGGAGCCATACTGTCCGCTCCGCCCATCGACCCTTTCTGTCCGACCTCTGTATTTGGTGGCATGCTGAACGAAGATCCAATGTCATTATCGTTCATCTGATTATTTTCCAGTAGGACCGAATGGTCAGCCATGCCCATGGAGGAGGAATTCTGATCCAGAGGAAATGGCGACATCTGTATCTCGGTACATGAGCTACTGGGGTTGGTACTCTGTCCCATAGAAAGAGTAACATCATCAAGGCAAGGTCTCTTAATGTCATGAGGGTAAAGGTCATCAAACGAACTGCTGTCGGGAAAGTTGTCTCCTTCCAGTTTCCTCTTAATGGATCCCTGGGACTGAAAGAAAAAGATAATAAGTATTTGGCACATCAGAGCAGCAAAGGAAATTAGTGAAACGGGGCTCTTCCAACAGAAGCCAGCTGCTGAAACGAGACCTTAAAGGTAAACCGGCCCCGCCCCAATTAAAGCAAGCAGATACGGGAGCTGGATGATATTTTTCTCAGCTCGTTTCTTTGTCTCCTTTTCTCCTAAACGGTTTTATTACATTTCAAATCGGGCAGTAAGCCCCTTACGTATTAAGCATGCCAGATAGTTATGTAAAAAGTCTTCTTTGCCCAATTAATGGGAGAGTGCAATGAAACGAGGCAGAAATCATCAATTGGATGAGCCGTTGCCAAAGCCAGACATTTAAGAGCTAACTAGGAAAAATCTAAGATATTTTTTGATTCCTCAGAGCCAGTATGTCTGAAATAATCTTCCAAGTGACACATGTTCCAATTTTTTGGTAAGTGACATATCAATATGGACACTAAGCTTTCAAACCGTCTCCTTCAAAGACGCTTCCTCAATCACCTTACACCTCCCGTCTCAGCTCGGCACTTTTGCCCGGGCCATCTGTCCCTCCGTGCCTGGCACGCACTGCCCTTCGCCTCACCCTTGTCCGATTCCCGGCCTCCTTTCGCACAGACCTCAGGTCCCCTCTCCTGCATCTACCGTACCGGGTACCCATCTCCCATCCCCATCTCCCCTCCCCGAGCTGCTAGTCACCTTCTCCTCCTCCTCCTCCTCCTCCAATTGTCTTCTATTTCCTTATTGCCCCAGCCCGACACACCATTAGAATGTAAACCCCCTGAAGACAAGGGCTAGTTAATTTTTCTTTGCATGACCCATTCCTGGCACGGTGCCCGGCACATAGTAGGTACTCAACCAATGCTCGTCGTGGAAGCGAATACTGGACAAATGCCAAACAACAGATAAAATCTTTAATCTGGAGGACGCTACCAAGCCTTGGACTTAAAAATAAAGTGAAGACATTAGTCACTCAGTCCATTAAATGAGAGAATTATTCATTCAGACCTCTTGAAAAATGCTCCCCGAACACAATGGTTCTTTCACTGGTTTCATTCCTCATGCCAGGCCAGACCTTCCTAAATACAATTTTCTGTGGCTATCATTTTAATAACCACACCCTGTATATCAATGGGATTAACACCACAGCCACAAGTGAAAAGGGACAATTGTGTGTGGGGGGGAAGAGAGATAGACTACCTGCATCCTGATTAATCAAGAGAGGAAAGGAGGAGAGAGAATTTGAAATGGAGCTAAATGCCAAGGGAGGGTAGGATGGCTCAGATTAGACAGGCTTCCTCTTTAACATAGCTTTAGATAACTTTTTTTTTAAAAGGCAGTCTTACAAGGAAATGTAAGGTTGACCTAATGATCCCCATGTTTCTTTTCTGACTAGCTTATACTTAAAGCTGAGCTCACAGCATGGATACCGTACACTTGCGAACAATAGAGAAGGCAGACAGCAGTCCCCCTTGCGAGTCTAATTTGGGCTTGGAGTTCTAAATGATCACCTGTCCACTTAATAAATGTTTATTGACTGACTGACTGATTGGTATATGGAGAGTTCCCAGGCAGAGTTCACAAGCAGCTGTGTTTAAATCCCAGGTCAGGAAGTTTTAGTCTCCTTATTTCACAGCTTCAAAAAGTAGGTTTCTCCCTACACACACGCACGCACGCACGCACGCACACAAACATACCCCTGGTGGCAGTCCAGAAATGACTGCTTAGAGTTTTCCCCAAACCTGCAACACCTCTAAAGGATAGCAGGCTCTCACAGAGGAGACTGCCAATCCAGGACAAAGGGGCCTGAAACATCTCCAAGTTCTCTGTGGGCAGGACTGCCAACTAGCAGGAGGAGAGAGAGTGGTTGATCTGTGCACAGTTCTAGAATAAAGAACTTCACTGAAGGCAGAGAAGATCGGGCCAGTCAAACAAGCAAATGCTTCTGGGACCTTAGCGAGACACTGCTAAGTTGGGGAAAGGGCAATGGAATGGGAGCAAGAAACAGGCTGGAGGCGGGAGGGCAAGTAGGTACCACCTATATTTCTCTCTCTCTTTTATTGCAGGATATATAGTCTTGAAACCTGTTCTGGAACAGGAGAACCCAGGAAGTACTGCCCCAAGCCTTTCTTTCTCTACCTTCTACCCCCAACCCCATGCCTTTCTATCAGCAAGAGAGAGGACCCTCAAAGAAACAAACACCAGTTATGGGCCACGAGACATTTCTCCTCTTTGGGGTTCAAAACACTGAGGTTTGGAACACTCCAAATCTTGGGACAAGAAAGATGATTCACTATAGCCAAGGCTCTTGGGTAACCCGACTGTCCCTAGGGGCTAAAATATAGGCCCTATGGTGCCAGAAGTTTCAGGATATAGTGTAGTACTTTGCCTTTCTCGGGCTTACTTTCAAAGGCTCCTTTGATCATACTTAGAAATCTTTTCGAGACAAATGTGTTGTTTCCAACTTTATGGTGAGGGTTTGCAAATGCTAGTCATAAAACTTGGACCTCACAGAGCCCTAGCAGTACAATTCAAATGCTGACCAACTTGAAACAAGGCCTTAGTAAAGAAGGATTGTAGAGAGCCAAGAAACAGAGGAGAGGGAAAAGAAAAAGAAAAGTGAACCCTCTGAGCTTCAGCCTTTCAAGCTAAGCAGTGGACAGGCCATTAGGCCAATTATCCAGATACAGTTTTCTCTCTCGATTTAAAAATGAAAAGGTTTGCTTCAGGGTTTCCTTCTCTGTTGTCACATGATCTGTGACTCCCTGGAGTCCATGATATATTCCTATGCTCTCTTTGCCAGAGGTGGGCCAGAGCTCTATTTTTCTCCAGCCCCACTCGAAGGCCAAAGGCCAAAATAGGTACACTGACATGGCTCTGGAGTGTTCTGATGAGAACGGAGTTGAGAATTTCACAAAGACACTTGCCATTTTAGGTCATGTGCTTCTAACTGCTGCAAACTCCTCACTGTTCTGGTTTGACTTCCAAAATCAGCACTACAGGATTCTGGGTCAACTAAACTCCATCTGTTGTTTTTGGCAGATCCTTAATCAACCATTCCTGGGTACTTCTAGACCAGGGGTTCTGGGGCCCGTGGATAGATTTCAGGGGGCCAATGAATTTGGATGGGAAAAAAATCCATCTTTATTTTTACTAACCTCTACTGGAATTTAGTATTTCCTTCGATGATTAAAAACAAAACAAACCCAAAAAACTTTATCACAAGAAGTGATCCACAGACTACGGGTGGACATTTACAGATAGGGTAGATTTGGGTAAAATATAAAGGAAAACTTTCTAACAATTACAGTTGTCTACAAGTAGCACAGGAACCAGGATGATTCAGTTGTAAGAATGCTGAATTTGGAACCCAAGGATCTGGATTCAGATCTCAGCTCTGCCACTTACTTTGTCAGAGCAGACAAGTCTATTTTCTTCTCTGGATGTTTCCCCATCTAGGAAATGAAGGGATTGGTCAGGAGGGGATGTCTAAGGAGACCTTCTAGTTCTAGAGCTTGTGAACCACTATGGGATGTGTTGTCTGGGAAGACAGTGAGTCTTCAATACCACAGGTTGTGAGAAGACCATTGGTCAGGGATGTGGAGAAAGGATTCGGCCCATTGGAAATAGTTGGACTGAGTGGCCTTTGGGGTCCCTTCTTGTGTTGAGACTTCCTTGTTACTCTGGATAATTTTCATATCGCTTTTGCCCCTTCCTGTTTTTTTCTTCTAATAATGAAGACAATACGAGATCCTAGGCTGTAAGAGCTAAAAGAAACCTTAGAGATCGGATGGACAACTCCTGTCATTTCTCCCCCATCCTTCTCTCAAATACCTCCTCTTCCGTCCACTCACACGGATGCCACTCTAGTTCAGGTTCTCGTCACCTCTCGTCTGTATGATTGAAAGAGCCTGGTTACTCTGCATCAAATTGCCCAACAGTTCGATCCATTCTTTGCTCGACTGTCAGAGTGATTTTCCTAAGGCTTAGGTCCGGCAAGGTCACTCTCCTTTATTCAGCAAACTCCAGTGGCTCCCTAATATCTCCTGCTTCAATTATATACTCTTCTGTTTGGCATTTAGAAGAACTTTGCACACCACAGATTCATTCCTCCTTTTTTTTTCACTTCCTTGCACATTATTTCCCTCCACACTTTATACAGTCCAGATCTATCACCCTACTTGCTGTTCCTCTTTCATGATATCACATTTCCCATCTCTGTGACTGGAATGCTCTCCCCTTTGCAAGTGTAAACTCCACCTATTCCTCTCTTTTGCATGCCTCTATTCATATACATATTTTCCCCCCATTACAATGGGAAGGGAGAGCCTTTTCTTTGTAACCCCAGAACTCAGCACAATGTAAACACTTAATAGATGCTTGAGCATAGTCCAACTCCCTCACATTAGAGAGACAGAAACTAAGGCCCAGAGAGCAGCTCTGACCCGCCAAAAGTCACACAGTAAATCACAGAACCAAAATTCAAACCCAGCTTCCTGGCTCCTAGTCCAGTACTTTGCTTTTGGGGGTGGGGGTGGGGAAGGGGGACAATTATGACAACTAGTATTATTTGGAATGAATGATTTCATACCAACATCAATTTTCTACACGCTGCAGAAGTTCAAATTCATTCGCAAAAGCAAGAGCAGAGTAGACAAAGCTACCAATGTGATCTCATATGACTTGATAAACAATCATTAAAATTCATTGCAGAGCATGTGATAGTTCTCCCTCCCCTCAAATTATTAGGGAACAAAGACAGTCCTTTTGATCTGGGCCAAGTTCAGCTTTGAACTCAACATTATTTCTAGTCTACTTTGAAAATATGACAATATGGCTACTTTTTTTTTAATGGTCTTAGAGAATGAAAAAAAAAAAGGCAAAGGTTTCTTGGAGGTGGTCTGGCTCACCAATGTACAGGCCCTGTTCACAATGCTAGCAAAGAAGGGGGAAAAAATCCTAATTGTTTGCACTGTTCTTTCCGAAATCTACCAGGCATAAATTATGAACGTTTTGTTTTGAACTTCCTACGCTTTGAGGTATACAGGAAAAAAAAATCTCCCTTAGTTCCCTTGCAAAAGCTGTCTATATTTTCTGCTGGGTGAGGGATAGAATGACAGAGCTGATAACTAAATAAACATTCCACTCTATGCCACAGGGGCACCTCACTTTGGGCACCGAGAAGCAGGATGAGCCCTCATCAAATTGGGAAGTGGTTTGGCCCGGGCTTCCAGCTCCCTTTCTTTAGGTTCTCTCCCCACCCTCAGTTTGTATTTTAATTAAAACAACAACAACTAGAAGCTTATGGCGGAAAGTCAGAATCAGCCTAATAGGTAGGGAGGTATTTGGGGGTTGGGTTGTCTTGGATGGGGAAGGGGAGCCATCTTTAGGGCTCCGTATCCCATACACAATCCCACTTGGCAGGGGGACTCAAAGGTCCCACTGGGAATGCATTTCCCAGTACTATATCTACTTGGCAATACCCAGAGCCAATCACAGCATCTCTCTTGGTGAATTTCAAAGGCCTCTAGCTACAGGTAGTTTTTCAGCCTCTACTAGAGAATGGCTCTCCCAGCCCATCATGGTCCTAAGTGGAAAGAGCACACTCCAAATTTAGTGCTCTTTATAATCCACTCGCATGGACTTCTCTGGGTCTAATTTTTCTCTTCAGTAAAATTGGGGGGGGGTGTGCATCAGATGATATCTAAGCTCCTAGCCAACTTAAACTTTATAATCCCCTGACCATATGAACCCATGAACCTATTACTTTGGACTCTTCACTGAGAATCCCTGCAAAGAATACCTCCAAACATAGTTCATAGAACTCGGGGTAGAGCCTTCCACAGAACCAAAAATCTCTTTGTTATGTGGTTAAACCATTGCTGACTTTATCTAGTTGACAAGTTTATATTTTAGCATACTGGATTTTCTTAAGCACGATTTTGCTCTCAAGAAACAGCTCATGTAGTAAACTAGATCCTCGAATCAGATCTATATTGTAACCTCTTTTGCGAGTGGCCAGCACAGCATGTGAGGGGCTCAGGCTCACTAACGTGGCCCAGCTTGCTTGCTAGGCAAATTTTACCTCCTCCACAATGGCCAATATCAGTGAAGTCAGCACTTCATTTTGGGTCTATTGAAAATCATTCTCTGCACTTCCTTCCCTTCTTTGCAGGGGGTGTGTGTGTGGTGGTGGTGGGGGGAGGGAGGATGACTATGGATATGGAACACTGCATATACTGTCCTGCTTGATTGATGTGTGGATTAGTTTTGCTGAACTGCTTTTTTCTCCTTTCTTTTTTTCTTCTTTGTTATAAGGGATGGCTCTCTGAGTGGGAGAGAGGGAGGGATGTACTTACTGAGAAAAGAAGGCAATGGAAAAGCAAAAGATGTCAATGAAATTAATTTCAACAAGAAAAACGATTCTCTCTTCTCATTTCTGCAACTTAACAAATATGTAAACAACTGATATTCATCAGCTGGAATATCTTCTTTCAAATTCTTTGGACACAAGGGTTTTCTCAGGAAAAAGCTCAAATCAAGGGGAGAGATGGGGAAAAAAGATGATGGGCCCCGATCAGGGCTGTGGTATAAGGATTTTGTACTCATGGGGCGCCACCGATCATTCTGGGACACTCCCTTTTCCTGTTTCCATCAATGGCACTGACTGAGCTGTCAGTCATCATCAGGCCAGCTGGTAATTATTTACAGAGTATAACAATCTGGGGGGGGGGCTGTCCTCTCCTCTTGTGGAGGATTATCCCCCCCCAAAAGGATTCTTAAGCAGCAGCATGAGGACACCAAGTGCTGATTGCTGAGGGTGCCAATGGCTTCCCAGAAGCACAGTGGAGGGCACCTCAAAGGTCATTTGGTCCAACGTGTACCTCTCTCTAGCTTCCCCCTACATTGTCCCTATTTCTGTTCTCTGGGGCCAAATGGAATGAGCCTAATCCCTCTTTCACATGACAACCTTTCAAGTATTTGGAGATAGTCATCAACCTGCTTGACCTTTTCTGGATGTACTCCAGTTTATCAATAACCTTCTTAGAATGTGGTTCCCAGAACTGAACAGAACACACCAGCTGTGAGCTGATCTGGGTACAGGACAACAAAGCTATCCCCCTTCTTTAGTTCTGGACACTGTGCCTTTCCTCACATAGACCAGAACACTTCAAGGTTTTTTTTCTTCTTTTGGCTGCTTGATCACATGGGTTGAAAATGCCTAGGTGATGACAAAACCTCCCAGATCCTGCATCTTGGGGTCTCCTTTACCACTATGGAACTTTGAGGGGGTGGGGAGATCCTCCAGCTATCATTAATGATTTCTCATGATTCTAATGAAATCATATTGATAACACATTATAATAAAATTGATTTCTTCTTCTTCTTATCATTATTAAAGATTTAAGAAATGTCTATATTGTAGTTGGCACCAGGTTTGGATTGCCAACAGTGATATAGGTCAGCATACAAACACATAAGTGATTATCAACACAGTTTATGCACAGACAGTGGGATTCGACACCACAAAGAAAATCCCCCTATACCACAGAATCAGGACGTCTGCATTTCAAGAAATGAGAGCTGAGAACGGCAGGGAATCCTAGAAGCTGACTGACTCCTAAAAAAGGCCCTGACTCACCGACTAATCTTTGCAAAGGGGTCCCGGGAGGGGAAGATTCTACCCCTGCTAGGAAGGCCCTCTGACTGCCAATGAGTCAACACTTCTATGGTACAGCTCACCGAGTGATGAATCTGAACTCCACATTCTAAAGCTCATCCTCTCTAGTTGTTCCTTAGGAAATGCAGCTGTGCTAACATCATCTCATTGACCCGTGCCCCAACTGCTGCTCTTGCCAACAATTCAGATCTCAGCCCGGCCACGTCTGGGGGTCCCACACAACTCTTGCCCATCTCTTTGTTTAAGTTCGTAATATGCTGAGTTGGGGGTGGGGAGTTACTGGATGTATTTTGACATTGAGAGGACACAGTGAAGCAGAGGGCCCTTGGGTCTTGCCATGGAACTAGTCTTCTTCCCCCAGCCCCAGTACGGTCTTTCCCTTTTGATAGTTCCGACCGACTCTTCTTTGAAGTTTCTCATTGGTTCTATGCCGCAGCCTGCTTCCACCCACCATGTGCCTTTCTATTACCATCTGTGGAATACTCAATTCCAAATCTTCAGAACTGTAGTATTTTGCAATTTGGAGTCATACAATACTGGTAAAATCAAGATGGGCCCTTGTTTCTAGCAGAAGCCCGGGAGAGCTCTGCAATTTCCCTGAGACAATTCAACCTGCTCTCTTCCTCCTGTTTAATTCTGAGCCCAAGTCGCTGGCCAACTGCACTGTCTGTCCGAGCTTTTTCTCCCCTCTCCACTGTCCCCCACCTTTCTCCCCACCATGGCTACTGGAGACACGGCCGCTAAGACAGTGTTACTATTATATATTATATCTATATAGTTGCTGTGAGGGTCAAATGAGAGAATATATGTAAACCTTCGAGGAGCAATAAAAATGTCAACTAATTATTATTACCTCCATCTCAGAGTTGTTGTGGGAAAAATGCTTTGTAAACCTAAGGCATTATGGCACCAAGAGCGCTTCTTATTACTGCAGAAAGGGGAAGCACAGAGGAAGGGGAGGGAAGCGAGGAGCAAGGGTTTAACTAAACTGACCCAAGGTTTACTGCTGCTCTTGATTGCCTCGTTTTTAAAAATACCACACACTGTCAACCCAAAGTGGTCAGCATTTGCCAGAGGCAAAGTGTTTGCTGTACTCAGCCATCCATACTTGAGTGTTTGTGGCTTAGACAAGCTTCGATGAGAGCTATCTGCACATCAGCCCCAAGGGTTTCAAGCAGCCCCGATGAGAGCAGTCACGAAAGGAGCAAACCCGATCTGGCAATTTTCCATTCCAACCTACAGATTTCAAGAAATGCTTTGTACCTTTTAGTAGCCACAGCAGTTGGGAGGACTGACACTTCCAAGAGTGGCTCAGGGCTCGGAGATCTAGCTTGTTTAAACAATAACATCCTTTCTGACTTTCTAAAAAGGACCGTAGAAACAGAACATCCTAGAGGGGGTAGAGACGAGAGTACTCATGTAACCTACCACCTCATTTGACAAAGGAGTAACTCGTGGCCCTCAGAGAAATCGTTTGCCTAAAATGACTACACAAGTAGTTAGGGGCAGCTAGGTGGCGCTGCAGCGGATCCAGTGCCAGAGCTGGAGTCAGGAAGCCTCCTCTTCCAGAGTTCAAATCTGGTCTTGGACACGCACTTAACTGTGTGACCCTGGGTAAGTCACTTCACCCTGTTTGCCTCAGTTTCCTCACCTGTAAATGAGCTGCTGATGGAAATGGCAAAGCACTCCAGGATCTCAAGAAAATCCCAAACGGGGTCACAAAAGTTGCACATAATTGAAACAACTGAACGACGACAAAGATTCGACGACGACGACGACAACTCAACAACAACAATAACAACACAGGGAGTCAGTAGTAAGGCTAGAACAGAAACTCAGGTCTCCAATTCATAGACCAGTGCTCATTTTCACTATATTCTCGTATCTCTTGTCACCACTGCTCCAGGAACTAAAAGGGCGGTTTGGGCTGGCTACATAAGATCTTAACTCTGAGGTCAGGAACTGGGCATTTCTAACTTCAGGAGTTCTAGGAACTTTAGGAAACGAGGGCTTTTCCCCATCTGTCCCTTGGAAGAGAATAGCTAGCCAGCGTCCCTGCCTGCCACTGTCGGTGGCCTGGCTAGGCCAGGCTCCTGGAGCTTTCCTCCATCTGTTTCATCATGATGAAGAACAATTTGAATAGAAAAGCAGCATCTAGAACATGGGAGGTCATGGTCCTGCTCTACTTTGTTCTGGGCAGATCGCATTTGAAGTGTTTGTATACGAGTCTGGGTACTGGCTTTGAGCTAAGAGAGCCCAGAAGAAGATGATCAAGATGGAAAGGGGATTGGAAACCATGCTGCATGAGGAGAACTTGAAGAAACTGGGAATCTTGGGCCAGAAGAAGAAGAGACTTAAGAAGGGCAGGGCATTGGACTTGAAGTATTCAAAGGGCTGTCTTATGTGACAAGGGATCAGAGTGGTACTGTCTGTCCCCACGGGGCAAAACTAGGCACAAGTTATTGGGAGTCAGATTTCAGCTCTACATCAGGAAGATCTTTCTAGTAATTAGAGCACTTCTAAATTGCAACTGGATGTCATGGGGGAATTAACGTGTTATCCTTCTCTGTGAATCTCCATGCGTGTCTGGAGGATCACTCGTCCAGAATGCTCCAGACTAACTTACCTCTGAGGCCCTTTCCTTCTCTTTGTGGTAAAGCTTGGTAAACAACTAGATTTCAACAGGGATGGTGATGATAGCATTTATACAGTGCTTTAATATTTGCAAAGTACTTTATTGACCCATTTGATCCTTTACACAACAACCTTGGGTCCTAAGTGCTGTTATTATCCCCATTTTACAGATGAGGAAACCGAGGCTAAGAAAGGTAAAGTGACTTGTTCCAGTTCACATAGCCTATGAGCATCTGAAGCCAGATGTGAACTCTGGTCTTCCTGGCTCCAGATCCAGAGCTCTATCTACCATACCACCTAGATGAAGACAATGATGATAAATCACCAGCTCAGGGCAGCATCAAAATTTTGGCTAAGACTTGAAAGCAGTTGGGAACAGCATACTGCTCATAATTCTATCCCAGGGAAGGCACTAGGTGCTAGGCAGAAGACAGTATTCTTTGTGCTCGACCATCCTGGATTGGTGCCCTGGGCCTGTCCAGGCTCAGAGAGAGAAAGACGACTCATTGTACAAAAACCAAGACGTGCCTTCCCTGGGACGGTTAGGAGCCCTCTGTAACTCGCAGAAACTTGACACTGTCCTGAGGTGGTGATTTACCATCACAGTCATTGTCAAGTCTCCTTAGATCTCGCTCTCTATAAAACATTGGAATCAAGGGCTCGATCAGCAGTCCCTCGATCTGACCTGATTTAGACTGGGCAAGGAGAGCAAATATCGGTGACAAGGCAATTAATTCTCTTGGTAAGTAGAAGTTCCTCAGAATTTCACAGACTTCACAGATCACGGAAGAAAGAAAAAGCTATTACTAATTCTTCCCTTGATGCTATACAATACCACCGAGAAGACAAAGATACAATGGTTTAGGTTCCCACTCGGGAAAATTTGACGGCTGGTGGCCTTCACGATCGCCAAAGTCCCTTCCACAGATCACCATCTATGCCCCCAAAGTTTCTTCCCCTTGGTTTGCAGAAGGGGGGAGAAATCGCATCCCCAGTAAACAAAACAAAGCAAAAACGGCCTCTGCCATGAACTAATGGGCTTGGAATATCCTATCTCTCTATGGACCTATAATCCATTCTCTGGATTTTACTTTCTTCCTCCATAAAATATGGCGTTGGAGGAAAAAGTAGTGGTCTAGACAGTTTCTGAGATTCCTTCCATTAGTCTCAGAGATTCTCTTACTCCTTTAGTATTGCAAGGAGGAGAAATGGATTCCATAGTTCTGTTCTCCTTAACTTCTGTCTCCTCATTTGGAAAATGGAGATAATAACTACACGTTCCTCCCTCACAGGGTCGTTCTGACAATCCTATTGTAAAGCACTTCATAATCCTTTAGACTATATATATGTATCTATGTATTTATATATATGTACATACACATATAAACGCTAGCTATGATCATTATTATTCTCCTACAAGAACATACCCCCTGGGTTTGACAAGCCAGCACGTTGCTCAAACAAGACATTTGACTTTATTGCAAATTTCACCTGCTCCTAAATATAACAGAATCGATTAATCTGTGGATTATCAGCAAGTCTTAAATCCCATACCCCGCTTTACAACACACAGCAGGCACGCCCCCCTCCCCCCCCCAAGCAAATCCCTATCATTATTCCAAGGTATTGTTTTTGCCCAATTACATTTCAGGGTGAGTTAGTCCTGTCCCCTGGCAAGGGCTTAAGCTGAAGAAGGGAAGGGAAGTGAAGATCATCACCAAATGATATCTCTATTCCCCAGTGCTTGCTCTGTGTAATGAAACATTAGCCTCTAACACGGAGACATGTAAGAACATTCCCCACAATGAAGGCTGCTAATTCTCAGCTCCTAAACTCTGGTCCACTGTGAGAAGTAGTGATCTACTTTTCAAGTTAGTTATTTGAGAGCCGCTGGAATTCAAACCCTGTCAATCAATCAATCAATCCATCTTTGTCTACCCATGTGTCAATCAAAGGGGCCTAGAGTTGGTAAAAAGCAAAATAAAAAAACCTGCTCTTGATTAACTGTTTCAACAGGCCCGAGCGGAACAGCATCCATTTCCTTCTAGGCTTGTGTCAGCAAACTACAGAAAGGCTATTAAATGAAAGAAGTGAGATTAGGTCCCCGAAATAAAGAGCATAATTGGAATTAGCCACTTTCCGATTCCCGCCTTGTTCTGCCATCCCTCCTTTTCAACTCTCTTGACCAGACAGACTTCTAATATACCAAAAACCATCTGAAAATAGTGGAAGCGAGCAGACAGTTGAGGGGCACAAAGCCTTCCTTATGTACTGCCCGTTGCCCCCCTTTTCCTATTGCCCCTAATCAGGAAACTAGATAAATTAAGGCCTATGGGTGGGACCCAGCATGAGGATACCACCTGCTCTCTTTAGCAACCCCCAACCATCTGCTGGGAGGAGAAAACAAAACAATAAGCAGGACAGGTGAGTGAGGAACCAGGAGCAGGAGATTTTGCAAACGGGCCAAAACACAGAAAAAATTGGTGTCGGGAGGGGGCTAGGCAATTTAACACAGAGCCATTCTAGCTCCGGAATAAAAGCCAGGCTTTCCTTTAATCCAGCGGGTGATGGAAAGAAAAGGCTCTGCATTCAACAGTTAATCCCAGGGTAGCTGCAGTAGTTCCCTGAAGCCTGGCCCATTTAAGGAAGCTAAGTCCCCTCCTATAGGGTCATAGATTAAGAAGGAAAAGGGACCTCTCTCCATCTAGGCCAGATGCCTCAATCACGTAAATATCTGCTGGCCACACTCCTGAGTGCGGTTAGAACTGGACTAAAATATAATTGGGAACTCTTTCACAAAATAAGTAAAAATGCAATTAGGCCCAGGAGATATGACCATGTAGTTTTTCTAAGTCAGTATGTCCCTGCAGGCATCCTTCTGATTTAATAGGCCGATTCCAACTCCATTATTTGACTGTGGAGGAGACTGAGGTCCTGGGGAAGGAATGACCTGACTGGCCTCCTAAAGCTAGTGAATGTCAAAAGGAAGCTTTGACTAGAAGCAAAGCTTCCAAACCTAAGACTCTCTATATGGTACCTGGTTGATGCAAAGGCATCTGGGTAGGCCCGGCCACGCAGATAGCGGGGAGACCTTTGTCCAATGGCTATGAGGCTGGAGTTGAAATCAGCAGAGCCTTGGATTCAAATCCCATCTCCTCTATTTATTTAGCTGTGGAAAACAGACCAAACCATTGGACTCTTAGGTTTTTTCATCTTTAAAATGGAGACAATGAAACCTGTAGTCCTAGTTCACAGGGCTGGTCAGACTCAAATGACAGGAACCTTAGACTGAACGAAATGACCGCCAAAGCCTAACCTAAATGGTAACCTCCTTGAGGGCAGGAACTCTCATTTGCCTCATTTTGTATCCTCGGCCACCGAAAACGACGCCTAGCAACATAGTAAGCTCTTAATAAATACTTACTGACTGACTGGCTGATTTTCCTTCAGTTTCTCCTCTCCCAAGTTCATTTGCAGAAAGCCTTAGGTGGTATGAGCCTTACATTAAAACTGGAAATGGTCACCCTCCCGAAGGGGGTGCAAATTCATGGCTTTCCAGGAAGGAAAGCCGGAGAACAATCTGGGCATCGGTTAGCTTCTGGAGGCCTAGGTCTAATACCTCTCGGGCATCACAATACCACTTCAGAATGGGAGGAACTTTAGCCAGGTCCATAGAGGCCCTGGCCCTCCAGAGCACGCACAGTCTTCTCAATCCACAGTTTGCCCTCTCTGTCAAGCAGGGTTTTAGAATGGAAGGATATACTCTCCCACAGGGTTTGGATTTCACCATCGCATCTCCAGTTTAGGAGGGGGAGACAGAGAGACACACACACAGAGACACAGAGAGACAAAGACAGGGAGAAGGGGAGAGAGAGAAATAGAGAAAGGGAGGAAGGGAAGGAGAGAGAGAGGGAGAGATAGACACAGAGACAGAGACAGAGGGAGGAGAGAGAGAGTGTGTGTAGTATGCTATTTACTACTGTCCCTTCCCCCTCCATCTCTTCCCACCAGCTGGAACTTTGTTGTACAGATGTATGCCTCGATTAGTCATCAGCAAACTTCTAGCAATCACATTTTCCTCCTAGAATATCAAGCGTGTTGGTCTGGCTACAGTTCTTGAAACGTATTTCCTAATAAGAAAGAATAAGAATGAAAGGCAGGCTTTTCTCTCCTAGTCCGGGACCCACCTGATATGGGCTAAAGGGTTCAGGGCCGACCTGGATGATATGGAACTGGAAGATTTCAAGCAAATCATATGACTGTGGTCTAACATATCCTGAATGACAGGGAGGTCTGCCATGTCACAGTTCAAGTTTAATGAAGTAATCTGACTTAGCAAAAAGAACAATGGACTTGGGAGTCACAGAATCCTAGAATTGCAAGTGGTGGAAGGGTAACTCAGAGGTCATCAAAGCCTGAAGCTCCTCTACATCATCCTGCTTCTGCTTGAAAATCTCCAGGGACTGGGAAACTCACCCTTCTCCCCCCAAAAAGTCCATTTTAATTTCCGTCTGCTTTAATTAGTAGAAAATCACCACCGAAGTAGAGCCCAAATCTGTGTCTCTGCCCCCAGTTCTGCTCTCTAGGGCCAAGGCCAAAGAGGCTAAGCCTTCTGACAAAGACAATGAGCCTTGGAATATATTTGAATACAGCTGTTACATTCTCCACCCCCGTCCCTAATTCTTCTTTTCTTTAGGTGAAGGATTTCCAATTCCTTTAAGCCCATCCTCACATGGCCCCTGGTGAGTTTCTTCATCCAGGCGCTCCCCCTCTCCTGGACAAACTCCAGTTCAACAATGGCATCTAACCTCGTTAGGCCTCAGTCACATAACTGTCAGCAGAGTCTGTAAAATGGGGAGAACGACTACCTCTTGGCTTTGGGGAGAGCCTTTCGTAGGGAGAAGGAAAGGATTCTTAGGATCAGTTATAATGGAAGCCGATGCTGAAAGAAACGGAAGGGCCCCGGTCTTTTATTCTGGTGAGAGAATCGAGTCTGGGCCCACAAGGAACTCCAGTCCTCCGCTTTCTGCTTAGAGCTCGGTCTGCCAATTGCCTCGCTTTCCCTGCCTTTTCATCTCCACAGAATCATTTTATGATAATAATAGCTTACATTTATGGAAGGGGTTGTTGGTTTTTATAGTCCATTAATTTCAATGCCCCATGGAACCTTTTCTATAGCCAATCAGGAGACTACATGGCTTCTCTCTTGGGCAATAGAGAGGTAGAGAGAGAGAGAGAGTAATTTGCAGACATCCTTTCTTTTAATCAAAAGGGAGATTGCAGCTCCATCTACCAAAAAGGAATCGAGGCGAATTTCACTCCCGGATTTCCAGGGGAGCCCCACTAGGACACCGACCACAGGGCTGTAGGCCACAGGACCAGGTGAGCCCTGGCTCGGATCAAGTCCTGCTGGTATTTCTGGTAACTAAACCCTTTTGGAGATGAGCCAAGTTGGAGCCATATCAGACCAAATTCCCAGGCTACAGCCAGCTGTGTGATAGCAAGGCTCCAGCATATGGCTCTTGCCAGAACAAACAACACTTAGAATATACTCACTGAGCCCCAACCTCTTAATAAAGGATGAGCCTCATGCTTCATAAAGACAATGGGTCCTGGAATTAGGAGACAAGGCTTGGAGCTTCCCTGATTTGTTCTTAATCTGCCTTTCTCCCGACTCCTCTCTCCCTGCCTCACCTTCTTAACGGGGTGTTCCTGTATGATACGGGGGGAGCCACCCAGTTACAGGCTCAGAAGGGATCTGTGGCTCGCTAGGCCTTTCCACATTTAGCTGCCAAGGGGTGGGGGTGGGGGTAGTTGCTTCCAGGCTTTTGCCACTCACCAGGCAACACTCAGTGGGCTTGATGTGGAGAACTGGGTTCCAATACTGCTTGATTATGTAACTTAACCTCTTGGAGCCTCGATTTAGTATCCTCAATAAGTGGGCACAGCTTCTTTTCCCAGACTTGCCAGGAGAGGAAAGACCCAATCAGTGACACTTTGGGAGAGAATTGTAAGGAAATCTGCTCTTACAGTCTATCTAATCTATTTTTTTTTGAATTTTTTTCAATTAGGACAGTAGAGAAGGGACCACAAAAGGGCATTTTAGTTCATTTCCCCCCCATCCCACACCCAGGACTTTCAATTTTGCCCTCTGGGGACAGGAAGGACAAATTAAATCTCGGTTAAGATAGTTAAATTTCCTTTGTTCTCTAAGAGGACCATAATAGCCTAGACGTGCAAGTGAATTGGATTGAAGTGAGGGAGAGCTGGGCAAAGGCACCTGCCTCACTTTCCCCTCCAGAGCCATCTGGGGCCAGTGGCCAGATAGAGATCCGGACATCTACAGTTGGCCCCGGATGCAATGGTGGACCTGGCCCTTTTTAAACTAAGGTTTTCAACAGATCTCAGTTTGTCTGGGGTTGCACCCATTCAGTGACTAAGGCTGGGTAACAGCTGAGGCAAAGAATCTTCTCTTTCACCTAATTTCTCTCCCCCCCCCCAATCTAAATAAATAAACAAATAAATGAATCTGGGGAGGGAAGACCCTCAGGGTTTCTGACCAAAGCAGAAATAACTGTTATTGGCATTCAAACTGAGTCAATCTGCACCCAAATAATGACTAAAAGGGGCTTGGCCTGGGAGGGAGAGAGGGGAAAAATGCTTTTAGAGCATTTGTAAGTAAGGGTATGATACCCTATGTGGACATAGGGACAGAGGGAAGGATGGAGAGAAGGAAGGAAAGAAGGAAGCAAGGAAGGGTCACTCAATTCAGTTGTAAGATTCCTTTCTTCCTTTCTTCATCCTTTCCTCCTTCTTTCCTTCCTTTATTCCTCCTTCCCTCCTTTTTTCCTCCTTCCCTACTTCCTTGGTGAGAAACCCTGAGGGTCTCCCCCTCCCAGATTTAGAAATCCCTTGAGTAATCCTTGAATGGCCTGGTCTCTATCTTCCAGATTTTGTCATCTCTGTGATGTGGGAAAGATTAGTTTCTAGATTCCCACATCATCTGTAATATTTCTCATTCAGAATAAGTCAGACATCCCCTTTACAAGTCTTTTCTTACCAAGAGAGAGTTTTCCATGACAAAGGCTCACTCAATCCAGTGATTTCATCAGTTAGAAGGGGGTATGACCTAGGAACCAAGGCCCTCAAGTAGGAAGGAGGCCTGGATTTATTCCTTGGTTCCATTGGCTCCAAGGGAATAACAACGGAACTGTGGCTGTCTGCAAAATGACACAAAATGTGCCACCTGACTTTTTCCAAAAGTCCCATGGAAGGGCTCTCACCTATCATGTCCTCATCTAAGTCAGCCTACATTTACAGCAAAGAGGCAGGTATGGATTTTGTCATGGTGGGGAAGAGGGGAGTTAAGGTAGTTAGGTGCCAAATAAATGTTAGCTAAATTGAAGCTGGGGTTCATGGGAAAATGGGAGAAAGAGAGAAGGCTCAGACACAGTAAGAAACTGACTCATTCAAATGAGGTTTTATGTTCTAAAGTGGTTTGCCTAATGAGGAGGGGATTATAAGCAGACAGTAAAAATATAGTTCCAAGTTAAAAATAAAATCCAGTGGAAATGATCTTTTATGGGTACGAATTTGGTAAGGAAGGAAAAGGGAGGTGTTATTTTGTTAAAAGCATGGGAAAGACCAAGGGACATCCACTGAACAATCACTGATCACCTGTCCAGAGTCTGGTCAAATCTAGCCCTTTCTCTTTTGGGAGGCAATGGAATCTGTTTCTTGTTCTGAACTTAATGATTTTTTTCCCTCAGAGGGGAAGAAGATGAAGAGAGAAGGAGTTAGGAATAGAAGCTTATGAAATACCCATAGTTAAGGAGCAGGAGGAAAAAAAATTGACACACCATTTCTGAGAGGTAGGAGGAGCTTCTGAAAAATCCAATGTCACAGAAACCAAGGGAGGAGTGTCGAGAATGGATGTTTAATAGGTTCCAATGATGCAGAGAAGCTGAACAAGAGAAGGTCTGAGAAAAGGTCACTGGAGCTTTTTCCAGTACAGAGGAGAAGGCTGAAATCAGGCTTCAGGAAGTGACATCTCCCCTCCACCCCCCCCCCCAAAAATACAACAACTATGACTTCTTTCAAAGCACAAGCCTGGTGCCATTTTCTCAGTGTTTTTAGACCTCTTCTCTGGAAATCAGTTTGCTTTGCTTTGTATTTACTTATTTAAGCATGTCTATCCCAGCTCCTCCTCCCTCTCCCTTCCCCGGCTCACCCATTGGAAATTCCTTGAAGGCAGAGTCTGTTTTGTTTACCCCAGAATCCTTAGAGTCTAACATGCATGGAGCCTCACACACAGTAGGTCCTTAATAAACATTTGTTGAGTTTCACTGGAAGTTAGGAAGGGAATAGGTGGCAGAGAGATGGAAGCCCAAGAAACAAAAGGCTGCAAAAGGATGCCGGGCTGCATGTGTCCTCACTGGCTATCACAGGGCCATCGCTCTTCCAGAATTTGGAAAGCAAAGGAAAGAGGACAAGATGACACCTGGAAGGGGTAGGCAAGATAAACCAGAGGGGTTTTTTTTTGATGGGGGAGGGGTAGTCACAGTCATGCTCATTTTAAAGAGAGGGAAGACCTGGGCAAGTTTGATAATGGAAGCGTTGGCTGAGGGATAGACTGGATCGATTATGGGAGTAAGTCAAGTAGAGATGGGGTTCAGGCTAGAGGTCAAAGGCCCATCTTCAAGAGGAAAGAAACCGTTTTCTCCAAGACTGGAAAAAAGGCAAGGTATGCTAACAAGAGACATCTTCAGTGAAGGCAGGGCTAAAAAAAAATAAATAAAAGTTATTACCCTCAAGTAGCTTACATCCCACTGTGGGGATATAATGTGCACAGATAATTATAACACCCAGGTAATTTGAGGAAAGAGAGAGAATTAGTAAGTTGGGGAGGCAGTCACGGAGAGAATGTTCACAGAGGCACTTTAGTGTAGCCTTAGAGGAGGCAGAGATGGGAAGGGAGCATGGGAAAAGGTGTGCACAAAGATGGATTACTGAGTTTGGGGACCAGCCAGTAGTCCAGTCTGGCTGAAAAGCAGAATATGGGGAAAGGCTTATTAGGAGGTGGATCGGAGATAGACTGCTGAACAGCTGGAGTTCTGGTGCCGTACTTAGAGCCTCAAGAGGATTCACGATTGGACTACTTGAACATGGAAACTTCTGTCAGAGTATCACCTGAGTGTTCTTTCCACGTGCCCTGATCCCCCAAATAAAATGGCTACTAGGGGTCTGGGCTGGTAGCAGAGATTTCCCATCTCCAAGAACCTGTTGAAGGGCTGGTTTAAATGCCATTTAGTTACAAAATCCCAGAAATTAAAGGACCCTCAGGAAGACATGATGCAAAGGTTCAAGTCCACTATTGGCAGTGGGCATTCTGCTTTACCCATCAGGACACACCAACAAAAACGTTCATGTAACGTCCCGTCATCATTTGCCAGATGGACTTTTAAAGCAAAATTCCTTTAAAAACAACAATTCATCTCCAACCCGTGCACTATTTTAATGGCCACACGCTTATGTAACGAGAACACGTGTTGGCCTCGAGTGCCAAGTTCTGGCCTGGAAAACTACCAACCCCAGTTATTGGCTTGGCAGCAAGACTGCCAAAGCCTGTCATAGTAGAAGAGGTAGTTTAGAGACTACAGAATAAACCATATTGCTTCCATTCTGAGCCCCTCTAAGATAGTCTATTTCCTCTTCTGAACCCTCCATAATTAAAGGCGGCTGGGAAGAAGGCTGAAACTTCATTCTGGCAGACACAAATGCCTCCAACTTCCTGCAAGCAGCACTGTAGCTCTCCTGCTACCTCTCCCTGCTCCCTGCCCTTCGACCTTTCTGCCTCAGAGCCCTAGTTATGGAAAAGAAACAACTCGGCCAAGAGTCCTCCCATCACCAGTCTGAGTGCAGAGAACCAGAGGCCTCTGCGAATGTCTGTATCCAGTGTCCGACGCGCCTAAGGCCTAAGCCAAGGGGAAGGACCCACAGATGACCCACATGTGGGGATCGTTCTGAATCAGGTGTCAGTCCCGGTATTTTCCAAGCAGGCAGATGACTGAATAAAGTGGGAAAAGCATTAGACGAGACCGATCTTGCATTTCTGGCTTTGCTACCTACTCACTCCAGGGACCTGAGCCAGCCTCTTCTCCTCTCTAGACTTCTTTTTTTTCCTTCTCTGTAGGATGATGAATTTAGGCTAAATTATCTCTAAGGCACCTGTCATCTTCACCTCTCTTTTTGGTCCCTCAGTTGGGGTCTATTTAGGGTCCCAAGAGACAGAAAGACTCTTCTGGCCCTACCTTCCCTGGGCCCTAAACTCAAAAGCCCATTTATGGTATATTTTTTAAAGTCTTGCTCTGGCTGTGATTTTTCCGAAGCAATGGACTTACTGAGCTTCTCCGATCGTCTCCATTCGTATTTGACCCATCCCGTCTTAACAGCCTCACGGCTCCTTCGTTCAAGCAACAGAGGAAGAGTCTACCATATACAAAGCTCTCTACCGGCCAGCTCCCCACCAAATGTGGACCTGGAGGCATCAGCTGGTCAGAAGAGTGTCAGGGAAAGGCGGGCCATCCAAAAGATACATGGGAGCATTAATGGAGGGCTTTACCACATGCTCACATAGGGAAGGCTTTTTTTTTTTTTCATGTACCAGATACTTCTCCTTTTAGCAAACTTCAAGGCCTTTTAGGGATCTAGGGATGATTTATACTAGGCATTCAAATTACCTACCAGCCATAACAATAGACCAAAGGGATAAACACAGACCCGGTACAGAGTCCAGAATTTCAGAGGCCTTGAGACAAAGAGCTTAGGAGTTTTAATCAAATAGCAGTATTAATACTACCATAGCCAGAATTCTCCTAGAGATCCAACGTTTCGCATTAAATATCAGCCCGAGGAGACGAGGGGAATCACTGGCATGCGGGGATGCCATTGTCCGCAAGCAGAATCAACATATTTCTCTTCCATTACCTAATACAGAGATAATGCCAGGAGCTGAGCAAACATACTGGTGGAAGGGTGGGTCAGTTAAGCTGCTCACACTTAGGTTGGGGATGAAAAACTCTCACTGGTCTGGCTCCTGCGTGGCATCTCGCTTTATGCTCCGGAACCACTTGACTATCTCCAAAAGCTTTTGCGACGCACAGGCCACAGTGGATCAGGGCCGTAGCAGCCCAGTAAAGGGAAATCCCAAAGCAGTTTGCACTGTAGCCATTAACTTCTCCCCAGCTGCCAACAATCTGCTGATTCCTCATAAGCCCATTCATCTCTCAGCAAAGCCCTTAATGCACACTCAGATATACTGTGGGCACCGCTGTGGATCTTGGGGTTGGGGTAAGGGGGAGAAAGGATGACAAAGCAGATAAGAGTAGGGACTGAATTTTTAGCAGTTCAACGAAGACACCTCATGGGCCGACAACAACCGCCCCTGGACCGCCGGGATCGGGAAATGGGAGAAGAAAATACATGCGTGGGAAATCCAAATATCAGTGCTGAAGGCTCCCCGAGTGTGGTACCTATCCCAAATGCCCTTTGAAAGCTAAGCTAATTAAAAAATTTCTTTTGGATAGACCTATACCTTTATATACTTCATTTTATATGATTCTTAGAAATGGGTTTCTAGTCATTAGTATAGGGAAGGGGAAGTGCTAGTTCTTCCACTGGACCGTAAACTTCTGGAAGGCAAGGACCCTCTTTTCTATGCCTTGTAGACCTTCTCCCCGTACTTAGTTAATTGGACTTCAGTGGATCTGTGTCCTCTCCAGTGTGGGCAATTCCTCCACTGGTGCTGTTAGCAGCCTCTCCATGCCCTCTGAGCCTCCGATCCTTTGTGATGCTTTAGTGCCAGAGGCCTTCTTCTGGTTCTTTTCATATTTCATGGGTATCAAAGCAACTACACAAGCTGTACATCTATATTATCCTTTGCTTAGTGGTTAGAACATGGCACGCATGAGGAAATCTTTCATTGGCTGAAAGAGTAGATGGACTATGTGATCTGGGCTCCCTTACGCAGTCATAGAATTTTAAGAGATGGAAGAAGCACTGTCTAACATGGTAGAAAAAGCAGGAGACTTGGGGTCCAGAGGTGCGGATTAGAAGACTCAGCTCTATCACTTACTGGCTATGTGACCGTGGCACACCATTTTACCTTTTCAATCCTCAGGTAATCTGGAAGATGGAGATGATTATACTTGTGCTACCTAGCATATGAGGATCAAATGAGAGAACGCTCTACAGAAATAAGCATTATCATTATCATCATGACCGTTATATAGCTGCCATGTATGGTAGCTTTAGGCAAGAGACAGTGTTGGGCAGTGGACAGGGTACTGGCCTCGGGTCAAATTCTGCCTCAGATGCTCACTCGCTAGTTGTGCCACCATGGACAAGTAACTTAAACTTTCTTAGCCTCATTTTCCTTATCTGTAAAATGGGGGAAAGGGGGGTTAAATTAAACACAGCCTCTAAGGTTCCTTCTAGCTCTAAATCCATGATTCCATAAAGGGAACCGATAACCCTAACCCAGGAGAATTCTCAGAGGCCCCCTCCAAACACAATGCCGGCAGCTTTCCAATTTCTAAGTTCCTTGCAAACTGGTCTGAATGAGCCTCCAGCTCTTGCTACTTCTTTCTTCCAAAACTAGAGTGAGGTATCAGTTCCCCATTTCCCAAGGGGACCGCTGTTTCAGGCATTACAGAACAAGGGAAGAGCTGAACAGATCTTCACAAGACAATACTTAATTGCTTCAGAACTAATCAGGGCTGACCCCCATCCGAGGAGTCACGTCAGCAGGAACTCCCAGATCACTGACGACGGACCACAAGGCCCCTGGCATATGTACATAACAAGGACCCGTCAACCCGGAGGGGTGGAAGGGGCAAAATCATCAACCCTTCACATTATTTCTGCAGTAGATCCTCTTTGAAAAACATATTCTGTGTTTAGTCTCTTGCCTGAAAGAGCCAGCCAGCTAAATATACACAGACCATTCATTCCAACTCTGCAGCTATCCAGCATGCCGCTGACCAGAGATGCTCAGCTGGGATAATATTCCATAAGAGACAACAGCATGGTATTTTTTTCAAGGATGGAATATTTCAACCATGTTGCTAATTTTACTACCATATATGGAAACAAGAGGACAGGATGCCCTCAGGAAAATTGTGAAGTAGCCAAAATTTGTCCCCTTCCAGCACCTTCTCCTCCCTTTGCCTCCCACAGGGAACTCAATGTCCTTTGCTTGTCCAGAAAAGCCTCCACCCCCACTCTGGTGGGCCCTTGCAGCCCTCCCAACCTTTTTCTTCAAAGAAAGCCTGACCTGTCCTGGACCCTAGTCCCTCAGCATCTCAACCACTACCTTTTTTGCAGGAAGCCTTTTCGGTTCCTTCCCAGCTGTCGGTATCTTCCCTTCCCTTTCCCCTTCCCTTCCAAGGTAACCTTTCATCGAATTGAAATAGAACTTGCATATAGCTCTATATATCTATTTCCAGACATTTTTTTCTTAGTCATTCAATAGAAACTCCTTTTAAAGGCAGGGTCCATTTTTTGCCTCTCCCCAATGTTTAGCATAATAACCTGGCACTCAGAAGGTACTTAAATAAATGCTTATGGATTGACCACTGGACGATGTCTAGCTGTGTGATCATGGACGGATCGGTTACCATTTCTGCACCTCAGTTTCCTTATCTGTAAAATGGGGAGAAAGCCTGAAAATGAGATTGCGTCCAAATGATCACGTGTGCAATGTGAATCCAGGTTTTTATAAGTTATAGTTCAAAAATCCCAGATTCTTTAAATGCCTACTGGGTGCACTATATCCCCCACAGTGCCCTACACAATTTAGGTAAGATATAATATGTGCTCTTGTGAAGCTTAAAGTCAAAGAGGGGGTTAGGACACAAATGAAGATAACTATAAAGCACATATGACATAATATGTGAATGAGAGAGAGAGAAAAAAAAACAAGTGCTTTGTGAAATCCCAAGGGATCATCACTGACCCGGGAGGGAAAGGTAGAAAGATCAGAGAAGGCTTCATTGAGCACACAGCTAAGTGATTCAATGCATAGAGCTCTGGATCTAAAGTTAGCAGCAGGCACTCATTAGCTGTGTGATCTTGGGCAAATCATCTAACCTCCGCCTGCCTCAGTTTTCTCATCTGTGAAAGGTGGATAATAATGGCACTCACCTCCCAGGGGTGGGTAGGTGGATGTTGTGAGGATCAAATCAGATGAAGTTTATAAAGGATTTGACAAACCTTAAAGAAATATATAAATGCTAGTTGTTGTTGTTATTACTTGAGTTAGGTTTTTAAAGGATGAGCAGAACTGAACAAAAGAAGTGATGACACACAGAATACAGAACAGTGTCAGAGTACAAGGCACCCGGTAAATTCTTTGTAATGTGAATAATCTCCCTTCCCCCATCCCCAATTTACCACAGGATTATAGGATTTAGAGCTAGGAAATACCTTAGAGACTCTATTGCAAAGGTTCTTAACCTTTTTGTGCATGTCATCACTCCCCACGGCATTCTGGGAAAGCCGCTGGACCCCCTTTCAGGAACATGTTTGTAAATACATGAAACAAAATACACAGGATTGCAAAGTAAACCAATTCTATTGAAATAGAATTCTCCAAATATGTTTTAAAAACAAATTCATCTACCCTGGGTTGAGAATCCCTGATCTAATCCAAACCCCTAATGTTCCCGAGGAGGATACTGCAGCCCACAGAGATGAAATGTACTGTCCAGGGTCATCCAGCTCACCAATGGCAGAGCTCCTTGAGCATCCCAGGGCCTGTGACTCTAAATTCAGCACTCTATTATATACCACGTGGTCTGCGTTCAGACAGGTTTGGAGTTCTGAATAGCAAGCTCTCTTAAAACAAAGCCTGCTGACATTGTGTTATGAACGCAAGTTCAGGATCTAAAAGCCCCTTGACATCTATACGATGCGTTACCATACAATGTGCTATCATACAATATATTATAGATGTATATGTCCGTGGAGCTTAGCAGGCACCTTCATTTTTTTTTTTTTTTGCTTTCTTCAGCAAAGAGCTTGTCACGAAAATGGGGCTACTTCATTAAAAGCAAAACCAAGAAACCAAAACGGAATTTGGTTTTCTGTGGGGAAAACAAAAATCAAACAAAAATGATGACAGCTTTGAATGTATTCAGAACTCTCCTCCTATATGGACACATGGAAAGTGTTTAGGATGACATCACGGAAGGTCTCACTGAACCGAAGGAAGTTCCTCTTTGGGGGGGGGGGGGGAGGGAAGCCTTATATGGCACTTCCTTACAGTTGCCACATGACTATTGCCAAAAACTTTGTCTCTGCGACAGAAAGAAGGGCCAAGGTTTGGATGTCTTACTAACAGGAACTCCAACTCAGTTCCCCTCAGCGACTACTTGAAATTCTTTTTCAAATCTGCCTCAATTATCCAGAACATAGGCCATTTCAGCTGGATGACAGGGTACCAATTCAAAATAGACATATTTGCTATAAGATTTTCCTTCTAGTAAGATGCCAAGTTACTGTATGGTGATTTTTGCTTCTCTTTCCTCTGTCAACAAATAATCTTCTATTGAGAAAGAGTAGAAGAAATATGATTAAGAGGGATCAGGGGCAGAATTTGACTCAATGCAAGGAAGAACCTATAAAGAGGGATCAGAAGCAGAATTTGACCCAATATAAGGAAAAAACTATAGAGAGGCAGTATGCTGTGTGGAAAGAATCCTTGTTTTGGATTTTAATCCCAATCATATGCCTCTGGACCTCAGTTTTCTCATCTGCAAAATGAGGCACTGGATTAGATTTTATCATCTCTAAGGTACTTTCCAGCTTTAAGTCTCTGATTCACCATCCTAATAACTGGGGCTGTCCCCAAATGGACCAAGATGATTTAGGAGGCAGTGAGCTCCTTATCCCTGGAGGTGACCACTCAATGGGGACGTTACAGGTGGTAGCTGGTTCCTGTTCAGATTGGACGACATAGTTTCTGAAGGCCTTTCCAATCAACTCTGGGATTCTGTGAAATCGATTCAAGATAACAGAGGAACATCCAGCTGTTTTAACCAAGTTCAACTCTCCTGGCTAGGATCAGTTCCATCTGAAGAGTTCATTTGCTAGACACTGTCTGTAATTTCTGAGGAATTACTGAGAACGGGTGATGGGTCAATATCACAGTTTACCAAAAAAGAGAAGAAGGTAGATTCTGAAAACTAGAGAAGTAAATCAGTGTTAATCCTCAGTAAACTGTTCTAGAATGAATCATTTAATTGGTATTCCATGTACATTTTGAGGGGAAAGCAGTGATATCTGTAAGCCAACATGTTTTCCCTAAGAAAAAAAAATATTAGATTATCCCAGAGAACAGAACTATGACCTGTTTTGTACAGGTGCTTAATACATATGGAATTCAATTGATTAAATTTGAGGAAGAATTGCCAAAGTAGTCTCATTTCCTTATTTTTTTTAAAGTAGAATTATTAGAGAGGAATGCCAAAAGACATTGCCAAATGTCTTGCTGAAATCTAAATATACTAAGTTTCTCACATAACTTTGTGAGCAAGATAAAGGTGAGCTGGATGATGATAAAATAGGTGGATTTTTAGTTGACTGAATGACGGATCAAAAGACTATCAATTACTGAGTGGTACAGAAGCCTAGTGGCTTGCCATAAGAGACTGTCCTCAGACTTAGCCCAAATCAACAGTTTTTTTTTTTCTGTCAATGGCCTCAAGACACACATGGTATACTATCATATTTGCCAATGACCTAAGATGTATTAGACGATGTTAAGATAGACACTAGGCACCAGGCCCATGATTTCACTGGCATAGGGTTAAGGAAAACTCTCTACCAGTGTAGGTTGGAACCTTCTCTGCAACTCAGAGTTGCCTAGGGCAGAGACATCACTGAGAAATGACTTAATAAAATAAATGAAAATACAATTAGATATAGATAATGTTAACATGCGGTTTTCTAAGTCAATCTACACCCACCGGGATCCTCACGGATAGTTCGATGGCCTTGTTGATATTTGCGTTTGATACCATTGATCTACAGAATGAGAGATCTAGTGATCTGTCCCAGATCAGGGTCAAAGGTAGGACCTGAGACAGTCGTCCCTCGCGGGCTCTCTAACCACTACACGTTCATTGCCTTTCTCGTTTTATGTTGGATGCCAGACCTGGGATCCGAAAAGATATTAATGGTATATTGAATCCAAGAAGGCAAAATCTCACCAAGGATGGGTAGAATGTACTTTCCTCAGATCAGATTGAGGCAGGGATGGATAGATGGCCGTTCATGTGAATGAGACTTCAGGATTTGAATGGACTGAAGCTCAGTATGACTTTGTCATATGGGTAGGCAAGAAAGCGAATGCAGGATGAGGTTGAAGGAACAGAAGTAGCCCATTCTAGATTAGGGAAGTAACACTTTAGCCCATACCTAGAGTATTATAATTAGCTTCAGGAGGACATTGACCAATCGGACCTTGTCCAGAAGAAAGTGGTCAGGATGGGAAGGTATCTGGAAACCATGTCTTATATAGATCAGCCGAAGGAATTGGTACATTTGATCTAGAAGAGATGAGGCTTGAGGAGACTCATAACTGTTTTTAGCTATTTGGAGAACTAGAATATGGGAAAGAGAGTAGACATTTTGAGAGAGTACAGAGCTAGAACCAAAGACTAGGAAGTCTAGGGAGCCAGATTTGAACTCTATATGAGGAAAGACTTTCTAAAAATCAGAGCTAGCAAACAATGAGATAGGCTGACGTGGTGAGGTCTCTGACTCTAGAAGTGTCTGAACAGCCCATCTGCTGTAGAAGGGATTCCTGTAGAGGGTAAATGAGCTCAGTAGTTCTCCTGCAGTCTGATTTTTAAAGACACGGAGCTTAAAGGCCAAGTACCAACTACCTACTTTGCTCTTTGGAAAGGTTTTGTCTGAAATCGGATTCATTTGTTTGGCAGATAGCTCCATGGAGGTAGCTTATGCAGATCGGTCCAAGGTCAGTGTTCTGAATGTAGAATGAACAGTACATGCTTCCTTGATGGGCAAACACAGCAACAACAGTATTTTTGACTCTTCTTACCCGAGTCCCGAGGGATGCTAAAAATGGGAGGGGGGGGGCCTGTAATTTCTGTTGTTTGCTTCAGCACCACAGGGCCACAGTAAATACCTTTTGAGGTAAATAGGTAGATGGAACTTAGTTTCCAGGCTGAATTCTGTGCCACAGCACAGAAAGCTGAGCTCACTTCCACAGGAGATGACTTCAGACTCTCCCTTGGAAGGACCCTTGCTGAATAAAAACCAGCCCAAGAACCCATCTGCAGGCTTACAAAAAGAGAGCGAAACACAACAGTCCCGGGGCACAGCACAAACAATCCAATCATGGGTACGATCTTGGAAGCAGTGTCAGACAGAGCTGGCCCATGGTCCACAGCATCTCTTTAAATCACAGGCTTTCAGGGACTTTAGTGAGCACAGAATCATAAATTTCATACTAGAAGGGTCCTTGGAGACGATCTAGTCCAAACTCCTAGTTTTATAGATGAGATAATCAAGGCCAAGAAAAGTTAAATGACTTCCTTCAGATCATACAAGTAGTTAGTGGCAGAGCTCAAATTTGCCCCCGATCTCTGCCTCTAAGCCTGGCATTTTGTGTCTGCCCCTCCATTCAGCTAGTCACCTCTACCACCACCATTTTATAACTAAGGAAACCGAGGCTAGCCAAAGAGGAAAAGAGACCCCTTAGTTGCCAACACATGTCTAGTAAGCAGGCCAAAGAGAAACCACCAAATCCCTACTTTGAATTTGGAGACGCCGTGGGGCATGGAGACTGATCCGTACAACTTAGTGGCCAAATTCAGACAGAAAACCAGGCTGAGGACTTGACCTGTCCTACTTGATCTAATGGAATGGAGCCCTTTTCTTCTGAGTCAGGTGTGTGGACAGGGCTGCCACATCTCCACCGGAGAGAATTTGTGACCCTCCTGACAGATAGCCCTTCTCCCAAGAAGGTTTTTTTTTGAGGGGGGGAGGGGGTTTGGGAGCAGGGGATAGATCAAAAGAAATAGACTTTTAAAGCAGCTACACCATTCGTAGCTAGGAATGAAAGTGGTTTAAAATGTTTTTAAAAAGTCAAGGCAAGAGTACTTACTGCTGTGGCTACATAAAAATGAAACCATGTAAATTCTGCTTTCCCTTGAAAACAAAAGGAAATAACTTTCTAAATTAGTTTTTTTTTTTTTAAGTTCTGCCTTGCCCCTCTAGCTTTCACTTGTACAGTCTGAGAGGCAGCTGGCTCAAAGGAAAGATCTCTTGGCCTAAGATTCAGAAGCTTACGCAGCATCCTTAGGCTGTCTTTGCAGGAACCCTGCTGAGAGTTCTTGGGCCAGTCATTTTGCCATCTGTGCCCAAATTCCCCCAATCTACTCCCTTCTCCTAGAAAATGGGGGGGGGACTATCCTTCCTCCTGAAGCTCACTCCACGGGTAGGCAACATAGGCAGCCACCCAGGCTGCCCCAAAGTGGGGAATTGTAAAGATAGATACTTGCAAGTCAGATTTCATGGAAATGACATATTTTAATGCCAGCCTAACTCTGCTGCCCATAGCCAAAGGGGATTTCTTTTGCGACAAGCAAGTTGTGTGTTTATTGTGTGGCGGGCTGGGCCCAGTTTTCAGACCTTGCTTAGGTCATCCCCAAGCCTGCTGTCCTTAGGTCATCCCCAAGCCTGCTGTCCTCCCTCCCCCCCACCCCACTGCTTACTACTCTACTGCTCTAGCTCAGGGATGGAAGCCAAGAAACTGTGGGGCATGATGAATAAATCACTGGGGTTGGGAGAGACCTGGATTCGTCTCTCTGCTGGGCGATCGCCTCCCTGCTCTCAGAAGCCGCGGCCTCTCCTTGAGGAAAACGGGGACGCTAAAACCTGCACCTCTTACCTGTGGAAGGAACCTCACTAATCTCAGAACACCGTTAGGAAGGTGTGCTCTCGTCATCCCTTGACGTGTGTCAGCCGGGTGCGACACGGGTGACGGGATGAGATGCACATGGTGTCTGATGGGTTAGTGACCTAGGACAGACATGGGAATTATTTACTGCAGAAAGCTCCTCAGTGCTGCCGTGAAATCATTTGCATAGTATGGTGGGAGGAGGAGGGAGCCAGAGGCTCCCAGAGGAGGAAGTTTCCTTGGAGGCCTAACCCACATCTGAAGTGGAGTCCTGTCTACTCCCTCCCACACACCAGCCGCCACACAAGCAAGGAATGCTGGAACTACAAGGGACCTTAGAAACCACGGAGTCCGATCCCTGCCTTTTAGGGGACCGACAAAAAGAGCGGATTGGCAAAGGAACCCAGATAAGAACCCACTCCTGAGTCCAGAGCCCTATTCTCTCACCGCCAGGCTGCCTCTGTCAACGAGTCTTAAGTCCTCCCTATTTCCAGCACCGGGCAAGGAGCAACGCCTAGTTCTTGGGCTGGGCCAGATTTTAGGAGCGGGGCTGCCATAAGCTAAATGGGAGCCTTGGGTGGCAAATGCGCTTTACCTGAGGCTCTCATCCAAGGTCGTGGTGTTGAGAGTGGCTTGTCTGTACTGGGTTCTGTTACCATCCACAGTTTACAGAACTGCCTGAGAAGAGAATTAGGACATCGTGACCCAGACACCTGCTGGGAGCTGGGAAGAAGGAAAGCAAAGAAGCAGGTTGGGGTGGCTGAGAGGATGAGCTCCCAAGGATGTGCATGAATTAAGACCAAACAGTCCAGCCACATTTGTGGCCTTAGCTCAGACTTTGGGTTTTGGTCATTTGCTTTAATAGCCCATTAAAGTGAAAGAAAACATATCTCTATATATATCTACACACACACACACACACACACATACACACACACACACCGAGGAAGGCTGTTGGAATGAGATTCCAAAGCACAAACTTTTAGAACAAATACTTTCTTCTGGTTCTAGAAACTCATTATTCCAGGCAGTGTGTGGTCAACAAATGTCTGTCTGTGGAACTGACATCCACTCACAACCATGACAGTGAAAAATCTGAAAACGAGACAGCTCAGAATGGAGCTGATCAGCCTGAGCTCAGGGATGGGGAGGCCTCATTTTCACCATCTACAAAATCATTGGGATAGTCAGGTCCAACAAGGCAAGGGTAGTTAGCATAACAGTCGCAGGATTTAGAGCTGGAAAGATCTGTAAGACTTATATAGTACACACAAACACACACACACACACACACACACACACACACACACCCCTCTCTCTCTGCCTCTATCTCTGTCTCTTCTCCCCTCCTCTTCCTCTCTGTCTCTCCCTTTCCCCTCTGGCTCTCTTTGTTTCTCTATCTCTCTTTTTCTCAGAATCTGTTTCTTTCTCTCTCTACTCTCTCTCTCTCTGAATCTCTCTTCTCCCTTCCCCTCTGTCTCTCTCTTTCTCCTGTCTCTCTTTGTTTCTCTCTCTTTTTCTCAGAATCTGTTCCTTTCTCCTTCTCTCTCTCTCTCTCTCTCTCTCTCTCTCTCTCTCTCTCTCTCTCTCTCTCTCTCTCTCTCTCTCCCTGTGAAGAAGGAAAGGAAGACTCAGAACAGGGAATACACTGGCCCAAGATCATCAATGGAGTAGAATGGAAGAACTCACATCTGACTCCAAACCCAAAGTTCTTTATCCTAACTGACACCCTTCTTCTCTATCTTTAGGGAAAGCTCTTGGTTGCTCTCATCAGATACCACTACTTTTTCTTTGATTTTTCATTTGATTTCAAGGTTTTGATTTCTGCCTTGAGAAGTTCTTGACATCAAGATACCCCTAAGTCATTAGGCAGTTTGGTGCCGAGGAGCCCCCTTTTGGAATCTGCAGAGCAGTAGTATCATGCAATACAAAAAAAAAAAAAACATGAGTTGTGGAGTCAGAGGACTGGGTTCGAATCTTGACTCTATTCCCTATGTGACTCAAGGCAAGCCACTCCCCTTTCCGCTTCTCAGTTTCCTTATCTGTAAAATGAAGAAGCTGAGCTAAAATCACTTCTGAGAGCCCTCTGAGATCTGTGACCCCATGACTATTGCTACTGACGTTAAGGAAATTTGGCACGGAGAGGCAATGTCTAGCCCTGGGGTGATGGGGAAATCATCACCAAAAATGGAGGTCCTAAGATTTGGTCTCTTCTTGGCCATTGTGTCCCAGTTAAATTTTTCTAATCCTAACAGGATCCTACTGTCGTGGAAAAGCCTGAGAACAGCTGTGTGCATTGCAGGAGAGCACCCAAAATAGAAACATGCACACGATCTGCAGGCACTTGACCCAGAAAGTTCATAATTGCATCATAAATACAGTACTCCTCACAGTAGTTTGACCATCTACTATATTAAGGCTTTCTCAGTAGGTGAGAAGGCTTCTTTTGCATTCACACCGGAGCTCCAAGGACACGTATTTCTTCTACATACCTGCAGACTAATTACTAGTCCCAGTTCACTGGGACTGTGGGGTAAACCCCTCTTCCCCCAAAGCTTGTAACTATATACATTTTCTTCACTGTCTTTAGGTAAGGCCCTCGATGGCCAAGGATGGTCTCATGACCTCTGACCTAGGCATGCCCGAGACAATAGCCATCAGAAAAATGCTGTCAAACACACACAGCCGTTGCTGAACCATATCATGGAATCATCATTACCCAGCTCTTTGGTGCTTCCTGTACCTAAGTCCTTAGGTGGCTTAAAGTGAAGTGGGATCCAAGAATCTTGCCCTAGGGATAAATATCACCTTGGCAAACACAAACACAGACATACAGAGAAAGTCACCCAAGTAACTAGACTCCCTAGGTAGATGAACCAGTGTGTTTTAAAAACCATCTGGTCATAATATTAATAACCACTCATGAAAAGCCCTTTTGGTTCAATAGCATCAGTTAGAAAATTTCAGAAAAGTCTCAATACAGTTGACTATGTGTAAACTTTAAGAAGTACAAGGAAAGAGGGACAGGTAGAGGTAGAAGTTAAAGTGAAGATGATCTGACAAAAGTCAGATCAGAGCCACAGCAACACTGAAAGCCAATGCAAACACCAAGCATTTAAGAGGAGATTACATGTGAGCAAATATAGATAGTATACAAATTGTATTGTGCCATCTTCCTTTTTTTTTTTTTTTTTTAGAAGATGTACTTTGGAATAAAGCTTCCAAAAGCATGGAAAATCTTTCCAATATGTACAAGTAAATGCAGGATCCAAAACTATGTTCTTTTACTCTCATGCTTCCATTCAGATTGGTTGAACAACAAATCTGAATGAATTCAAAGAACTTGGGAACAACACGTTCTGCTTCTAACTAGAACTATTTGGATATCCAAGCAACATTTACCAAATGGCCATCATAGGTGAGGCAAGATGAGGTCATGTGCTAGCCATTGTGGGGTATACAAAGAAAATTAAAAGATGATCTCTCTTCTCTGAGAACTTATACTCTATTTGGGGAGGTGACATATATACTTTATAAAATGTATGATCTCATAATTTCATTTGTGGTTGCTGACTCCACTGATGGAGGGTCTAGGATTACCTCTTCTCCCAGTGCCTTAATAAATAGAAGTAAGTTGTCTTCATGAGATTTTTGTGGCCAAAAAGAAAGAAAAACTCTGGTAATTAACCTTCAAATGATAAATGAACCTTTCTAAATTTAGTTAGGCTAATCCTCAGACAACAGATTCACAGTCCCTTGTTGGATCAATAATCAAAATCATTCCAGTTTGAGTAAGAGCCTTCTAAATAGAACTTGTGCTCAACTCTGAAAAATCTTCAAGATTTAGTCACATAAAAGTTATAAAAACCAGAAAAGAAGAGATAAAATTATTACTTATTTTGAGTAACATAATGATACAGTTAGAAAACCCAAGAGAATCAGTTAAGAGACTGAGCTAATACCTTTAGTAAAGTAGCAGGAAATAAATCAATCCACAACATCATCAATACTTCTACATAACAAGAACAAAACCAGGAGGGAATGATAGCGAATTGTCCTTTAAAATAACTATAAAGTATTTAAAATATCTGAGAGTCCATTTGCCAAGACACAACCATGATTTATATAAGTACAATTATGAAATACTCTTCAAAGAAATAAAGCAAGATATATAACTAGAAAAATATCCACTATCCATGGTTGGGCCACACCCAACTTGAGAATATAAACTATTTAGAGGATACTTTCTTCAACAGAAACTGACATTAAAAACTACAAAGCAGATAGCAAAAAGAAAGGTTTATACTAGCATCTTATATCATATACCATATGATAAGTACCAAACAGATAACTCCATTCAAATATAAAAGGTCTCAGCATACAAAATAAATTGGAAAAAATAGATGGATTTTAATCTATATTTAAGGGGAAAATCCTCAAACCAACTACAAGGGGGGAATTTATTGACATGAAACTGAAAAGATTTTGCATGAACAAAATCAATGCAGCTACGATAAGAAAGGGAATTGTTCATTATGAAAAATGTTTTCATAAAGATTTGATATACAAGGCATATAGAGCATTATAAAAAATATAAGACCAAGAACAATTTCCTGATAAGCATCCAAAGGATATGAACACACCATTCTCAAAAGAAATGCAAACTATTAAAAAATTTGCTCTTCAAATCACTAATAAAAAGAAAAACATAAATCAAAATGACTCTGATGTTTTACCCAACAAATTGACAAAAGATGACAGAAGATACAAAGAGTTAATGTTCAAGGGACTGTGGAAAGGTAGGAAAATTAATACACTGTCAGTGGAGTTGTGATTGCCTCAAGCATTCTGGAAAACAAATTAAAATTTTTCCCCCCAAAATGATTAGAATGGCCATATTCTTTGATCCAGAGATTCCACTGGTAGGCATGTAGCCCAAAAAATTCAGAGACAAAAAATAAAAATGCCCCATATTTGCCAAAATATTCATAGTAGTGCTTATTAGTTAGCAAAAAACTGGAAACAAAGTAGGTGCCCATTGATCAGAGTGGTAAGTAGTAAGGACTTAGGCTTGACTGTAATGGAATATCATATCACCCCAAAAGATAAGGAATGAGGAATTCAAAATACATAGGAAAATATATATGAACTCACAGAAAGTGAAATAAGCAGAACCAAGCAAATGATAGGCACAATGGATACCCAAATTAAATGGAAAAAATAAGCATTTATTAAGCACCTAAAATGTGCTAAGTACTAGAGCTACAAAACAAAATATTCCCTTCTCTCAAAGATCTTCCATTCTACTATAATCAATGAGTAAATTAAAACTACTAACCATGAAAAGGGAAAAGAAGAATTCCTCCTTTTTATGTTGAGAAGTCTGAGGAACCGGTTATGATGTTATTAAGAAGAGGCTCAGGAATTCCCCCATCTTGCATGTGAATAACTTAAAGACTATCCAGAACATTAAGTAATAAATTATTGGGGAGAGATTCAGAAATAACTCCCCTATGAGGAAAATGTATTGCCTTGTGTTCAGATCGCAAGGGAGCATAAAAGTAACCAGCCCTACATTGAATCCACATAGGGATGAGTTACTTCATTGACTGTGAATGAATCTACACCTAAATGCCAGGATGGAAACTCTCATTTCCAAAGCCACACATATAAATGAATGAAAAGAAGACATTTGCATCATTTCTGTAATATACTCTGGTAAATGCCTTCTGCATGGCGTCTCTGGACAGCATTTTCCAGTTCTCAAAGAATTTTCACATATAGTATCTTCTGATTCAATTAAAATGAACCAAGACTAAGTACCTGTCCTCTGCTAAGCCTTGTGTTGAAAAAATATCAAGTTGAGCTAAGACCTTTTCTGGACCCTCCTTGAGTACCATCCAGCAGACTGAACTATACTAAGCAATGATTTGCTAAAGGTCACAAAGTTCCCAAGAAATCACGTTCAGTTTCAGATTCAGATCCATGGAACCAACAGATACAAAACACAGGTATGGCTTGGGAAGATGTATCCTTTGCCTTCTGTAATCTTTATCATTTCAAAACTTGGGATTTATGGTGATTTTTGAGAACAAAAAAATTAAAGAATAAGGTTATCAGTATTCTTTCAATTAAAGGTAGACTGCCAATACAATACAAGGACCTTGAAAACAGGGACGCTTTCTTTTCTTTTCTTTTCTTTTTTTTGGTCCTTGGATCCCTACCGTCTAGCACATAGTAGGGACCTAATAAATGCTTATTGACTTGAATTAAGTGATTATAAGTCTAAATGGATAACTTTAGAGCAAGGGATATATGATGTTTCAAGATGCACATGATTTCACTGTGGGGAGTTGGGGGTGGGGGAAATGTGAGTATCATCCATGGAAATTACCAAGGGCAGGAGGAACAGAAAGCAAAACAAAATATCAAAAGTACAGTGAAGACAACCTAATGAAAATGAGACTACAACTCCTCCCAAGCTTCCCTCTCTGTGCTTCTCATATTTTGCCCTGTAATAACTTGAGAAGAATGTAGCTTTCTTGGCAAGTTGATGGCCTAGTCATCCATTGAGCTGTCAATCTTGGTTCCTTAGTCAATAGTAGGAGCAAGGGAATCTCCATTATTCAGCTTGTGTGGTAAAATGCCTCCTTAGCACCAGGCCATTTTCCCAAGGCAAAAACAAACTGCCTGGTAACTAAAATTTGACCACACTGAGGAAAGCCCAACTGGCACCTCCTCCATGGTTTTGGCCGTGCACCAAACGTAGTAGCAGCAGCAGCAGCAGCAGCAGCAGCACACTGCACTATTCTGGTGTGCTGACAAATCAAAAAGGCTATTCACACCTAAATAGGTACAATTCCCTTTAAAGTCATCCCCTTAGGAGGCTGTACCTCAATTTCAATGAGGTTGCCATGGCACAGAATGGAGATTCTTAAACTTTTTCCAGTCATATTCGCTCAAGACATTTTTACGTGACTCTGGGTAAATAGGTATATAAAATAGATATATAAATCAAACATTTACTGTTAATAACTCCTGAGTTCATAACCCCCATATTCAATCATGAGACCCCCCATATGGGGTTGTGACCCACAGTTTAAGAAGCAGGGTACAGATCACCAAAGGATTGATGTCTCTTTGTCAATGGACTGTTTTAAGCCCAGAAGATTTTATCCTATTTTTTTCTGGAAACAACCAAAAGTCATTTGGAATCACATGTGCCAGCTAAGTTGACTGATCAAGCTGAGAACTACCTTTTTAAAAACATGGCATCAAGTAATTTCATGAGTTGTCATGAAACAACTTTATGTGTCATTAAAAATACTGTCACCCGAAAGGCAATGAGAAGTACCCGATGGATGTGTTATCATCCAAGAACTGCAGGAAACAAGCCGTACAAAGTATGTCACCAGAGATGTTTGGCCAAAAACGAAGGTAGGCAGGTAAGGGGAGCCACAGATAAATTGACAGGTGGCCTGCATATTCCATTTGCGGGTCAAGAATTAGAAGCTACATGATCCCCAGCATATTGGGTAGACCACCTGTGAGAAATTTCTGAGAGCAAAAATACAAGATTCATCAAGGATGAGGTTATGATCTATATTGTTGGAGGGAACACTTACATTGGTAAGGTAACAGATCCATCCATGTGTTCAAGAGAGAGAGAATAACAAGACCAATTTCTTTATGTAGCTCTTAGATAAACCACCTCTGAAAATTTCAGAGCGTGTTCAGTCTTAATAAAAAGACAGTAATAATCTCAATGGAGACATACTGGTCTGTTAAAAAAAAAAACCAAAACAACAACACATCCCCCTCCCCCCCAAAAAAAATCCACAATGGATTCATCACTTTGAAAATAGTGCTTCACGGGCTCATACATAGGATCATTTTCAATTCAAACATTAATTAAATATTGTGTACAAGGCAGTGTTATATGTTGGTGATATAAAGGCAAAAATATCTAGTCCTTGCCCTCAGGGAGCTTACACTGTATTGTTCTTAATTCTCCTAGGAATCTAGTTCATGGTGAGTTATGAGTTTGGGACAGAGACAGAGACAGAGAGACAGAGACAGAGGGGAGGGAAAGAGAGAGCATTTCAAACCAGTGCCTAGACACTAAGTGGGTTTTTTGTGGCATCCTAATGGGTGACCAGAAAAAATGAAGCATGATTTCAGGACAGTCCCTCCACACCCATAATGCACACCCTGGGGCCCCAGGGCCACCAAAATAAAGGTGATTTACAGAAAATGTACTGGGCCTGGAATTTTATAAGTAAAAGCCCTCTAGTTATGCGAAATGACATCACCCCAGAGCCCTGGGCTCCCAATTCTATTAACAGGAAGGAAACAGACCCACTGCTCTTTAAAAGCAGCTTCCTCTTTGCTCTATTAATTTCAGAGATTAAGCAAGCCACTCCTCTGGAGGCATAATAGAGCAGGCTAACAGCTATTATGTCTGCTGCAACTCCTGCTAACCAATTCTTGAGATTTGGGTGATGTGTGGCCCTTGGGTCTCAAAAGTCAACGAGAGAGAGACCATGTTGTCAAAAGCTTTCGGCATCCCTTGTTTTTATAACTTGGGTGGCCCTTTGAAGTACAGTAAAGATCCCTAAGCTGGTTTCAGAATCTGGGACACAGACTATTTTTAAAGGAGGCGAGTGGAAATATGTCACATTAGCCTTAAAAGGACCAGGACCAAAGACATTTATTGAATGGGAATTCCTTTTTGTACCCTGCCCTTGGAATCCCTGGTCTCACTCATACTGAGAAAATCAGCCTAACCAACATACACTTCTTGTAATTCTGACAGCCACGCTATATTAGGGAAAAAGAGCTTCCTTCCTTCCTGCTCTAGTTCAGAGTGTTGTGATATTGTAAATAATCACCCTGAAAGGGGAGGCCAGAGATCTGTATTTAAGGTCTAGTTCTGTCCCTACCTCTGACGCCTTGGATAAGTCATGGGATCATGAGGTTTAGAGCGAGGACAAAACCTTAGCGACTACCTTTCATCTTCCTGAAACCTGAAGCCCAGAGAGGGGAATGGACTTGTTCAATGTCACGTGGATACTGAGTGGCAGACCTGGGCTTTGAACCCAGGTTTTCTGGCATCAGATCTAGTTCTCTTTCCCATCTTTCTCCTCTCCCTAAGGCTCAATTTTCTCATCCATAAAATGGAAAGATTGGACTAGACTTGCTAAAGTCCTTTCCATTTTTAACACCCTGCCCCAATAAATGGCCACAGATTATGGTGAATGCCCGTTGACATTTACTAACACGATAACCACCGCCTGTTTCTCCAAAACCCCAACCACATTATTTGCATTCAAGTTTATGATCAGAAACATCCAGCAAGGCCTCTTTTCTACCCCACGGCTCACTGCTGGAATATTCCTAGGGCCCCTCTGGGCTCTAAGACGAATGTACCCACTTCCATTTTCCTGAACATTTTTTGTTGTTTCAAACTGAAGTACTATCAAAACTCTCATTTTATTCTAGATTCTCAAAAGTTTCTTCCAAGCTGTGAAGCAAATATTAGGATAAGGACCTCAATGGAGGCAAATATGTATATACTTCACATAGGCAAATGACTCCACTGAGAAAAATATTAGATTTGTGCTTGGTTTTTTTAAATTAGGAAAACTGTTTTGTGATCATCTGAGGACTATCCTCCTGAACTAGGCCTGAGCGGGCCTTTTCGGGGCCTAGGGACACACAATTCTGAACTGCCTGGTGCATTCTCTGGTCACAGAACAGAATAAAACAGGGCACATGGAATCATGGGAAGAACACAAGGGTCAGGAGCCAGGAGATCTAGGTCCTGCTCCCAGCTCCGCCATATATCATGCGTTAACTAAGCCTTTTCCTTCTGGGCCTCGGTTTCCCCTTCTTTAAAATGAGGAGGTTGGACTAGATGGCCTCTAAGATCTCTTTACTTCTGATATTTTCTGACTACTGCTCATCCTGGAAACCCTCCACTACCCTGCCTTTGTTAAGCCCATGTGCTAACCAGCTCCAGATAAGCACACACTTGAGAGAAGAAATATAGTTTATAAAGGGGATCACAAACACTTTACATAAGTTGACATGAAACAGAACAGCAGAAGGTTGGCCACCAGGGAATTAATTTTTTTTTTAGCCACGTCAGTTTATAAAAGACCTTTTCCTAACTTGTGGAGAGGTTGGGATCTATGCCAGTAGAAGGAACAGATTTTTTAAAAAAGAGGCACAGATCAAGGACTCTGTCCTGGTTCCTCCTCTCTTCTTGGTGATCTCATCAGCTTCCATATATTCAATCATCATCTCTATGAAGAAGATAATCCCCAGATCTATAAATCCAATCCTCATCTGTCTCCTGAGCTCTCTCCCTGTATCACCCATTGGGCCTTTCCATCTGGATGTCCCATAGGCAACTCAGAATCAACATGTGCAAGATGAAACTCATCACCTCCCCCTTTCCTACCTCTAAACCCAACTCTTCCTCTGAACTTCCCTTTTTTCTCTTAAGGGTACACTATCCTTTCAGTTACTTGGCTCCAAAATATCAATTATCTTTGACTTTTTCTTCTCCCTCCCCTCTCTTCCCCATATCCAATCAGTTGTCAAATCTTGTCAATTCTACTTCCATAGCATCTCTTCTAGAAACCTAATCCTCTCTCATCCATCTTCTTTATGGTGTAAAAAATGCTCCAGGACCTTCAGTGGTCCCTAATTCCTCCAGAAATTACAGACTTCTAAAATTTGGCTTTTAAATCCTTCACAAACTGCCCCCAAGTTCCTTTTCTAGCTTGATTACAAACGACTCCCCTTCACTCTGCATTCTAGCCAAACAGGTCTACTTATGGTGCCTTAAAGTGTCCTGCTCATCTCCAACTCCTAGGATCCTTAGCTTTATTCAAAGTTCAGTTCATGAGCTTTCAATAGAAAGTTTTTTCTGATCCTTCTTCCTCCTGAAATGATCATGTATGCTCTTAGGTGGGCATCCCAGTGGAATGGAAGCTCTTTGATGGGAAAGACTAGTTTTCATTTGGTCTTTCATATTCCTAGAGTCTAGCACAATGCCTGATTAAGAGTACATAATGAATAAATACTGATCACTTTGATTTGGACTGAAACATGGGATTAGAAGTGGAATATCCATCTATATATATCCAGATCTATCTTTATCTCTATCTATCTATCTACCAAGACAAAGATTCATAAAGCAGAAACACTTTCTGTGTATAAAATTCTTCTTTTTGATGATTGAGTTTCTAAAATACAGACCTCAGACTCTAGAATCTGTCCAGATAAAATCACTGACCAATTTTAACTTTTTTCACAAACTGCATTAGCCTCTAGAGACTTTACTCCCTAGGAATAACTTCTGTCCTAGGATCAACATTTTCTGCTTGCTGGTGCTAACTCTCTGGCTGCCAGAACTCTGGACCTCCATATCCACTGCCCACTAGACACGGGCTACGTGCCAAATCCTTCATGGCCGGCTGGACTATTATGCCTACCCTCGTATACACACATCCTTCCGTCCCCACACAGGGGTCCTCTCATTACATTATATAATTCTATAAATGACCCATGATCTGACCCGATGGGAGGGGATAAGGAAGACATGACAAAAGACAGAGAGGAAAGGAACAAGAGAAAAGAAGCGATGCACATGGGGTAAAGACCATAGCAATATCTTTAGGGATGTACCAAGGTCACAGGTTGCCTCTCCTTCATCCAGAAAAGAAAACTATAGACTGCTAGTGTAGGAAGAAACCTTACAACTTATCCAGCCAATCCCTTCCACATATAAGAATTCTCATGGAAACCTCTGGGATAGGTGCTTATCTAGCCTAGTGGTGTTAAATTCAAATAGAAACGGTACATGAGGATTCCTGAAACTGCAGGCTGACTTAGAAAATCACATATTGACATTATCAATGTTCTACTCAATTTTTATGTATTTTCTTAAATACCACCTAATTAATTTTAATCTGATTCAGACTTCTCTCCTGAGTATTTTGGTTCCTGGCTGCTCAGCCTGGCGGGTTTGACACCTCTGGTCTAGCCCTTGCTTAAACTCTTCTAGTAATGCTTCACTAAGTTGCAAAACAGCCCATTCCATTGTTGCAAGGCTCTGACCATTTGAAAGTCCTACCTTATATTCAGCTGCTCCCCTGCAACTTTCCATCACCTCAACCACGCTGATCCTACTTTTGTCCCCTGGAGTTACCCAGGATAAGTCTGCTCCTACTCACACGTGACAGTCACTTCTTTCTCCAAGTAAAACATACTTCAAATCCTCACAGGGCATGGTTTCCTGGTCACCTCCTCCGGACAAGCTCCGGATCATCCAACTCCTTGTTAAGATGTGGCCCTCAGAGCTCTGGCAGAACAGAGAACAGCAGAACTACCACCTCCATTGTTCTGAATTCAACTTTCTAGTAACAAAACCTCAAATTTATTAGTTTTGGGGCTGCCTAGTCACAAGTAATCAAGATTCCTCTCCTCAGGCTTTTTTTTTTTTTTTTTTTTTTTTTTTTGGCACAAAATTCTAAGTAGATTCAGCCCAGAGCTCTAGCCATTAGGAACTCTGAGGATCCTGAATCTATCTAATTTGCTAGTTATTCTCTCTAGCTTGTTGTCAGCCACACCTTTGATAGCCCTTTATCAGTCCCCGATATAAATGGTGACCAGGGCTGGGTCTAGCATTAAGAATTCTAAGAACTCTTGCTAAGAATTATCCTCAGTTAGCAGCTGGTATATTTTTCCAATTCTCCCCACCTGGCCATACAACCTTTTTTCTACATCGCAGAAAACTAAACAACAGACCTAAGTCACACCTAAGCAGGGGAATAAACAACCTTAGAGGAAAGCAGCCATTTGATTTTCACATCAGGTCTACCGATGACTAATTCTAGAGACGGAAAATATGAGCGAGAAACCCCGACAAACGGCAATTTCAATGTGGGTCCCTGGTCGTCTGCAAAGGAGCACCACTGGCTGCCTGAAAACATAGGAGCACATACTCCCTGAAGAACTGCATCTCAGATACAGCTTACAGTGGTCTAGGTAAAAGCAGCAAACATCATTCAAGCTTAGGATCTAGGAAGTTGGAAACATTTGGGAGTGTGTCTAGGAAACCCAAAGATCTGGCTTCTTCATGACAAAGGGTCTTACTCAGGGAGCATTCAATGAAATTGTTTTTGATTAAAATTCACATCTCCCAGCTCAGCCACCTCCCTTATTCTCCAGGCTGGGTTCCAAGTGACTTGGTTATTTCCAATGAGGAAAAATATTTGCCATTATTAGGGAGATCTACAAGAATGGAAGGAGGCTCTAAAAAGGACAGTTCCCAAAGCAGAATCCCAGAAAATGATTTGAGAAATGGGAACATCTGTAGAATTAGATTAAGTGTATATAACCCTCCAAGGAGATCAACAAATAGTTGCAAAATGGAACAGATCTGCAGTCACTTCTACAGTGATCTGATTCAACTAGACAAGATTTACTGAGCACCTACCAGATATTAGATGCTGGAGAGAAGAAAACCTCTTTTCCCATAAGGGGCAATAAAAACAGTAACATGGAGTATGACAAGGACTCGGTTTCAAATGCAGATTCTGCCATTTAATCCCTGTGTGACCTGGGACAAATGGTTCTTTGGGCCTCTTTTTCTCTAAGTGTAAAATAAGGGAATTGGACTAGATATTCTCTAAAGATTTTTTAAATAGCTTTAACAGTCTATGATTCTCTAAGTCTAGACACAATTTCTGTCCTGAAGACCACAAGGAACCCTGGACACTCACAATTAAACCGGAGACTCATGCAAACTCCCCGGAATGAGACATCGCAGGGCTCCAAAATGGAGCATAAAAAGGCTGAGAAACTGGCCAATTCTATCGTCAGAGAACATTTCAGCGCTTAAGGAACTCATAACCCATTGTTCAATATTTCTGTGCATCAAAGGGAACCATTTGCAAGAGATACAAGGCATCTAATTATAATCTCCTGTTAATAGATATGTCAACTTCTCAGAACATCATATGTAGATTTACAAAGTCAATTGTAAAAGCATCAGCTGCAGTAGTTGCCATTTTATCTAACCCAGGGCCAAAAATGACACTCCACTGAGGGAAAGAAATAGGAAGGGCTTTCAACCTTGGGAGAGAATAGAAGGGTGACCAATTCCTTGCCTCAGTGTAACTGCCTTTGCTTTGCAAAGTGACCACCCCACGCCTTTTTTCTCTCTTTAACTGCTGACACTGTGAAGCTGTTGACCTTTCACCAGTGACCTGTGTAATCAATAAACAACTCACCAAGTCTTTCTATGGAGCTGCCCCAGCCCTGGTTTGTCCCCTTTTGTGTCCCACCAACTGCTATTCCATTTGACCTTTCCATCCAGATCCCTGTTTTGGGGTGAGTGGCTTAAAACCTTACACACCTGTGTCCTTTTTAGCTTCAAAACTGCCAGGGCTTCCAAGCCAGGGCAAGCTCTAGGCAGTTCGAAGCGGCTTGTTCTTAAGACGGAATCCTGATTCAAGGAACCAATACTTGTAGAAATCAACATTACAGGCAAAAGCAGTGTTTTTCAAGTTGGCCACTTCCTGAAAACTCACTCAACATTAAGTGGGCAATGGACAGTTGCTTATGGCTGCCCTTTCTGAGAAGTGAGAGTGATGTTCTCTGCCACTTTGGGAGGCCAAAAGAGGACAACCGCCCAGAAAGGAGATGACAGCAGTAGAGAAAATATCAAGCTTGTCACACAGGCCCTTATGACAAAACTGGATTCATCCTGTCTACACTGTGGGCCATTTTAAAACCTTTTTTTTAAATGTTCATTGACTTTAACAGCACACAACCTGCCTCTGACATAAAAGAATCTAACACAATTTGAAACGTTCCTGATTTTCAGGTTAAAGAGAAGTAGAATGACAGGTTCGAAAGTGATTGTATATTTAATGGATCAAATTAAAAATCTTAAGTCAAATTGTAAACTTTGAGGCTTTAACAGATTTAGAAAAGAGCATCACAAACCTGAAATGAGAGACCAAGAAAATGATGGTTGGTTAGGATCGGTCTGGCTGGGCTCCAAGGGTCTCAGACCACTCACCACAGGTCACCAAACACACATTTCTAGGGCTGGCAAGGATATAAAAACACTTGGAGTATCCTGGAGAAAAGGGGTGTCTAAATTGAGTAAGAATAGTTTAAAACCACCTGTTCAACTGGCCCCTCGACTTCCCTACTTCCTAAATCAGCCAATTCCCATTTGTGTTTACCTTGGTGAAATGGAAGTAAATCCAAGGATTTTACCTCTTCCAACCCTTCCCCTTCTGAACCCTCAACTTGAACGTGTCGTACATTGCTCCAGAAAACATATAAAAAAGGGGGATTTGAAGGTGATTTCTTCCTGCTGGCCCTTTCTATATTGGCTTCCTTGGAAGTGCTGGAATAGGGAAGGCAATTGGGTTTGTGGAGAATTTCAGCAAATTGTCATCCTCTGCAGGAAGTATAAGTAGCTCTCTAACTCCATGCACAACAGAACCCAAAATTTTGGTAAATGGTTAAAAATGGCTAGCAACCAACATTGGCATTCAGAAGGACAAGGGAGAGGATGGACCCAGTGCATATGGCACAGAGTAGTCCAAGACCTGGGATCTGCTCTGACTTCTGCCACTCACCAGCTGTGTGACCTTGGGCAAGTGCCTTCCTCTTTCTGTGTTTTCACCTACAGAACTAGGGGGGTGGGAACTAGACGACTGTTCCCGGCTTTGACCGTCCAGGTCTCTGACAATTTCAAGGTTTTCTTAGAATGGATATTTACTCTTGGGAGAGAATCCCAAATAGGATTACTACCAAACTTAATGAAAAAAGATGACTTCCTGGTAGTGAATGCTTGAAAGCCTATGGACTGTTTCCAAAATCCAAACGTGAAAAGATTGCATGATTTGAAGTCGGGATCTGGATTCAAATCTTAATTTTGATTCTTACTAGCTGTGTAACCTTTGAGCAAGTCCCTTTCTCCTCCTTGTGCCTCAGTTTCCTCATCTGTAAAATGGTGGAGTTCAACTGCAGTCATAAGGTGCCTTCCACCTCTCTGTATGACTGACTTATTTTAGATTCCCTCTCCCTGGGGAAGCCACCAAAGATAAACCACTAGGATTCTTAAGTACCAATTTAAAGAAGTGTTAGCTTTAGATCTTAATCTAAGGGCCTTCCATTTGTATGGTACTTAAGTGCTTTCACCCCTCCTCCGACCTCATAACAACTCTGAAAACAGAGAACCATGGACTTCAAGTTGGAAAGATGTCGTATAGAGGGAGAAACCAGGCCCCAGGACTGTTAAAATTTGTCTGAGGTCACACAAGGAATGGGTGGCAGGGTAGAAACAAGTTTGGGTCTTTTACCTCCTAGGCAGGAAGAGTTCTTCTTATGGGGTGACCTGAATAAGGGACATCTTGAGGTTTGTACCATATTTGCCTCCCAGCCCTACGCACTACCTTTCCAACAAAACAAGATTGTATCAATAGGAAAAGTTACCCAATGAAGTCATTTAGTTTTTTTTAACGTGTGGTTTGAAAAACAGACAGAAGCATTGACTTGGGGACTAATAAGAAGACAGAGGAGGTAGAACGCCCAAAGCAAAAATACAGTCTTTGTTAAAAAACAAACAAACAAACAAAAAATCCTGAAAAAAAGTGTTGCTGGGTTAATTTTGTCTTTTAAAATCCATTTCGCTGATCTCAACGGATTTATAATAACACAAACACATCCTAAAAATGCTACTTAAAAACAATAGTAACTCACATTTGCGGTTCACGAGACACTTTATATACATCATCTCATTTGATCCTCGGGACGACTCTGTGACGTGGGTACTCTTCTCCCCATTTCACAGATGAGGAAACTGAGACTATAGAAATTCGTGACTTACCCTTTGGTCACATAGCTACTAGTTTCAGAGATGAAATTTGAATTTAGGTCTTCCTGACTCCAAGACCAGTAGTCTTCTGGCCTTTAGACCTTTCTAGCAACTTGCTTTTATGCCTGAACAAATTCTTTTAAGTCTTAGAAATGCAAATATTTGCCACGTTATTCCATAAAGGAGATCAAGTCAGTGTGGTTGCTACCAACGGTTTTGTAGGATACAATTTCATTTGTATCCGTTTGCCTCTTCGTTCCCAATTGGCTAGACTGGCCCTGCTTTAGAAAGAGAAAAGAACAAGCAGATATAGCTACACATTTCTGAAGTGGGTCCAGCAAATTTTCTTTGAGAACTCATTCAATGAAAGTGTACAAACAGACATTAAAACAGGAACGTCGTTACAGAAAGAGCTCCTCGACTCCACGTTGGGACAAACATAACCCAAACGCAACGAGGGCACTGAGCTTTGGGCTCCAAAAGGAGATGGAAGGGAAAGCTAACACTAATATTTTTATTAGACAATCCTGTTTGGGAGCAGACGCCAATTTCCGCATTCAAAACTATGAATGTGGATTCTCATGGCCCGCTTTCAACATACTCTTAACCTATTTAGCAAGCGACCAGCTATGCATTTCTGGGCTATCCTGGAAGAAGACAGAAAAACAGAAGGCTTAATAAACCCTCGCCATTAGTGTCAGACCAAATCGCTTGACCCCACAGCTCAAAAATACTCAGCCCATAAACCCCAAATGCTAATAAGACAGACATCTTTCCCCAATCCAGTCAGTCTCTTTTCCCTGAGTCCTAAAGAAACAGGCTGGGGCCTCATTGGAAATGCATGTGTCATTAGGCACGCCTCACTGGGGCTCCTGATATTTCAATAAAGGAGGAGGAGGAGGGAGCTAGTTTAAGAAAAGTGGCCCAAGACTTGCTTCAGGCCTGTTCTGTGTCAGGTCACTGCTCCTGTTTGCTTGTGCTGAGCTAAGCTTCAGTTAACAAAGTGAACTTGAGATGTTCTCAAATGTATGTGAACTGCTGTGTATCATCATTCCTGGATCTCTACTCTGTCTACTTCGGCTGGCTTCTCCTACACTGTCAGGTAAACCGTTTCGAAGCAGAAAGAAAAAAGTCACAATCAGGATCAGAACTCCCTCCACACCTTCAATGGCACTGTTGGCTCAGATTTCTTGAAAGATAAATATTTAACTCCAGATTTTCAATCAAACACAAACATATTTCTGGGGTTGAAGATTAAACCTCCTTGAGCTAAGAAAAAAACAACATCAGGGTTGTGTGCTTCACGGAGATAGTGTGACATCTTGGAAGAGCACAGGGAAGTTGTTGGAAAACCTGTCTGTCTCGCAAATCTAACACTTCCTACCTGGGTGAATTTGAACAAGGCCTTTCCTTACTCCCGGCCCTGGTTTTCTGGAGTCATCAAATGAGGGGGTGGGACTATGTGATCTCCAAGGCCCCTGGGGGCTCTGATGCTCCACAATCCTATGACTCACGCTACCGATTTTGGAGCTACAGATTCTCTCAGACTCCAGTGTTTTCCTTCTGTCATATACCCAGATGACTGGGAACGAGGGCATACTCGTAGAAAGCTCCTAGGGCCAAATTTGACATGAATTCACCCATTGAGTCAAACATCGTGCTTCATTCATTCTGCCCATGTCTCTTGGCCCCTTAGGATTATTTTTTTTTGGCCTCTATCGCTTTCCATTTATCCCTGTTAAGTAGCTCCGAGCCCGTGGAACCGGTGTCATAAAAAAGGTGATCTGCTCATTCTATGCCTCAGTTCAGTGGAAGGACAGTCCGATCCCCTCAGCCAGCTAACTTGGGTATATCCTAACTCTAATGTCCTGATATATCTTTACCTTTAAAATGCTAGAGAAATCTCTGGAGAGTCAGGACATTCATTTCATATTTATTTAAGAAATCCATTGTGTTATCAGATTGGATCTTGGCCGGCTTTCATGTGGGCCCTGGAAGTTAGAGGATTCTCCCTTCGGTGTCTGAGATTCTGCTAGCCATTAAAATCTAGCCCAGCTCTCAAATGATTATGGGCTTATACTCAAGACTCAGGCTAAAGCCAAGCAAAGTATTAGAGTTCAGCTGTGCAGAAGGAATTTGTGCTGTCAACATGTCCTATTGTAAAAGTTTGCTGCTATCATCATCCAAATCTTTCTGAGCACCCTTACTGAGCTGTGCAACTAGGTAATAATAGTAATAATAATTTGGCCAGCAAAGCCCTGCCTGCCAGCAATCTGTCTATCTTCTCATCCACTTGATTGGTCAAGTTTTTCCTAAGGAGGTGACCCTGAACATGAATGGGAAGGCAGAGAAGTCTAGGAAATTAGTCTAAGATACTATTGTGAAAACCCAGGTCCGGAGGGAATGGAAAAAGAGACCAGGACCGAGGATTTTAAAGACTGAGGAGCACTGAGACTTTCAAATGACCTTTTGCTTCATCCAAGATGGCACAAATGACAAGTTCTTAGAGGGGAAGGGGAAGATGGAGTTAAAGCAGCTTTAAGAGAAGGCTCTAGAATGAATCTAGAACAAGAAGCTTAAAATCCAGGGCAGGAGTGAGATATGCCTGAAAGGGAGAGTCGAGTTAGAATGAGTGAGACCCGAAGATGCTTTGAAATGTCAGAAATGAAGCAACAGCCACATGGCAACATACATTTGAAGACTGGATTGATGGAGTGGGACAGTCTTGAGGAGGTAAGAGGGGGAGAGAAGAGTTTGAGGAGTTAGTCTGAAGCGACTGGAAGGCAAGTTCTTGTTGATAAGGTGAAAGATCACAATGATACAAAGGCTTGTGAAGGTGACGGATAATAATGGAACAGAGGGAGAAGTCAGAAGAATTTTGAAATACTCTCTCACCTAATAACTATGGAGGACACTTAAAGTGTCTTCCTTAAATGTGTGTGTGTCTCTGTGTATTAATAATGTTAGGTATGGAAATTCAAAGCTTCCTTATGTGTTTTGTGTACTTGTATGTACTTGTATATGAAGACAGAACCCAACAACGAGATTTTTTCAATGAGTTAAAAGAAAAAAAAACCTAGGGATGTCAATTTGGAGCCAAATGAAGTCTTGTCTCCAGAATAAGCATTTCTGATTTCTCTTACTGAAAATCTATTTGGTTTTTCCAACATGTTTTTGTGTGCTTATTTTAAAGCTCTTGACTTTCCATAAGATTCTGAATCATACGATTTTAATGACTGACTTTATCTTCACATCATTTTTTGGGTCAAATTTAGGGATTTACAAAGCAAACAAGCCAGTTAAACAAAGCTAATTACATTCACCAGCGACATCCTTGCTTTTCCCCCTCAGTGCCCGGTGATTTCGGCTTCTGGTGCTCTGATAGCTGCTGACAGCTTGCTGGGACAGAAGAAGGAAGTAGGTCAGAGTAAGCCAGGGTCAGCAACAGAGAATCCCATTAGACAGGCTTAGAGGGCAATCCTGAAATCGAGGAAGTGTGTGATGTAGTGACAACGTCCCAGACACATAACAGCCAGCCTCGGGACAGCCTCCGGCAGAACTTGTACATTTATCGGCGAGTCATTATAATGACCCCAGATAGAGCTTCTCCAGTTGATTTGTGATTCCTAAGAGGTTCTGCAGAAACCAAATGACAAAAATGGACTTGCAGTTAGCAAGATTATTCCAGACCACAGGCAATATACCATGAGCTACTCTTGCAATGTGACCCTCTAGCTTATAGAGCAGGCCTAGTTTCTAGGGGGAGGGGGGAAGCAATCTCTTAATATCTACAAAACACAGCTGGGGAGAGGGGGGAGGGAAGGAGGGAGGGAGGGAAGGAGGGAGGAAGGGAGGGAAGGAGGGAAGAAGACGGGCAGTCATTCAATTCAATTCAATAAACATTCACTAAGTGCCTACTATGTATAAGACATTGGGACTATAAGGCAAAAATGAAAAGGTACCTGTTCTCAAGGATTTCATGGGCTCTCATTGATTGTTTTTTTTTTTTTAAACCAAACCAAATCCAACCCAAACCAGTGCAAGTATACAAACAAATGTGTAAAAATGGATTTCTGCAGAGGTGAGCCATTTTAGACAGCTAGACAGATCGGGGGTTTAAGCCCGGGGATTTCAGGCCCCCCGTGCTCAGCCAGGCCCAATTCCTCCAAGGAGGTCGTGGCCCTTTCACATTTAAAGGGGAATAGTGGTCCTGGCAATAAGGTCTTTGACACCTCTAAGGCAGCCCATGTATCCCAATAGCATTAACAAGATCCAAAATGCTGATTCCTTCTGGGGAGAGGATGATATTAAAAAAAAAAAAACAAAAAAAACAAAAGGGAAAACCAACTTCCAAGTCAAAAAAAAAATAATCTGGGTGAATGATGTTGAAATAGAAACATTCCTCCCAGAAGGTTTAAGAAAATGCCTTCTCATATCAAAGTACCCTTGGACAAGACATTGACAAGGAAGCCCATAATTTTCACTGAATTTTTAGTGGAAACTCCCACATAACTAAACTTTCAGTCTCAAAAAGGTTGGTTTCTTTCACTGTCATATCATATCCATTGGTATGAAGCATTCCCTCATGTATCTGCTTGTTTATGTAACTCCCTCCCAAGAACTTTTAAGTGGATGAGAGCTGCAAGCCAAGCAGTCTAAATTTATACTGGATTTGTTGGGTTGGAAGAAGGGAAAGCCCTAAACCTCATGCGGGTGCCTAGGCTATGGCCCCCAATACATCCAGTTCAAGTTGCCATCAAACCATTTCTATTTCAATTACAGGGAGCGATTTCTTGGAACTACCCGGGGTTCATTTTTGCAAGTTTTGAGCTCAGAATGAAACCAGACATTTTGTAGGAGGGAGAAGGGCTGGTGTGGGATCCTGGATAAAGTGATGGGCTTTGAGTTAATGAGATCTGGAGTTCAAGCTTTGATTTTGACTGTCGCTGGGCAAACATTGACAAGTCATGAACCTCTTTGAATCTCCAAGCTCCTCCCGATTTATCCACTAGACTACAGACAGATGATATGTTGGCTCTATCTTACAACATAGATATGTATTGACAGGATTCATTGGAAATTACCATGAATACAAACACAAATAAAAGGCTAGGGTAATTTCCTTTGGGTCCGAGGGCCATACGGACAGCCATTTCATTGGCAGTGTACAAATCCATCAGCGTTTCAAAAATAAAGGTGTTTGGACCAGTAAAGTGGTTTGGATTAGTTTAGAATGTTCGTTTTATTGCCTGTTCTTGCAAAAGCCAAATCACAACTTGGCAGGGCCCAGAGAATCCCTACCCCTTGTCCTTGGAGGAGAATAACAGTACTAAGTCAGACACTCATAGAACTCTCTGTTTTTCTCTTCAAAGTCCTTTGCAAACATTAAATAATGAACTCATGCAAAGTCTTCCATGGTTCCCAAGATACCTTTCCAGCCTTGTCTCCCATCATTCCCCTCCTGGTGCTTGGCCCGAGTAACTTGCTCATACTTTCCCGCTTCTATTCTGTGTACATAGTCTTTCATTTCTGTGCCTGTAAGGGACTTCCCCTACATTCCGCCCGTGTCATTCCTCTTAGTCTTTCAAGGTCCACTAGATGGTAAGGGAACTGGAGATCATGCCATCTGAGTACCAGCTAAAGGAAATGGGATTATCTAGCCTGGAGAAGAGAAGACTCAGAGAGTACAAGATAGCCAGCTTGAAGAATGCGAGAGGCGAGCATGTATAAAAGGGATCAGATTTATTCTGCTTGGTCCCAGAGGGCACATCTAGGAACAGCAGGCATCATTTTCAAGGGAGCACATTTCTGTTTCAAGTAAAGACAGCTAGGTGGCATTGCAGTGGATATAGCCCTGGGCTTGGAGTCAGGAAGACTCTTCTTCCCAAGTTCATATCCGGCCTCAGATGCTTACTAGCTGTGTGATCAGGGCAAGTCACCTCACCCTGTTTGCCTCACTTTCCTCATCTGTAAAATAAACCGAAGAAGGAAATGGCAAACCACTTCAGTATCTTTGCCAAGAAAACCTCAGATGGGATCGTGAAGAGTTGGACAGGAATGAATGACAAAAGTGAACTGGGGTGATCCAGGAAGGAGAGAGATTCCCCCTCAGTGGGGGTCTTCCAACAGAATCTGGATGACTACTTGTGTTGGGAAGGGGGTGGATTATTCTGGTGCAGATACACAGAAGTCTGTATGATCTCTGAAGTCTCTTCCAACTTAGAAATTCTGTGCTTAAACTATCTTTAAAGAAGACCTTAGAACCAGCTATAGATTCAATGATTCCCCGGTTAGAATATTATTTTTTTATCCTTTTCCAAAGTAGGTTGTTAAAAGATTGATACTGAGCCATCCCCCCCAAGTGATGAGTGGTGACGGTAGCTTCTAAGTTAGGTTCAAACCCAAAGGAGACGGTACAATTCTAGGTCTCACTCAAGGGCCTTCCTGAGTCTACCCACTGATATACTTGCTAGTTCAAAGCAGTATGTACTACAGATGTCCAACAGTCTACCCCCATCCAGGTGAGCAGGCAAAAAACCATTTTTTCCCAAGACATTTAGCTGATGAAAAGGCAAAGTTAAAAATACATCGAACAAACTAGAGCAAGCGGTACAGAGCACCTTTGGCCACAGGGAAAAGCGGAAGCTCTCTCACAGCACTCAAATCTAAAATTGATTGTATACACTTGATAAAAATCAACGTAATCTGCAAGTAACTGAATACTTGAAAGGCAAACTGTCTGTCTGATGACTCAGAGGACCCTCTGCCATGGCTCTCATTCCTTGACCAAAATGTTTTTCATAGTTTTGCCTAAGCTATTTCACTTAATGCCACCATCAAACTTCCTTTTCCCATTATCTACGACCACAAAGGGACCATATTTCAAAGTCACAGGGAAACCTATGTCAATGCTTGGTGATGCAATCTCCAAAGCCCATTTCCCAAACTGGGTTATGAGCCATGTGAAAAAGGCTTCCATGAGAAGCTACAACTGCAGGCCACATTCGCTGCTCAAAAACACTAACTAGCCAGTGACATATGAACAATAGTTACTATAGGTAACAACTTTTCCCTGGTTTTTTGGGTTTTTTGGCTCCAACCCCACCTCACTCCCAGCTCTTTATCCTGGAGATATTCCCAGCTCCAGATTTCCTCACACTAGAATTCCTAGGCTCCACAGATTGATTGATTTATTTTGGCTGAGGCAATTGGGGTTAAGTGACTTGCCCAGGGTCACACAGCTAGGACGTGTTAAGTGTCTGAAGTGAGATTTGAACTCAGGTCCTCCTGACTTCAGGACTGGTGCTCTATCCACTGCACCAACTAGCTGCCCCCGCCCTTGCTCCCCCCCCCCCCAATTTTTAAAAAAGCTTCAAACAAAGCCTTCTGTGATCAGACCATTTGGGAAAAAATACTACAGCAAAGGATTTCCCTAGGGTCCCTTCCAATTCTGAAGTCTATCTCCTATGATAAAGAGATCAGAGAAGTCTTGGGGAAAACACCTTATAAAATTCAGTGCACCCGCTCATGTGACCGTCTTTCCCTCAAGCCTTCAGATGTTCCTAGGTACCTGACTTCCCCCAGGGGGGGAAAAAAAGAGGATCCAAAAACTGCTTTTAAAATCGCTTATTCATGCTAACCAAGTCATAGAGTCCACTGGCTTCCCCCCCCCCCCCCCCCCCCTTCTTTCTTGCCTTTTGAACAAGCATTTCAGGCCAAGGCGCCTCCAAGTTTCCTGGTTCAAACTGGGCCTGCCAATGGCTAATGCAAAGTGAAATCCATCGGAGCCACAGGGTTTCCTTACCTACAGCTGGGATCTCTGTACCACTGGAGAGCTAGGCCCCATGCTGGGAGATAAGGGGGCAGGGAACCTCCACCAAAAAAAACCAAACAAAAAAAAAAAAACGGTGAGTCTCCCGCTGTTTAGAGATGGCTGAACGTAGCCAGCAGCAAGGTCCAATTGACTTGAATCACAAAGAATGCTTTCTCCTGCCCCACCCCCCAAATCAAACTCCCTGTGATAGGGCTCTCAGATGTAGTAGGGGCTCCTGCAAGCAGCAGAGGAAATAGCAAAAAGCCACAATTGTGCAAGAACACCGGGACTCTCCCATGGGGGTTACTACTGCTTGCCTAGCCCGTCTCTTAGGGCCGCTGTGAAGAAACTGCTCTGTAAACCATAGAACACTTTTTAAAAAGGGGGTGGAAGCGTTGTCATCGGTATTTTAAAGTAGCAGGAACAGGGCCCGAGGGAGAAAGAGTAAAAAGCAGCAAACACTGAAGGAAGAGTACTATGGCTATATACTACCTATAGAAGACTGGATATATACTAAGTATCTATGGAAGACTGGATATAGACTAAATATCTATGGAAGACTATAGCTATATACTAAGTATCTATAGAAAACTGGATATATAGTAAGTATCTATGGAAGACTATGGCTATATACTAAGTATCTATAGAAGACTGGATATATACTAAGTATCTATAGAAGACTATGTTTGGTGGATCATAAGCAAAACTGAGAGCAGCAGGTATCAAGGGATGCTCAGTTAAGCCTGGGCAGAAACCTGGAAATCTGGAGTTCATGTCCCTGCTCAGCCGCTAGCCAGTTGGGTCCTGCAACTGGACCCAACGTGAGATCTCAGTTTCCCTATCTGCAACATGTTGACAACTGGACTCTCAGGTTCCTCCCAGGTCTAAATATATGTAGTACGACTCATAAAAACAAAACAAAACAAAACTAGGAAAAACCGGTTTGGATAGCATCCTAGAAAAAAATAACTTCACTGAGCAAAGACAGGTCCACTCCTTTTACCAATTCAGGCTCAGAACCACTCAATAAGACAGAAAGAAAAGTATAGCAAATTGTTTTGAGGATCCCCAAAGAAACAATTAATTCCCACTTACAACTATGTGTAATGAGCCTTTTGATTGGGAATAAGGAGGATCAGCCTGGAGGATCTCTACCTATCTATCCCCTTTGCCCCTCCAAAGAGCTCCCACATAGCAGTTTCTCACCTCCAGAGGCCCAAATCTCTCAAGGGAACACCAGTCCTCTCTCACTCATTGCCCATCGTGTGTCTTACGGGCATCTCAGACCCAACTGGTCCAACACAGAACTCGTTATTTTTCTTCTGAAGGCTACCCCTCTTCAGAATCTACCTGTTACCATTGAAAGCCAAGTCATCTGTCCAGTTCCCCTAGCTTTGCCACCTCAAGCCATCCTCAATTCGTCATTATCCCTTGCCCCACACATCCAATCGGTTGCCAAATCTGGAAGTTACCATTTTGACCTTCCTGGCATCTCTTATACCCAAACCCTTCTCTCTATACACACATGGCCACTACCCTAATGGAGGCCTTTCATTGCCTTTCCCCAGGGCCACAGCGATGGTGTCCTAAGTGGTCTTCTTCCATTTTCTCTCCTCATTTTTGGCCCATCCTCCATACTGTTGCCAAAGTGATTTTCCTCATCAACCATCCAATCAAGCAGAATTTATTAGGAACCTACTTTGTCCCTGCATTGTCCCAGGCAGCTGGGATAAGAATACGATGAATAAAAAAAGATCTCTAAGCACAAAAAACTCTCCATTCTAAGAGGGGAGGCAAATACCAAGCCAAATAAATAAAAATCAATAGAATAAAAATAATAGAAAAATAGAATCAAAAGAATAAATAATTAACTTCAAGATAGATTGGGAAGAAGGGCATGAATCAGGACTGTTTAAGATGGAGCCGAGAGGGGACGAAGGCCTGAACTGGGTGCCTCATTCCTAGAATGGTTTTTCCTCTAATCTCTACATCTTGGAATCCCTGGTTTACTTCAAAGCTTAACCCAGCTACTAGTGCTCTCCCTGCCACAGAACCTCTCCTGGGTTCATTTTGTATACAGTCTCTATAAAGTTATCTAGCTTCCAGTTAGAATAGAAGCTCCTTGAGGGCAGAGACTGTTTCATTTTTGTTCTTGTATCCCCAGTTCTCAGCCCAGGGCTCAGCTCACTGTTCTCACTTACCAGGTATTCACTGATTTCTATAGGTTGGCAGGCCAGGTTTCCCGCAGCAAAAACCCAACCTTGACTGGGAATGTCTATGGGTACTCTCGAATTCTTTCACAGGGACATGGTTTGAACCACATGAACTAGACTGAGTCTTTAGAGGAAGATGACTAGGAAGAAAGTTTTTCAAATAAAAATGCAATTCCATTAGATTTACCATATATTTCTACCACATTTACCATAGATTGGACTATTTGCCATCTGGGGGGGCATGGGGGAAGGGTGTGAAAATTGGAACACAGGGGTTTGCAAGGGCTAATGTTGAAGAATTGTCCACTCATAGGTTTTGAAAAATCAAAAGCTTAAAAAAAAAAGAAATAAAAATGCAATGCAAAGGATGAAAAGAGCGACTGAGAATGAGGGAGGGAAGAGAGGTTGTCAGAATGTACCAGAGGCCAAACTCAACCCCAGAGTTCTCCTCAACTGTGGGAGGAGGCTGCACGCTCTTGGATTTGCCGAACTGACATAAGGAGGATGCTCTGTGTTGGCTACTGCTGGCCAATATAGTTCACCACATGGAAATCACAGGCTTAGAGCTGGAAGGAACCCAGAAGACCAGCCAGTCCAACCCTCTTCACTTGACAGATGGGGAAAATGAGGCTCAGAGAGAAGCAGAGACTTGCCCAAGATCACACAGGGCTTGAGGGGGCAGAAATGGGATTCGAACCCAGGGCTTCTGATTGCAAAGCTACTTTCCAGCAGCCATCCTGCATTCCTAGAGTTAGGACTCCAGAAATACCATTAGCTCACCAGCAAATAAAAGTTCCTGCCTCGCTCCAGTAAATCCTCTTTGAACAGGAGGATTCTAGAATGGCTACATGTTATTTGATGGGAAAATACTGCTGAATAGGGCTGGAAGAAAGGGGAGGAAAACACACAAGAATTCCTTTCTCCCCCGCCCCAAGGCAATCCTCTCCAGCAGAGGCCTGACCTTCAACGTTAAAACTTTATCCCCTCCAAGGAATACAAAGGCTTTTATTCCAGTGAAAATGCAAATAACCCGGGGTATGTGTGTGTGTGTGTGGGGGGGGAAGAGCTTTAAGCTGCCTACAATCACTTCTACCTTCCAGTGACAGAAGGATCTATTGGTTCTCTTTGAAGGGGAAGGGTATTGACTGGGTCCTTTTGAAAACTATCAACCTTAGACAGGGCCCTTCCAAGGACAGGGGTAGCCAGCACCATGACGGAGCAGCATCCCCAGACTGCTCTGGGAGATTGAGAGCTTGCACAGGTCGGTGAAAAAAGACTTCGGAAGGAGAGTGAGGAAATTCCTAATCTATTCATGGCTATGCTTCTGGCTTTCTGTGTGATCTTGAGCAAGTCATTGCTTCATATTGGGTTCTGGGGGGAGATTATCTTGCTAAAGGCCCTTCCAGCTCTTAAAAAAAAAATCTAATCATTGGTAACTTTGTCATTTCTCATTTAACGACCAATACCTCCAGAAAACAAATGGTGGAGGCTCAGGGGTGTTACAGATGATTGAATACAGTGAGTGCTACCCCCCCCCCCAAAAAAAAAACACACACACACACACAGTTCTCTTTCTTCCTGCTTCCTGTACCCATATAATTATCCATATGGAGAGCAGGTAGTCCACCTATTTTTAAGATTAGAGGCTGAAAGTTATAAAGTTATAGTAGTAAAGTTAGAAGAGACCCTACAGAGCATCATTATTTAGATGAGGAAACTGAGGCTCGGAGAGCAAGTGACTTGCCCAAGGTCACACAGATGGTAAGTGACGTGACTCACTTTTCTCCCGTCTGGAAGAAGCCCGGCCCCTCTTCATACAGAATAAAGCGAAGAGTAAGAGTCTATTGTTCATTCTAGTTAGCATCTTTAAAGACATTGACAACAACCTGTGAGACAACCTTGAAGGGAACTTTCCCAGACTACACAGATTGTCAGGAACTCTCTCTCAACTTTCCTAGTCCATCCCCCAACGCCGGAGTAACTTCGACCTTTGGGGATATTGATTAGCATATCTTTAGGCAGGTCTGGGACCCACCCGGTCTGCTGGGGCCAGCTCCCAACCCCTCCCCCTCTGAGCCTTTTCAGCTGTGGCTAAATTTCCGCCTTTAAAACATCTGCTTATGATGAAAATCTCTGCTAAATTCTCTTCAGGCAGGACTTAACCAAGCCCCCTTGGGAGCTACTCTGTTTCCCTCCTAGTGCCTTTCTTCTAATGGCGCCCTTCTCCTGACTCTAGCTAAGTCTGGTCACCAACTATCTGCTCCCCACCCATTCTATCACACACTGACCATTCCCAGTGTCTACTGGATCCCTTTATTTTGTCTGGAACCTCCTCCCCTGAATCAACCTGCTTTTGGCCACAGAGAATGAGCACTGTGAATCTGTCACATGTTCATTTGGGACTAGGTAGGCTACCCCCACCACGTCAGTGAGCAGCCAAAATTCTGAATCCGGGGCTCTTTCTCCTTTGCCCAGAACGCTTAAGCACATGGACAGAAGAAAAATAAGACAGTTTGGAGCATCTAGTGGCAGAGTGGATAGAGAAAGTTGGGCTGTCCTTCTGGAGGTCCCTATTTGGGCCCCAAAAGTTAGTGTGCTGCTTTCTAGAGCCCTCAAATTGGGGTGCCAAATATACTGTGCTTTCTAGAGCCTTCACGCTGGAGTGCCAAAATATACCATCTGGACTAGCTCTCTGGGGGATCTCGGGACTAGCCTTGGTCTTAGTGGAGGAGTGAAGAAGGTAGGAGACCCACCAGGATGGTCCAAGATGGAGTTGAAGGGCAGTTGTTGTTCAGTCAGACTCTTCTTCATGAGCCGGTGGCCAAATGTGCATGGGGTTTTCTTGGCAAAGAAACTGGGGCGGTTTGTTCTTTCCTTCTCCAGGGGATCCATTCGGTCCCCAGCTATCGAAAAGGGTGCCGGACTAGCCCACAGTCACAGAGCTAGTAAGTGCCCGAGGCAGGATTTGAACTGGGGTTATCCTGACTCCAGATGTAGTTTTCTAGCCACTGAGCCACCAGCGGCCTCCAAAGTCAGGAAGACACCTCTTAGACACTTCCTTAGCTTTGTGATCCTGGACTAATTACTTAAACTCTGTATGCCTCAGTTTCCTCAAGTGTAAAGTGGGGACAATGAGAATAACCTCCCGGGGCTGTTGTGAAGATCAAAGGAGACAAAATATGTAAAGCACTTAGCTGGGAGGCCTGCGCATAGTAAACACTCCATAAATGTGAGCTATGATTATTATCATCATTATTATTCCTTTATAAGCCACTCCCTTTGTAGAAGGAATCCAGAGCTTAGTGGTCAGGAGTTAGCTGGCCTCATTCAACAGGATCCCCTCAGGGTAATAGCCAGTTCCACCTGCTAGGGGAAGGGAAGCCATATGGCCTTGGCTTGCAACAGGGAGAATTTCAGGCAGAGGAAAAAGTCAAACCCACAAAAGCAAGACAGTTACAAAACCAAAATGGGTTCAGGAGCACTCCTCTGGCCATTCCTTATGCTTGCTTAAGAAAAAACTCTCCCAAGCCTCTTAGAACAAACAGCAGAGAAATGAGTAGGAAGATCCTTTACATTCCCAGTGTGATTTTGGAAAAAAAAAAAGTGGGCCAAGTCACTTCATTTCTCTCTCTCTTACTCTTGTATGAGATAGCGCATTTCCTGTCCCTGGAAGTGATCAAGCAGAGGTCAGATGACCAGCTTGCAGGGAGAGATTCCTGATTCAAGCAAGTGCTGGACTACAAGCCATCAATTGCTTCTAGACTCAGAGAGGCAATGGTTCTCATTTGAACCAAAAATCTTTCCCATCTCAGGGTCTAGAACTCTTGGAGCTTAAGAACGCACTCCTGAAGTCTATAAAAGGAGAGGCTCAGACAACATGACCACGAAAGACTTTGACAACACTATATTGATGATAATAACTATCAAAGTCACTTGCTGTCTCTCTCCAAAAGCGAAGTCAAGAGATGGGCAACAACCAGATCAGAATTGTTCACAGGGTTTGAAAAATCCAATCGACACAGAACCTGAACTGGTGATGGATGTTATTTTCCTAAGAAATATCCCCATTAAATGTGTTTAAGGTGATTATATATGTATAGCTTATCATGGATTTCTTGCCGTCTTAGGAAAGTGAGGGAGGGAAACCAATTTGGCACTCAACATCTTACAAAACAATGAATGGTGAAAACGATCTTTACATGTAATTTGGAGGGAAAATCAAACACTACTAAGTGGAACAAAAAAAAAAATTAAATTGAATCAAAGGCACAAAAATATTATTTCCTGCCTTTTTTTGGTGTGGTCTTGTAATTTCAATTTGGGTAAATTATTCTTTGCTTTTAGAACCACAGAAGGTCAGAGCTGAAAGGGCCAATCAACTCATTTCACAGAGGGAAACGCTGAGGTGTAATGACTTTCTCTTCCTCATCTGCAAACGAAAAGCTTAAGAAGGTTACTTAAGTCTTTTGGGCTAATCTGAACTAAAGGCTCTTTGTGATGTTGAGAGAAAAGGCTCAAAGTAAGGATAAACTGGAAAAGAGAGTGGGCTGAAGCTGGGAGGCCCTCCCAAAGGCATACAAGTAGCTAAGAGAGAGAGTCTGGCCTTGGGATGGCAAAGAAACCTGTTAGGTGGAAGACTTCTGTGATGTGACAGTTTTTCTGCACAAACCCTTTTATAAGGGATTCTGTTCTGGCTTCCTATCAATCAAGTCTCATTTTTTCCACTCGGTTAGCTGTCCAGAAAATATTGGAAAGAAAAGGAAGAAAAAGGGCTAGTAGGATAATTCAAAAGATTAGTAAAATGACTAACCTGATGCTCCCTTGGTGATAAAGCTGTGTCAAGGTTTGGTATCAACCATGTCTTTTGTTGTTGTTGTTGTTGATTTATTTGTTATAGCATGTATGAATCGCTGCAAGTTTTGCTAAGGGCTCTCTAGTTTCTATAGTGGCTCCAACGTGGTTGGCATGAACCATGGAGCCAAGGTCCTCAAGGCAGGCCTAAAGCATGTCCTTCCCCAGTCAAAAGAAAAAGATATCAAGAGAGTGGTACAAGGTAATGGGACCTAGCATGTCTTAGGAGACTGAAACTTATTTGCCTAAAGCCCAGTACATCACACAATATTGCATGCTTTCAGTGGCTGTGAATTTGGGAGAGATGTTGTACTTTCGATTTTCCATCCCTTCAGTCTCCTTTCTCCCTGGCTTGTTCAAGTATTCTTCCCTGCTTTATATAATTTTTGGTTTTTTTTTTCCCTCGTCCCCAAATCTGCTTACCCATTCTTGTGATATTTATTCTGGATCAGATCATTATGGGCAAGTACCATTTCATTGCAACACAATTTTTTTCTGAGGCTGCTGCCCTCAATTAATATACTTTTAAAATGATTTCTGAGAATGGCATAGATGTTAACAACTTGCACCTGAGCTACAAACCCTTGAGTTGTGTAGATCAATAATTTTAGAGACTTATCAGTAAAAAGAGTTTCAAGTCTGACTTGAATTAAGATCTATTTAGAATTTCTGTAACTTTTAAAAATAAGACATTTCAAAGCCACATTTGGACCACAATCTTAGCCCTCTAATTAAAGTCCCCGAAGTCTTCATATCCAATAGTGATTCTTTTCTATGACTCTTTAAAAAAAAAAAAAGGCAACTTAGCATTCTAAAAGTTCTGTTGGTGAAACAGCCTGCCTATTCATCTATTCTAATCAGATTTTTTCAATTGTGAATGCTACTATAAAAAAGCTGGCCACTGGGTAACACTTTTGGCCACGACAAACTATGAAATGGACAAACTCACAAAACTACCTTCAGTCCAGTGGGGTGGAATGGGAGATCAGGGAGCAGAGGCTACTAGGATGATGAAACAGGTCTTAGACCACTGGCAACCAAATTTAACTGAGTATTCTCTCTTTTTTTAATTAAAATTTTGTTTTATTAAAGCTTTTTATTTACAAAACATTGGGATGGGTACTTTTTCAACCTGGCAAATCTTTTTGTTCCAAAATTTCCCCTTCTTCCCCCCACCCTCTCCCCTAGATGGCAGGTAAACTGAATATTCTCAATATGGGAGCTTTATCCAATGAAAAAAGTTGACATCCCTGGAGGAACCAGGCACTATTCATATTGACATTTTATGAATTGCAAAGGCAGAGAAGGTGTGGAAGGATTGTGTCAGAAAAGGTGACGGGCCAGTGTAGAGGCAGGGCTTTGGATTGAGAGCTATTGACACCCTCCACTTGATAAGGGTTGAAGCTCATCCACTGTCCTGTCAGATTGAGGAGGTGAGGAGTTGGGGCGCTTTGAGAACCCTACCCAAAGTCACTGAATTTCCCATCCCAGATTCTAGACTAGATCTTCGTATTAGTGAACCAACACCAACTGGAAGCATATTTATTCATTTGGAGTCGTTTTCACATAAACCAAAAATGTTATCAGTGGAATAATTCTTTCTGCCAGTCTCTGAAATTAAGTTGCCGATAATATCCATTTTTGATTATATTCATCAAAAGTGAAGTGAGACTAATATAATAAAAAGAGGTGAGATTAATAATAAAATGAGAAATAATAATGTAACATACTTTTGCTACTATGATTTTACAATGTAATCAAGTTGTCGGAGTAACTAGCCCCAACCTACTCTATCTAAACCACGTTTAGTTTAAAAAAAAAAAAAAGTGGTCTGGGCTACGTCTTTGAGTCGCTGTATGATCTCTGTTAAGTCATATCTTTAAACTTGGAGGTGAGAGTATGTGTGGAAAACACGGGAAGTTATTAGATTAGATCACCAAGGTAGCTAAGGTAGCTCTACCATCTTCAATATTCAAGAAACCTATGGTGCCGTCTATATACAGAAGCTCTAGAAAACCAAAAGGAATACTCATCATAAAGAAAATAACTATCATACAGTGGATAGAGTACCAGCCCTGAAGTCAGGAGGACCCCAGTTCAAATATGATCTCAGACACTTAACACTTCCTAGCTGTGTGACCCTAGGCAAGTCATTTAACCCTAATTGCCTCAGGGGGAAAAAAAAAGAAAAGAAAGAGAAAAGAAAAAAGAAAAAACAATATTTAAAAGTTTGCAAAACATTTTACAGAAATCATTCCATTTGATATACTTGCCCATAAATAACCAGTAAGCCATGGGATGGGATTTGAACCCTGGTATTCCTTGTTGCCAGGAACACTTTTGAAGGTATCATGCGGGTCCAGGTCGTGATATCAAAAGCCTACACAGTATGAAATTCCCACCCCACACAAATCATTTCAATCCTTATTCCTGCCAAAAGAAGGAAAGCTTTTTGAGACAACAGTTGGTTATCAATGGTCCTTTCTAAAAGGCGGCTTTGCTTTGGTGTCCAGAGGCAACTTTTCTGAGTTTTTCAAGAGTCTATGGGTCAACATACAAGAGTGATGTCAAATTTGTTCAGAAGGAAGAGTCTTGTTTAATCACATTTTCCCTAACTCCTGTAGCATAGCCTCAACTTCCATTTTAACATGCATGACCATGGGAGATATCAAGTATCCACAGAGTCATCTGTGACCAAACTTCTCCCAGTAAACAGTGCCCAAAACCCCAATCCCTTCAGTATGAAAATAAGGCGGACGGTTTTGTTTTGGGGCTGGGTGGCCAAAATAACTGATGGAAGGAATCAATTTTTTTTTCACAGCTGCCATTCTGTCTCCACAAAATCCAATATTTTTCCTCAGAAGCAGCATATAAACGCTGGCTTTGGAGTTCAGATACCTGGCTTGGAATCGTGGTTCACACAAGCTGGATGAGCCCGGGGCCTGTTTCTTCATCTCTGTGTGCTGTGTAGTGGGGAGGGACTCAGAATGTCATGGGAATGCCACAGGTTTCTGGTGTGTAATATTTCAGTTTCAATGAATTAGAAATAGAAAGCCAAAAGGACTTTTACGCTTCTGAGATCATCCAGAGAAGGGGGGGGATCTTGGAGACCAGCAAGTACAATCCCTTCATTTCACCAAGGGAGGAAACTGAGGCCCCCATAAATTCAGGAAATTGCCCAGGGAGTAAGTAGCCTGGATTTGACAGAGGCGCAAACAGACACAGACATGAGAGCAATCTGTCCAGTCAAGGAGCCTGTCCGGATTAGGCCCAGTATCTCCGGTATCACTGTCCAGCACTCTCTCTACCACCCCATGCTATCTGCATTTCTGAAATGTAAGCGTCAGTACTACCGGATTTTCTGTCCCTTCCCTGAGAATAGCAGTTCTGGAATCTCAATGCGAGATTCGCAGTGGCAGAATACTTTAGTAGAGGAAGCCCCTCACCATGTGCTCCCACACCAATGAAATTAAAGGTCCATATATATCCCCTCAAAGATAATAATCCTCAAGTGACCCTTGAAATCCTATAAGGTGGATCTCAAAATTGGTATTCCCATTTTAGAGATGAGGAAACTAAGGTACCAAGAGATCAGTTTTCCCCATGTCACACAACAATCCAGGATTCTGGCCCAGCACCCCTGCTGCCATTATCTCGATGCTTCCCTTAAAGGAGAGCAAATTTCTAAATAAAGCCCCCTAAAGCTAGGGAAAGGGGAGATGAGATCAAAACAAAAATATTCACAGAACCAGTGAACATGGGATAATTAAAGCAGGGGAATTTTTGTAAGGCCTTAGGAGCTAGAGGTTGATGACAGTTTCCTATGATAAAAGATTGAAGAAGTAACAGAGTATATTCATGGGTGTCAACGGCCTGAAGACTAAGGGCTTCTTTGGGACAAGGCGACGTGAAAATGAAGGATGGGTTTCCTGGCTTTTTGTTCTTGAGGTTGGGATAAGACGAGGGAAAAGACATATATAAAGTTAGTCTTAAAAACAGCTCTATTTGCTGAAAAGACAAAGATTTCCAGTGTTTCTCTGAGGACCTCACTGCTATTCAAAAACAATGTTTTCTTTTCAGTTAGACCACATGCACCGTAGGTTCTGAGTTTGGATTTGAATAATAAGAGCAGATGACATTTATGCAGCTTCCATCACTCCCCTCTCAAGAACCCTGGGAGGTAGGGGTACTATTGATAGAGTTATCCCCATTCCTTAGGGGAAACTGAGGCTCACAGAGACATAAGCGCCTCAGCCCTAGACACGAGGCTAACAGGGTCAGAGTTCCTGGCTGCAAAACCATTGAGTAGAGAAAGTGACAAGATCTAAAACAACTGGCTTTGGCCTATTTCAATTCAAGAGCATCAAACTCAATTTTTCCCATTAGGCCATGAGTGAACCTCCTGTAGAAAGAGGAGGAGTAAACATTCTTTTCTTGTTTGGCAACTCTTTGGCAGCCAGAGATCAAAGTCGATCCCAATAGTATTCCGTGGAAGTGGCGGTCACCTTCATTTTGGCAGATGAGGAACTAGAGGCCCAGAGTGGTTAAATGACTTGCCCAAAGGAACAAAAGCAACAAGTATCAGAGGCTGAAGTTCAGCACTCTTTCTGCTGGGAGGACTGGTGGCTGCAGAGCTTTTCAGAACGATTTTTTTCAGGGGCATGGGAGAGTGGAGGAGTGGAGGTAGGTACATCGTGCCTTTAACAACCAAAGGAGCCATTCAATTTTCTCCCCCATAAAACCAGGAGGCAGAAGGGAGAGCAGACTCGCTATGTTTTCCCTCTCTCGGTCTCAGTTTGTTCCTCTAGAAAATAAGGGAGTTAGAATAGTTTCTCTCTAAAGTCTCTTCCTGCTTTAATATTCGGGGACTCGACAAATTCCCAGATACCCTGAAATATCTGAAGAGGGCCACAAAGTTGATTCCTTTTCAAATTAACTACAACGATGAGATTTTATTTTTAAATAGATGAGATTAAAAAATAAGGGTGAGGTCCTTGCTATTTGAAATGATTTCATTTTTTAAAATTTCCATTAAGAGAAATAAAGAGTTTTGTGAAACATGTTTTTGTCTTTTAACAATGAGAAAAATCTGGAAACCACAGGAAAGCCAGAAACAGGTGGCCAATATGAGGTACACATTTCTATTTATCATATGGAATTACTGAGGCCTAGAGAGGAAAAGGTTACACAGCAAAGTCAGAGGCAGAGTTGAGGTCTCTGGGTACTAGAATACAGTGTTGATTTTGTTTTGTTTTGTTTTATACTAAGCCATGCTGCATATAGGTTATATTTTCTCTGTATGATTTCGTGACATTTACTGAGCATATAAAGAGTTTGCTTTTTTTTTTCTGTTAACGGTCAAATGGCTGAAAATTAAATTTTATCTCAGACTTTGGAGAATTCCATGTTCTCCACCTCTTCCTCTTTAGAAGTGCAGGGACTGCTGAAGACTCCTAGAATGAATGGTACAAATTTAATTCACATGATCCAGAAGCATTTAAGTGCCTTCTATGGAGCAGAGGCCTGGCCAGAAGCAGGACATCAATGAAAGCCTCCTCCCTCAAGGAGCTAGCTCACTTTCTCTAAAAAAAAAAACAAAAACAAAACAAAACAAAAAAAAACCAAGAGGTGGGAAAGGGAAGAACTCCTGGGGATGGCAAGGTGCTGAATGCAAATTGTCCAACATGCCCCTCCCTGGCTGTTTTTTTAAGGAATCCATCAATCAGTTCCAGAGAGAGCAAGGGTGCTAACCAGCACAGCTTGCCCCCCAACCCATAGAGTTACTTGGGATCAGGGGCAGGATTGATTCTTCTTGGGCAAGGGTATTCTCCCTGGTGGAGAGAGCACTGGGCCTGGAGTCAGGAAGACTGGAATTCCAAGCCAGCCTAAGACACTTATCAGTTGTGTGACCTTGGGCAAGTCACTTTATCCTGGTTTGCCTCGGTTTCCTCAACTGTAAAATAAGCTGGAGAAAGAAAGATAAGCCACTCCAGAATCTTTGCCCAGAAGACCCCAAATGGCATGTCAGTCAAGGGCTGAAAACTAACAGAATACCAAAAAAAAGTCTCCCTTACACTCCTCAGTCCCTCCCTATCTGAGCTATTTAGAATAATAAGAGGGGATATGAGGTTTTAAGGTTTGCAGAGCATTTCACAGCCTTATCCCAAGAGGTCTTCACAATAATCCAGTGAGGTAGGTGGTAGAATTGTCCCTAGCCTTAGTCAAGCGATCTAACCAGTTAGACAGCTAGGCAGTGTCTAAGGCTGGATTTAACCTGGGGTCTTCAAGAAGACTACAAGAATGCCTTCCCCAAAGTAAGTGCTTAATGTATACTCGTGGGATTGACTAAAAACTGCTCTCTCTAGATAACTTCAGCTGCCATCTCCCAAAGTGGGCTGCTGAAGGCAGAAAGCCTTCCCAACTTAGGAAGCAAGAGTTTCTTTACACATCTGATCCATTTTGTTATCCTGCTGGAGCAGATTTTATTTTTTATCTTTGTTTTTTACAAAGGAGGCAAGCTAATGTGGCACTGTGGGTATGAGAGCTAGGAAATCAAAGGATTTCAACAGAGTTGAGGGTTGTTTCTCCCAAGCCAGCCACAGACCCATTCTGATTGGAATTTTAGTCAGGAGAACTGGTCAAGGTCCATGGGGGGAAGGGGAGGAGAGAAGGACACACACAGGGAAGGCCAGACACCTGGAAGACAACCTTAGTCCCGGTCACAATTTGGCCAAAGGCTGGTCAAACACTGCAGATCAGATTGAGCCCAAGAGGGAAAAAAATCAATGGATTCTGGGGTCAGAACAGGGGCTTCTGGCCAAGTCATTTCACAAATTCCTAAGTGGGATGTTGTAAGGCTAAATATGGCAATACAAATTGAGCCCTTTCTCCCTCCTCTCCCCCCCTCCCCATTTTCACCCCTCCCTCTGGAATCACTCTTAATTTTGTAATATTTTTCATTTGCTTATTTGTTTTTGCTTCTCCCCCAAAGGAACGAAAGCTCCTTGAGGTCCGGTAGTGCTTTTTGTCTTTGTGTTCCCAGCACTGGGAATGGCATTTGACTCCTAAATAAATGCCAGCTGAACTGGACTGAGTTGAGAAAAGCCAGGAAACTGAGTCTTGGTCAGGGAAAATAATCCATCCTGCTTCTTTCCAGTTTCAAGAAGTGTATACGTTGGACTCTTCGCAACTACTCTAGACCCCAGCTTCTTCAACGGGGGGTCATGACCCAACATGGGGTCTCGTAACTGAATGTGAAGGTTGTGAAATTGTGCTTTATTCTCCATAAATGATTTGTATATCTATTTTATATACTTATATTATGTAAAAGTTTCTCCAGCAAAAACCAGACGAGGAGAGCAAAAGTTTAAGGGGTCCTGCTCTAGACAAGGCAATTCCTATCAGGGTCTAATTTAGGATACCTTTGCCCTATGGCTCTTGCCCCCTGTGCCCCTCAGTCTCATGCTTATTATCTCTCGAGGACAGCATTACATAGGTGTCTGTGAGAAGCCAGGCTTAGGATAGCTCCCAGAGCCAAGAACTGTTTGCTGGCTCCCAGGTCCCTGCTCACCTGCTACCATTTGGGGATTTAGGGGCAGGGCAACTTCCAGAGGGGCCAAATGTTAATGAAGGAATGGCCTATTGCTCTGGATTTGAGGAATCAGAGAGCCTCTGGGGGGAAGGGACCTTCTTCAAGTGAACCCAGCTAGCACCATAGCAAAGTGCTAAAGTCAGTCTAGAATGAAGTTCACTCATCTCCCTCTCCTCATACTTATTCATAGCCCCCTAAGAGATCTGATTGCTGGGAGGCTCTAGGAAATTTGCGCCTAAGGGCCAGATTCCCAGATACACACACACAGCCTGGCCTGGTGCTGGACTTGGTGTCAGAGGCCTGTGTTTGAATATCATACAGGGTGTTTTCTAGCTGTGCGTGAGCAAATCATAAGATCCTAGAACCAAAGCCGCAGAAGGCCTCAGGGGCCATCTTGTCTGACTCCCCATTTTATAGATGAGGGAAACTGAGGCTCGGAAAGGGAAAGTGACATGCCTGTGGTCACAGATGGTAAATGTTTGCGGTAGAATTTGAAGATGGGCCTTGTCTCCACAGCTAGTGTGTGTGTGTGTTTTACACTATCCCATACTGCCTTCAAAGTCACATTATTATCTCTGTGCCTCAGTTTCCTCATTTATGAAATGAGTACAGTAACTGTACTACCTACCTTGCAGGGCTGTTGTGAAACTCAATGGAGGCTGTATATTTGTAAAACATGCTGCCAACTTTAAAGTGCCTGATAAATGCCAGCTGTCCTTAAGTGTCAGAACTTTGGAGGCCTCCAATTCTAAATGTCTTGGCACCGGTACAGATCGAGAAGAAGGTCTCGAGTCTTATCCTACCACCCAGAGTTCTTGGAGAACAACAGATGATAAAGGCATGCGTGTGGCCCATTTGGGCCGCTGTCTGAGAGCAGCAGCCAAGGTGTCTCCTTTCTATTGTACAGTTCCCCCCCTTAGGGTTCATTTCTCCGACTATGTCTACAGTTAACGAGATCTTGCCATTGTGATCTCATTGGGAAGCAACTAGATTATTCACTTCTAATTCTGATGGCAACAACGAGTGCGTCAGATTTGACTCCATCTCCCCAAATTAATTTCAGAGTAGTGGTAAGTCAAATGGCATATTTCTCAGTGCTTTTGTTAGAATGTGCTCATGTGCAGCAAACTGTGAAGAAAATGTAGTAATTAGAGGTTAAATTAATCTCTGACAGACAAGCAGCTTAGAAATGCTGGGTCCCCTTCACAAAACATGGCATCAAGCATGCCAGTTATTCAGAATGAAACACCTGAGACTGGCAAGTCAGAAGTCTAAACTTCCTGTTCAAAAATCGATTGGTGTTTCCAGAAGCCAATGTTAACAATGAAATCACCTTTCAAAAATGCACGCTCAGACATTTTCGGCCCCTACATGGTACTGGCCAGTGTGAGTGGGCCTTCCTTGCTGGGGCTCCAGACAGCAACTTAAAAAAAAAAAAAAGACAAGCCAGAGTCTTTTCTGAAGCACTAATGTCTAGGCCCCCAGAATAATTGCTTTCAAACGAGTTTTAAATTACAGCATGCCTTTTCCAACTAACCCATAAACTTCCAATTCTGAATCCCCGACGTGCCCCTCAGCTGCCCTAAGTGTTAAAAAAAGGAAAGGCCAAATTCATAAAGGGAGGATTCCATTACAGGAAGATTCCAAATTCGACTCTATTCTTTTCTCTTCCCAGGAGAGCTAGGATTCTGCTACATTTAGTATCATCATTCTCAAGACTAAACCACCTGTCAAGGGCCAATGTCCTCCCTTATCAATTTAAAATCAAATTTTAAAGGTGCTTCTAAACCTGGTCTCCCCACATAAGAGCTGGAATCAAGAATTTTGCCTTCCCTCGGCCCTTGAAATCAGTGGGGGGGGGATATGTTAATAAACAACAGCTCTTTTCTATAACATTTAAAGATTTGCAAAGCATTTTTCTCAAGATGATATTCTGCGATGACAGGCTAAAGAGAGAGTAGGGGAAAGAGACAGAGACTTTTGAGACTGGGTGTGAGCATCTCCAACTGGAGAAATATCACCAAAGATCTGTGGGGTTACAGACTATAGTCTCCCCAGGGAGGCAGAGATTTTCAATACTTATGACACATCTTCAAGTTTCCAGCAGAGTTGAAAACAAAGTCCAACTCCACCCCCTTGCCAAAAAAAAAAAAAGATTTTCTTTAATATTATATATATCCATCTATCATATATTGGGATACCGGGTACAAATTTTATCACAAGGACAACAAATTTGTTAGAGGTCCCACAATTCTTTTTGTTTCCAGGGTTGGGTGGGGTGGAGAGAAGACCCCCAAGCAGTGTGGAAGAGATTACCTAAAGCTTTAGTCTTGCCACACAAAACTGGAGCTGGCCTTTTTTCATCCTCCATTCTCCAAAGGATTATACATTACCTCCAAAGGTGGACAGTGTAGGAAAGTGGATTCCCTGGGTTCTAAACACCAAATCCACTCAATAGATTGAGTGACACAGAATGAAACAATAACACAGTTAACAACCTCCCCTGCTGAGGTCAATCCATAGCATGACTGTAACAGTCTGAAACTCCAGCTGTCTCTTCCTGAATTCAAGAGACATGTGGGGGTTGCAGTGGCCTTTTGGTCACCAGGTATTCTTGGAAAAATAGGGGGAAAAAAACCTGGCCCCGTGCAAGTTGCAATTATAGTAAAATTGAATCTGAGTGTTTGTATAAGCTTGTATTGAGTCTTCAATTTATATCTTATGATTGGAGATTGTTAACAAATATGGCATTCATACTATGCATAATTCATCGTGAAAAATACAAAGAAGTGTAAGAGAAAGAATGATAGACTGGGAGTTTTAGAGGATCTGAATTCCAATTTCATCTCTGCCACTTACTTGCTCTGTGTCCATGGGGGGGGGGGGTGCTCTTTAAAATAAGGGATCAGATGAGATAAACTGTATAGCCCCTTAGCTCTAAATTAAGTATCCTATGAAATAAAAAAGTCCTTCTACTGAGCTTTATTTTTTTCAACTACAAAATGAGGATAATGATGTCTACTGTTTACCTTACAGGACTGTTGCGAGGATCACATGAGATAGAGTATGGAAAAATGCTTTGCAAATGGTGAAGATCTACAGAAAATCTGTTATTACAAATTTATTAAGCAAAGTTCCTCTTTGCTCCTTCAAGGAACTCAGTCTAGTAGAAAGAACAAGATGTGAAGTTAACTAACAGTTATAAGTGAATAAGTGACTGGGAAGGAGGTAGATAGGGGTTGTCCCCATTTTACAGACACTGAAATAGAGAGAGATGAATACAGATTAGGTACAAGTTTTCTGAGGGTCAAAGACTCTTTCTACTTTATCCCAACCTAGTAAGGGACTATTGTTAAGTTCTTACCTTGGGGATTCAGAAGAGTCCCCAATTCAAACATGTGAAGATTAGCCTAGAAATATAGACATCTGTACGCTAGACATTTTCTTTAATACAAACTCATGAAGTTGAATCACTCTGCAGTATTAAACCCTGCATCTCTCCACCAAAAACCTTGCAAACTGCCACCACATCCCTCTATCTCTCTTGTCATAATAACTGAAAGCAATTTTCTCATAGAAACACATGGTAACTCGTGGTTACACATGCTGTTTGGGTAGAGTTGAAATCATTTCTATTGCTTGTATGAGAAAATCTATTCCAAGTTTCAACCAACCAACCCAGAGACGGGTTATCTACTTTGCTGAAAAGAGTTAGGGATTCCCTATTCAGAGCTTATTAAACACCTGTGCATTTCTTTTGTTTTGTTTTCTTAACGGATAAAAAGCTCTGACAAGCTAGACCACTGAAAAGTTTGCCAGAGAAAACTTCTAGAAAGAATGAGTGGATTGATAAAAATAAAATTTTACTCTCTCTGTCCCCTGATTTGAAACTTCCTTTAGTTTTTTTTTTTCTGAAGCAATTAATGTTGGGAAAAGATATATATTTTCAAAATTTATCTGGTCCTTCCAGATCACCCTCCTTCAATGCAAAATCTTCAAGGGATATGCTTTGGTATGTGACATCTTAACTGGCTGCTTACCAGGAGGTCAGATTTGGGGTGGGGAAGATCAAAGTTATAAAATGAATCTCTGAGCGGGAGAAAGGGCTGTGAGAAGCAAGGAAGAAAAAAAAAATATAAATCAACTAGCTTATTTTTTCTATTCTCTCCTCTGTGACAACTCCCCCCCTCCTCCATGAAATTCTCCCCCGACACTTCAATAACTCTGAGTTAGTTTGACTGTATGATGAACAATACTCTACGTAAATACTATATAAGTATAAGTTACTTCAAGTTCAGGCTAGTTTTCCTTGGAAGCCCTAGTTAAGGCTTCCTTTTGCTTTGCTCCTTTTACAGGTGTTAAACAAGATAAGCATTTGCATTAAGTTCTTTCCAGTTCATTCACTTTGCTGCAGTTTTCTCCTCCAAGTCCCACAGACTTTTAGGGACTTAATGTTGGAAAAATCAGAACCGTGTTCCAACCGTGCTTTGAGATGTGTAAGAGAATACTTGAAAAACTTACAGTTGACTGGTGCTACCTAGGTTACCCCTCAATGGCATTGAAGCTGGTATATTAAGAGAGGTGTATGATGGGAATGGGTTTATTGTGCTGATCCATAGTAACCGACTCCTGTTCGGCCATCATTTATCTTGCGCACCAGCGACATATGGGTTTGTCTATTCACACTCTCAGCATTCTCTCTGCTCCAACAAACAGTCAGCCTTTTCTGCTTGGCTAAGGAGATTTTTTAGTTACATCCATTCTGTGTGTATCAACATTTATGGCAGCAAGATAATTGCTAAAGAACTCAGGGGGATAAAAGCTCCTTCTTTAGAACATAAGTCCCCAGCCCCCTTCCAATCAATATTCATATAAAGCAGGGCGATTGGCAAAACCTTGCATGGTCCTGAGTTTCCTAAAGTTGGAGATGTCATTAAACACATCCACCCACAACTGGGAAATGGCTGAAAGAACTATGGCATATGAATGCAGGGGAATATTACTGTGAAGCGAGAGAAATAACAAAGAGGAGGAACCGGTTATACTTTAGGAAGATTTGTATATGAACAGATGCAAAGCCCAATCAACAGAACCGAGAAAACAATACATACAATTACGACCAAGTAAAAGAAAAGAGATCACCATAAGAAAGTAAAGGGAAGAATCAATGAAGGAAGGTCCTGCAGGAAAAATACGCTTCCTTCCTGGAAAAAGAGAGGTGGGGGACTACCAGAACAGAATATTATATGCAGTGTCAGAGAAGATTTGGCATCAGGTGTTTTTCTTAATTGCTTGTTTTTTTTTTTTTTTTTTTTTCCTCTTTCTCACAAGGGAGGGTTCAGGCTTAGGAGCGTTTGAAATGATCGTGATGTAAAAACAAAAGCACAGATAAACATGTATTAAAACAACATACAAATCAAGCCACACTACAAGATACGATCTAGCAGTGAGTTCAGATACCCTTGTCTGAACAGGGAGAGAAGAACGGGCAATTGATTCTTTCAAGTGTTGCTTAAATAAACGGAAAAGAAATTTGTCATATGGAAACATTTTTTGCTCCTAGAAATATGCATTTAATTTAAAGTGACCGTGATGATCTGAATGGGTAAACTTAACAATTGGCTACTGGTTAAACTATTATAAGGAAAACTGATATGTAAATAATTTAAAGTGACCGGGATGATCTGAATGGGTAAACTTACCGATTGGCTACTGGTTAAACTATTCTAAAAAAACTGACATGCAGATAATTTAAAGTGATTGGGATGATCTGAATCGGTAAACTTATCGATTGGCTACCGGTTAAACTGTGAGAAGAAACACTGATCGAGGCAGTCCACATGCCCCAAGTCAGAATTTTAAAGGACAAGCATAACAAAAGCTTTATACTTTTTTTTTATCCCTTGCTTTCTCCTAAATCCTGCTTCGAATCTGCATTTCCTCTCTTCAGTCCCTCCCCGAGTTTCCATTTTGCTAGGTCACAGTTTCTCCAGTAAAAGCAGAAACAAACAAACAAACAAACCAACCAACCACCCGACTTCAAAAGCTTTGAAAATTTTGATTTCATTCATAGATGGCCTGAATGTTCAGAGCCGTAAGGGTTCTTTCCCAGCTCGGAAACAGTCTCCCTAAGCTCCTCCCCCCAGCTGTTAATGCTCGTGAAATTACTTTATATTTACTTGGCAATATACAACTTGTGTACATGCTGGATCTTCCGGGAGAATTCCACCTCCTGGAAGTTAAGACCATTTTCGGAATTGCTGTGTTTTGGGGGGTTTTGTGTTTTGTTTTGTGTCTCAGGTGCCTAAATGTTTGTGGAACTTAATTGAATGGTTCAAATCCCTTTATTTTACAAATGCAGAAACAACTCAGAGTAAAAGAAATGCCTAGTCCACAGTTATATAGTTGCCTGGTTTCGGGGCCAAGACGACAACCTAAGAGGCACTCCAATGCCCTTTAATTACACGATTGCAGCAGAAAGAGGGGGGAAAACCCTCTCTCTCCCCAATTATAAAGAGGCTTTACAATTTACAAAGTATGTAAGGGGGTAGGGCTCACGACAAACAGAGCAATCCAGATAATCTAAGTGTTTTGAGTCCAAAAACTCGTTGCCTGAAGCCTATTTTTTGCCTAGCCTTCTGTGTGTGTGTGTGTCTCCCTCTCTCCCCTCTGTCTCGTTCTCCCTCCCTTTCTCCTCTCTCTGTCTGTGTGTCTGTCTCTGTCTCCCCCCCGCCTCCCCTTTCCCCCTGTCTCTTCTTCCTCTGTCTGTCTGTCTGCGTCTCTTCCTCTCTCTCTCTCCCCCTCCCCCCAGTACTCAAGTTTCTAAAGGATTTCTAAGTGGTGACTTAGAACCAGGTGCATTTCAGCACTTGAAATGCTCCATCTCAACTAGAAGGTGGTTTGGGATCAGTCTTGGAGTGGGGGGGGGGGGCAGTAAATAGGCTCAGGGCTAGCAGAGGATTACTGCGGTTAGCTTTCAGTCTCCCACCTTGAGATGGGCTGCATTTATTTTTCTTCCCTGAGCAACAGGCTATTTCCTGGTTCGGTTTAAAAATTCAGTGACGTTCCTGTTTCAGCCCACACATCTGTGTCACTCTCAGCGTCAGTGGCAGGAAAACATTAGAAGTCACCCTTTGCTAATGCCTTCCTAACATGGAGTTTCCTCGTCTCTTCCGCCACCCTTGTCTCCACCAACCCCAAACTCTCCTGCCCCCCTCCCAAACCAGAGTCACTGAAAATGGGCACAGCCGGAAGGAGGGGATGATCTGTAAGTTAAGGAGATGCTGGAAGAGACAAAGCTACTGTTCTTTCTACCCCCCACCCCCCAGCCCTCCCCTTTCAATGGGATGAGGAGTCAGCTCGAAGCACAGACTTCCCGACGAGCCCCTGAATCTCTGTCCCCGTCAACAGCCCGAGTACCCGCATTCCCGGGCACGGCCAGCATCCCTGCCTGGATGTGTGAGGAGATGCTGGGATTCCGCACATACCCAGAGGCGGCAGCACACGGGGAGCTGGGACACGAGGGAGCCATTCAGGAGCTTCTAAAGCAACAGGGCGAGGCGGTAGCGTTCTCGCAGAGGGGGGGAAAAGTTAGCTCCTAGGCAAACTCGAGGCTCCGGGAGCGAGGTGGCGTGCCCCTTTAAGGGGACGAGGCCGCTTCGCGCCCGGGCCTGGCAGTACGCGGTCGGGCCGAGAGAGGGGCAGGTTCAAGGCCACTCCGGCGCCTCCCTCCCCGAGGCACCATATGTTCCCTAGCTCCCATCCACAGCTTTATGGCCCCATTCTCTAGCTGCAGAAAGGCAAAACGAAGCGGAGAGGCGCAGGCGGAGCCCGGCCTTTCACACTTCCAGCATTCCCTTGGAGTTGTCGGGGCCTGGCTGGGGAGGAGGTGGGGGCTTGGGGGGGGTCTCTGGAGCTTCTCCCAGGCCGGGGAAGTGTCCAGCTACCACTACGCTAACCATCTTCCAGGAAGGAGAAAGAGGGAGGGAGGCGGAGGGGAGGTCGGAGAGTGAGGAGACGAGCGGGGGAGCCATGGGAGGGGAGCAGATAGCAGCAATGTTTCCATGGGATGAAACTGGAGAAAGAGGGGGCAGGGGCGGGGGCGGGGGCAGACCCGGGGGGGCGGGGCCTGCTCCGCGCCGGATTCTTCCCTCGGCCCGAGCCCAGCAGAGCTCTCGGAGTTCTGGCTACCGCCCCCTTCTCCTTATTGGTCACTTCTTCTTATTGTCAGGCTTCCCTTCAACAAACACTTCCTGAAGAGTGGGTTCGCATCTCGGGTCGAACACGGCCCGGATTACAAAGTGCCTCTCTTACTCAAGTTTGCTCCCTAACACAGTCTCCGACCGTCGGCTGGGGGGGTGGGGGGCGGTGGGCGGTGGCGAGGCAGGTGTAAAGAACGCGGCCCGGCCACTCGGTTCCCTCCAAAGAAAGCCCTCGGGGAGTTTGAAATCCAGAGGAGGAAGGAGAGCAAGGAGGCATGCGAGCTGGCGGTGTGGCCACAGCTCTGGCACTGGTCAAGAGTCCGAGCAGGGAAAGCGAGAGAAAGTACAGACCCCCACCCCCCCGGCCCCTCACCCCGTTCCACTGAGAGACATGCACAAGAGATCTCTCCAAACCCGGGCCAGCGAAGAGACAGTGCAGTGCTGCAGAAGCTCGCCTCCAATCAGGGCGGGGGGCAGGGAAGAAAGGAGGAGGAAGGGGGGGGGACAGAGGACCGGGGTAGTTGTGAAAAAGCACTCGGAGCCTCCTAACAGTGCACTAGAACCACAGCGAGCAGGATCAGTGCCCCCTACTGGCGAGGCAGCTCGTTTCAGGGCCACGACCAGAGTGCCCGTTTGGGTTAAAGGTGCCGTGCCAACTGTACGGGGAGAAACGGAGGAAATTGACATGCTCAGTATCTAACAGTGAGGCTCACGAATTTCCCTGGACCGTGCTAGGGGGCTCCTGTGAAATGGTCTACACACACACACACACACACACACACACACACACACACCCTGGAGCGTCTCAGAAGCCACTTCTAGACAACCACCCCCTGCCGCCTCCCCCCTTCCCCTCACTACAACCTCCTGGGAAACAAAGGGGCTTTTTATTAAACAGATTGTTCAGAAGGGCAAGGGGGGGGGTGGAGAGAGAGGGGGAATCGAAAAAAAACTAAGACAAAAAAAAAGTGCCTGCCTCCTAAGAGCCCTGAGCCTTGAGCCCTTCGAATAGGAAAGGCGCTAGGTACCGTCACTCTCAGCCTACTGCCCAGGCAACATCTCTAAGGAAACTGGGGAGCAGCCCCGGGCCTGGCACTGTGCCAAGAGCGGGGCTTCTCCCCAGGACCGGTGATCGGCACCCAAATGTTGGGTTCATTGATCCTCCAAGGTCCTTCCCAGTTCGAAACCCCGGCGATCCCATGCCAGCCTGGTTCCCCGTTCAGCTTTCGTGGTGAGTGCCAAGCTGTGGGTGGAGGTGGAGACGGCAGAGAAGGGAAGGTGCGGGGTGGGATGTATAGCTCCCCACGGCCCCGATCCTCATAAAAATCAAGTCGGGGGCCCCGCAGGCAACACCAGTGGCGAGAGGAATCTTCCCAGCTCCAATGGAGATCGGGAAACGAGTGGACCCGAGACTTGTTTACACAGGGGCTGCTCACCCCGGCTCCTAATCACAGGGTGAGAAAAGCTAGAGCCGGGCAAAGGCTCTCACTCCTACTCTGGAGATTTCCCAGGGAGCTTCGGCTGCGCTCGCGGGGGTCCACCCGGCTCCACATTCCCTTCGAGGGCTCGGAGCCAAAAACTGCGCCCCCCTCCCCCCAAACTCTTCCAGATAACTCGGGCTCCGGGAGACTTTGGCTACGTCTTTTGTTCAAATATTGCTGTGTTCCGTACGCTTTGCTCTCGCTTCTCAACACTATCCACTAACCTGCTCGCGCTGCCCGAGAATAGCCGGGGCTCATCGTTCACGGTTTGGGCTTTTTTGTTTTGCAAGCTAAACCAGTGCCGGCGATTCGCTTTTTTCGGATTCACCTGATCCCCCATTCCTGGCCGCACTGGGCACCCGCAGAAGTCTCCCCCCCCACTCCCAACGGCTTTCATTCGGTCACCTCGGTTTGAGCGAAGTTTACATCTCAACCCCCCAAGAATTCAGCGAAAAGCCGCCGTTGGGCAGCCTTCTGTTTACACAGGGAAATCACGACTTCAAGGGCTAAGTTTATTGGTAGTCTAATCCTATTAGTGTCTGTTCAGTCAGCATTTAATCTAGGATAAAAATCGGGCAGTATCTATGGCTATCCCAGGCTATTTTCAGCTATACTGCATCGGAGAACAATGTACGAGGCTAACAGCAGCAAAAAAAAAAAAAAAAAAAAAAAAAGTATCTTTGGGGGGAGCTTCCCGTACTCCGGATCCTAGCGCGGGATTGGCAGAGATCAAACTGGGGTCACTTGAGCCTTTTAGCGGGGTTCTCGGGTGAGCCGGGCTCGAGGAGGGGGAGCCCAACCCGGGACTGCCTTTCCGAGAAAGAGAAGGGGAGGGGGCGTGGAGGGCTCGGAGTGCTAGCCATACGTAGGGGCTAGGAGACACTTGCTGATTTGAGCTGAACGGTGGGGCGGCGGGGGGTGGGGGGGAGAGCTGAGCAGGTTTCAGCCCCCGGCCCCCAGTGAGGCACCTGCCCTCCCCAACAGGCACAGAACTGAATCCAGACTCTAGTTGAGATAACTAGCCCTGCACTCGATCTGCCTCCTCGACAAAGTCCTCGCTCTGTCTGCCCCCCACTTACTCGATTGCTGGAATCACCTGAATTTCACCACCATTTTCGACACTTAGCATAATGGGGAAGAAATTTTCCGGAGGGAGAAGAGCCTCGCTAGCAGGTTGAAGTGTCTGCCAGATCTAAGGAGCTCGAGATCCCCACACCCAGGAGCAAATAACTAGCGGAGAGGCTGGCAGGTGAAACCCACTAAAGACATCCCTGGGTAGTAGACTTTTGCAGTCAGGCTCTGATCAAACTTTAGAACCTCCCCCCTCCCCCTGCCCCTTCCCCAACCGGTGATCTGTGATTCAAAACATAATAAATGGGGGGGGGGGGAAAGGGAGCCTCGGGAAAAGTCGCTACTAGGAATTATTTCAACAGCCAGTACTTTTCTGATGCTTATTCATTCTGAATGCTCTCAAGGTCCTTACCGTAATGTGGGGCTCCATCCGCGGTGCTTCTATCAGCTGAGAAACCAGCAGCATCTTGAACTGGTGATCCACCAGCTTGTAGTTCCACTTTGGCTTTGTATGTGACAAAACCCCCAGCTGCAAACCCCGATAAAGGGACTGGCTGATTGCGTGCCCCCACCCCCTTCCCCCCTTTCTTCTCTTAGGTTCCAGACAAGTTCATTCTGGCGTTGCAGTTTGCTAATGATTCACTGTCTGTCTCAATCTGTTCACTACATTTCCATCAGCCCACAGCCTCCCCGCTCAGAAGGTGGAGTTTCTGGGGTTTAAGTTACTGATAGGCATTTCTCACTGCTGTGTCACTCAAAGAGGAGGAGACACAGTACACACCACACCCCCCACACCCCCCCACGCACAAGCACACGAACAAACTGAGAAGCTGCTCCAGCCTTAAAGGAGAAGTCACTCTCTCTCCCTCCCTCCCTCCCTCCTTCTCTCTCTCTCTCTCTCTCTCTCTCTCTCTCTCTCTCTCTCTCTCTCTCTCTCTCTCTCTCTCTCTTTCTTTCCCGCTCCCCCTTGTCTTGAACTCCCTTCTCACTCTTGTAAGAATCCGATGTCCCCTGGGAAGCCAGAAATTATACATTTCAGGAGGGAGTGGTTGGGTCACAATAGAGTAAAAGCCTAGAAAGTGGAGAGAGAGAGAGAGAGAGAGAGAGAGAGAGAGAGAGAGAGAGAGAGAGAGAGAGAGAGAGACAGACAGACACACACACACACACAGACCTACATCTACTGGCCGATTCTAGTTATTGATGTCTTTATTGTGGTTATTTCATTTCCTAAAGTGAACCCGAACTAGAGCATGCTAACTTCTGAGCATGAAGAAGGAAACTAACTCTTCCTTTAACTTGGACCTTCCAGGGAATCCTCTCTTTGGCTGTTGTCACTCCTTAAATGGGGACGCACAGACTTTCTCCTTTTCAGGGGGACCTGCTGCTAGTTAGGAAAAAAGAGGAGAAATTCCCCTAGTTAAAAATTCACCCCCGAGAGGGAAATCCGGGTTACTAGGCTGGGAACTGTGTAGCTGGCCTCCTGACTTTCTGACTTTTCAGCCTCTATCTATAAATCTGCCAGAAGGCAAGTTGACTTTCCTGGAGCTGTGTAAAGAAAGCTTGAGAGCTGACCGAGTGAGAGTTTGGAAAGAACATCTGCCCAAGGACAGGGGTTGAAGCAACATTGAAGCCGTCCCATTAAAACACATAGATATCTCGGGGAGGCCAGTCGCACACAGAGCTAGGTGAGGGGACCTCCTCATTTTCCCCATTAGGAGATCCCAGTGCAGAAGTCACTAGCTAAAAGTCACTAGCTAAAATACAGGTGCGACTTGGAACAGGTAATGTCCCCGTTCTGGAGTTGTGTAGATGAGGGAGTCAGAAACTGAACATCCCATTCCAGCATGGACATCCTGCCATCCTCAACCCCTTCTCCTCCATTAGCTTCCGATTCCTCTTCTTCACAGTTATGGGAGGGGGAGAGGGGAAATAATCTATCTGTAGGATCTCTTTTAGACCTGACATCCTATTATATCAATTCACTTCTCCTCTTTGGGTCTGCATCCTCCTTTATAAGATTGGACTAGCTAACCCCTGTGGTCTTCTCTAGCACTGCCCAGGACCTAATGTGGGCCCCAGGGCACAGACGGAGGGAAGCCTGGGAGTCCAAGCTTCCCTCCGATTTGCATGGAGCCTCCTCTCATGTTATGGGGGCTCACATAGCCTCCAACTATTTTTCCTTTTGACTCCCATAGTAATACTAGGTAAATACTGCTATTCTATGATTTTTAGGTCAAAATTGGCCGAGGCTAGAATCTCTTACAGCACCGCCAAGAGTTTGTTTGGAAAGGTCAACTGAAAACAGGATGAAATGACTGGATCCCCACCCCACAATTACAAATATCTGGAAGGTGTAGCCAGCTTGGAGAGGGGGCCGAAGGGAGGGATGCAGAGACGAGAGGTTAAAGACTGAAATCTCAGCATCCCTCCTGGTCTGAACAAGATGGCTAAACCTTTCACCGACCAAGATATAAGAGGAAGACTCATGGCCTTTATTCTTGTCACAGAAGATTTTCCCTGAATTGTGGTTTTGTGGGGGATTTTTTCTTCATTTGTTTTTACCTAGCATCCATTTTACCCAGGAACATAATTTTTCCTTTGAACTTTTTAATGGGGAACAATAATCCTAGGTGTCTAAGAGCTAATGGTTTTACAGTTCTGCCCCCCCCCCCCGCCCCCCCTCCCCCCCGCACCTATACAAAACATACAACAATTGATAAGACTTTGATGATAGCTTAGGCAGCAAATCTACTTTAGAGGCACTCGAGAAACTTGGAAATCAACAGTTGGGTGCTTGGGTGCGGGGAGAGATCCTCCTCTTGAGAAGACATGTTGCCTGTCCTTTTAGAAATTGGAGTTTTGCATGACTACTATGGAAATATGTTTAAAATGATTATACACGGTATATCAGATTGCTTGCTGTCTTGGGAGGAAAAAGGTAAGAGAGGGAGGGGGAATACTCGTAACTCAAAATCTTACAAAAATCAATGTTGAAAACTATCTTTACATGGAATTGGACAAAATAAAACTCTATTAAACAGAAAAAATTAGAACTATATGGAGGAAGCTCTGAACCTAACTTTTATTACTTTAAATGAGAATGGAATAAAAAATTCAATGAAACAAAACAAAACTAAAAACAAGTGGAGTTCTCTAAGGGAATATACAAACAACAACAATCCACCTTGAGGTCAGGGATTGATTTCTTTTTGTCATTGCATCTCAAGTGCCTGGCACAAAGCCTTGAATGTTGTAGACGCTTAAAAGTATATTATTGGATTTGTTTAGTTTCATGTTACATAAGAAGTGCATAGTGGGATTGTGAGCGCCAGCCCTGAAGTCAGGAGGAGCTGAGTTCAAATCTGACCTCAGACACTTAACACTTCCTAACTGGGTGACCCTGGGCAAGTCACTTGGCCCCAATTGTCTCAGGAAAAAAAAGTGCATTACAAAAATATGTGATAAATGAGAATAAAAGTTATTACCAGTGAAGATATGAAGATATTGAGAAAAGCTTTTCAGGTAAGGTGGCATTTGAGTGGATCTTGAAAACGTGGGTAGATAGGATGTTTTATGGACAAACGGACAAAGATAAGAAGGGAGAACATTTTGATCAAAGCGAAGAGTTGGCCAATTGACCGGAGCATAGAGAATATAGAGAAGAGTGACATGAGATAAGGCTGGAAAGGTAGTCTTCAGACTTCCTTGAATACCATGCAAGGGAGTTTGAATCCACTTGATGAGAAGAAATAGGAAGAGTGACATTTCCCTACTCTCCCGTACCCCCCTCAGCACACGCTGTTCGGAATTAGATCTTTCTCCGACTGTTGGGGCGGCCACGTATGTCACCAAGGGATGGCTCTGCAATTCTCACAAAAACAAAACAAAATCCCCTCGGTTTTTGCATGGGCTGATATTGGGCCTCACTATTTCCTTTCTAGTGTTTTCTTCAGTTTCCTGAAGGGGGCGTGGCTTCCCAGTTGGCTTGACAGTACAGGAATCATTTACTACTTGAGCAGCAGATTGAACTGTCCAACTCATAACCTGTAACCCGCAGACTCCCAGCCCAGTTTAGGAGAATATTCAGTCAGGGTAAAAACAGTCACACAGCATTACTCAAATAGGAGAAAAAAGAGGAAGCTGTTTGTATTGGCTGTTTCGAAAATAACTTGACTGCATTGAGGCTTATGCCTATTCCCTGTAACCTTTTGTATGATGACACCCGAAGACAACAAGTTTTCACTGCCAAGTTACAGCTAATCTATGTTTCCCTTTCACTAGGGTGGAATTTCCTATTATTTCCGAGAGCTCGGAGGACCACTGAATTGACCACGATGACGGCATAACACTCAGATCTTAGTGAAACTGGCTAAAAAGCTCTGCTGGCTTCCATGTGGCTCATGTTAAAATCATCGGATATCTGGAGACATTTCCAACTCAACACACCCCAAACAGAACTCAGTGCCCTCCCTCCCCGACCCCCATACTGCCCCTTTCCTACACTCTCCGATTTCTAGGGAGAACACAGCCATTGCCCGCCCTCCGGAGTTTGTGACCTTGGAGTCATCCTCACCTTCTCATTCTTCTTCACTTCACATATCCACAGTTATCAAATCTTGCTTCTTCTACCTCTAGAACATCTCTCCAATTGGCCTCTTTTGCTTCCAACACAATCATCACTTTAGTTTAGCACCCGACCATGTCTTGCCTCGTCTCCTAATAGGTCAGCCACCCTCAGTGTCTTTCCATTCCAGTTTCTCTGTCGCACAGATCTGACCATTCTGTCCCCCTCTCCCCAAAACTCCAGTGGTTCCCTCTCAGCTCTAGGATAAAACAGAAACTTCTCTTGAAGTTCTTTATGACTTGTCCCAACCTGTCTTTTTTTTTTGCCTCATTATTTCCCTTCCCAGCCTGGCCCTCCGTCTTGGTCATCTCCTATCCATGGAGTGCATTTCTTCTTCATATCTACCGTGAAGAATTACCTCCTTCCTTCAAGACAGTTTAAGGCCCGTCTCCTCAAAGCCAAAGTCCCCCGGATTGCGAGTGCCCTGTGTCTTCCTGAATGACCTTATTTTTAGCTAACTTCTTTTATTTGATATTTAATCTTTACATACTTATATGTTACCTAGACAAATATGTGTGTGTGTGTGTGTGTGTGTGTGTGTGTGTGTGTGTATATATATATATATATGTATATTATATAAAATAATTGTAGGGGTACATTAAATCAGAGAATGGTATGATGGAAAGAGAAGATGGACTGGCTCCTTATATAGTGTGACTGAGGATAACAAGGGCATGGCCCAGAGTGCTCTACTGGCAGCCTCATGATTTTGGGAGAAAGTGAGCAAGGTCCCTAGAATGTGGAGTGGGCCTCCTGTGGTGAGCTTGTGGGAGGACGGGGACAAGATCCAAGTTCGGCAATCATCATTGAAAGGTACTCCCGAAGAGATGAGATCTCAGATTCCCTGGAGCATTTGGATATCAGCTCATGTGGTCTCTGGGCTCCCCCTCCTAACCCCAAGTTGCAGTAGCAGATAGGGTCCCCAGAGTTAAGCTGTTGCTTTCTCCACTGAAAGTCCTGAAAGGTTGAGTTTTTCCTAGTAGTTTAACTCATGAACCCCCACTGGCAGAGTTCTTTCCTCCTTTATGATTATCAGTTGATATCAATTAGTCAATCAGACTTAAGTAGCTTTTAGAAAGGGGATGCTTAAGTAAGAACAAGTGGCATAAAATTGGTATACTAATTGATAGAAAACATTTTTTCAAAAATATGTGATATGTTCTCCCATAAGTGTAGGTATGATCCAGGAGCAAGTGGGCTCAGGCTTAGGTCCCACGTACCAAAGGGCTCAAGAACTTCCCATAAATAAGACATAACTTTTCTGATGGGCTCCTGCTAGAGTAGAAGCTTACTTTGCTCAGGGTGTCTACTTTGGACTCTGTTCCCAAAATAGACATTACTGCCAGTCGCTGCTATTTTAGAGACACTGCTAGGATGCCTAGAAAAAGTCCAAATCCTTTGGTCCTCCAAAGTTCACAAGAGTCTCATTTGGTCAAAAGGTGGAAGAGACTTGGTATCCCTAGGCACTTAGTAGAGTGCTTAATACATACAAGATGCAGGAAATGGTGAAGCTTGGAAGGCTTCCAAACTTACAAAAAAGATAAGTTAGTGGATTTTTTTTTGCATTACAAAAGAATTCAGGTCAGGATTCTTTTAAAGCATGATCTCCCCTAGTGCACTGACAATACAGTTAAAAATTCACACACCTTTCAGGAACACACCAATTATGTAAAGCAAGGCAGACAGACCTACATAAAGGAATATAAAACAAGAGGAGGATCCCAACGGGTATTACTATTCAGGGAGATATACAAAGTGGAAGGCAATCAGACCTTGAAGGTACAAACTCTGGAAGGAGGCCCAGCACCCTCTATTACTTGTCTAACGTCTTTCAGTCAGCCTCTTTTCATGGGGGATGGGTTGAAGGGGGCAGCGAAAATCCTAACCCTAACCTTAGGTTGGCAATTACAGCATACTTTCCAGGACCCTAGACTTCTGGATGAGTATATTTAAAGAGTTATCAAGGAAACGGACACAAAAAGTTCTTTTGGGTTTTATAGCTTAAGACACAGATTCCATTAAGAACTACGTTTTAAATAATTAGAGATACCAAGAGCAACATCCAGAGCAATAATAATTTTGATAGTGCTTTAAAACTTGCTAAATGTTTCTTCTCAATAATTTATCAAGCAGACCGGGAAAGAAGAATTATCCCCATTTTTGTAGAGAAGGAAACTGAGTCTCAAAATAGGTGAAGGGTCTTCTGACCACAAGTCCCATGCTCTTTCCTTTTCACCCTTGTATCTGTAGAACTCAGAAATTATCCCGAATCACACGGTGAAAATTTAAAGATTGTTTTCCGAGATCCTCCGGTGATAACTAGAGACATCTTGGGGGTATAACAAAACAAGGCTCAAGAATTCCTGCCCTACAATGAAGAAACCAAATTATCACTCTTTGCTGATGATATGATGGTATACTTAGAGAACCCCAGAGATTCTACCAAAAAGTTATTAGAAACAATCTACACCTTCAGCAAAGTTGCAGGATATAAAATAAACCCACATAAGTCATCAGCATTCTTATATATCACTAACAAAACCCAACAGTTAGAGTTACAAAAAGAAATTCCATTGAAAGTAACTACTGATTGTATAAAATATTTAGGAATCTATCTGCCAAGGGAAAATCAGAAACTTTATGAGCAAAACTACAAAACACTTTCCACACAAATTAAGTCTGATCTAACCAACTGGAAAAATATTAAATGCTCTTGGATTGGGCGAGCAAATATAATAAAGATGACAATATTACCTAAATGAATCTACTTATTTAGTGCTATACCAATCAGACTCCCAAAAAACTACTTTGATGAAAAAAAAAAGAATTCCTGCCCTAGAAAATGATCGGGTGGACAACACGCAAGAAGAAGAAGTAACAAAGCCTCCCAAAAGATCCTTCTACTGTGTGCTGTCGGTTGACCGTGCGTTTCGTTTATTCAAGGCCCCGAATGGCTCGTCGTCAAGTAAAATATGTTGCCTTGCAAACCTGTCACTTGAGTTATTCTAAATTTCTGAAGTCCAGTAATTTATAGCCATGCTCCTTGTAAACTTATAAAACATTAATAAGGTCACATGACCTCTAATAGAATATTGGAACAGGAAGTTTCCTTCAGAGATCATCTGATCCAAAGTGCTCATTTTCTAGATGAAGAAACTGAGGCTGAGAGTAACTCCCTCCAATTCCCCTTTGAATGGCGGCAGAGCTGGGATTACAGCTTGGGTCTTCTGGCTCCTAATGTAATATCTTTTTGTTGTCCTAAGCTGTCTTCCTATGATTGTGCTTTTGTTTGAGAAACTTCCTCGTATCTTTGAAATAGCATGTGACCCATGTACAGGTAACCATGGAGAATAGAGTACACATATTTGGACTGAGTAGTAAAAAAAAAAAGTAAATTTACTAAGACAAATGTCAGGGTTGATAAATGCTACTGAAGCTTAAGAAGCTGCCAACCACCACAACCAAAGTCCAGGCCTTCTTCCTCCAGGAGGTTGTTACCAGTCAGAGGTTCCTTTTGGAGGCAAGATGGAACCGAGCTAGGGAACACCTTTCCCAAAATATGTGGTAGCAGTTAAATGGGAAGACACCTCGATGTCAGAGCTCCTACAAAGCCAGCAAGAATGCTATTCCTGCTATCCTTGCTGAGCAAGGGATCACAGATCTCCAAGAATATATGGACATCCATTGCTGCCATAATGTCCATATGTATAACCAGCGAGGTCTAGAGTTAAAACCCCAGGGTGTAATGCTCGTGGTTCCCCATTGAAGTATAATTACAATCGTGGAGGTAACCTGGTTGAGTTGTGGGTGCTGGAAGGCTGTAGTTGCTGCCAATAGCCCTAGAAACAGTGCCAGCTTCTCTTGGACTATGAGTTTGCTTGTAGGCACCAGATAAAAGCAAGAAAAACCAGAACATCTAGGAGAGTGTCTTTATACTGGCCCATTATATTGGCTGGTTTCAGAGCTACTCATTTTGGAGACAGGGAATGAGCTGGAGACTGAAGTAGAGTAGCAGATATGACCTCTTGGTGACCCTGTAGTATGGTTCCCATATTTCTACGTGGTTTTTCTGGGGTGGCTCTAGCTTCTCCTTTGTCGGATGTGGTAGCCCCTCTTCTGTCGCTTCTCCCGAGCCCCTGTCGTATGCATATCTCCAAAAAAGTCTAATGTGCCAACTTGGGTTGTCGTCTGCCTAAGGTCTCAGACGCCGAGAATATCAAAGGACTGGAGTGGGGACCAAGGGATATCACATTCCCCTAGAGCTTCACCCCTTCACAACGTCTTCTGAACCCTCTCCTATTCTCTCCAGTGTGTCTATGTCAGACTTTTTATAGGACACAGGCACTGGAGAATGTGTGTATGTCAGACATCAGTACACATTTATTAAGCTCACTATATTTAGCTGGCTCTAGTCACATTCCATTTCTTGCCATCTGCCCTGCAACAGCACAGTACTATCTACTCCTACCCCTTTCTAGCTCTGGAACCATCATCAAGGCAATATTGCTGTTGCTCCTAGAAAGGATGTGCCGTGATTCAACTTACCTCTGGCTACGTTCGCTGATCTTCTCGGATCCCCATGCTATTCCTCGGGTACCCTTCCCCTACTATTAAACTCCCAGACGAGGGGTATGGTTTTGCTTGTGTATCTGTACCCTCGACGCTGAGTGCATACCAAGCACTTAGATGTTATTTTCCATTCATTTATTTAACTTGTTCTGCCTCGGCCTAGAGGACAAAACAAGGACCAAAGGGTGAAAGACGTAGAGAAACCAGATGGCCTCTGAGATTCCTTCCACTTCTGAGACTCTGTGATCCTGAGATACTCTGAGACGTTTTGGATGAAGAAAAGTTATTTTGCTCGTTTGGATTTTTGTTTTGATCCCTCAAGTATTTGTAAATATTAGTAAGAAATTTAACCCAAGTTTTTTAAGGTCTTCAAAAAGTATGTAGGCTGTTAAAGTTTGTCTGAGTCCCACCATAAATCTCTAGATATTCCTGTACTGTGAAGGAGATTGAGGAACAGCGAGTAACTATTCCAAAACTATCTTCTATGTCTCGTATAGGGGAAGAGAAGACAACGAACCAGCTAACCTATTGCTAAATGGCTCTGTTAGGGTCAGAGGTCCTGACCTGCAGGATTTCTTTGATTTGCTTTATTTTACATGAGATTTAGATAAATGGAAAGACTAGCAGATACATATTAATTAATACAGATCCTCTAAAGGGATAGCGACCTCAGAAGAGGAAAATAAATAAAACACCCAGCTGAGGGTTGGAATCCTAATGTGTCTGTGTTAGGTTCCCCCTGCCCCACCAGACCCTTTGTACCACCATTTTTAAATCTAGGAAATGGAGAGGGTGGTATGGTACATGAGTTGTTTGTAAAGCACAGACAGGAAAAGGTAAGTAAATTTCAAGTAAAAAAAAAAAAAACAACAACAACTTACTTCCTTTTTGAGAGGAGGAATTACTTCTTGCCTGATTGAGGCTGATGAGAATCATTAGGAAATTAGCTGGATGATTTTTCTGCATCATGTTCTTAAACAGTTTTAATTTTCTTGGGGATGTTTGTTTCTATAAGTATTTTTAAAGCAGTGCATTGGAAGTGAATGTAAAATTGTTAAAATATTGATTGTGATTTTTCTGGCAACATTCTGATTTTTTTTTAAAGATGCTTTAAGGAAAAAAATGCCTTCATTAGAGGATAGTTAATTAAAGGGCTTTAGAATGGGCTGCATTGATTTGGACATGAAACCAGAACACTATGGATATAAGTCAATTTTTCTCTCCGTGGCTCATTGTGGAACATGAATGCAGGTCCGGGGATGACATAGGTAAGGCCGTCAAAAGCCTAGATTCAAATGAGAAATGGACATGTGTACATTTAAGTTGGGGTGGATTAATAATTTAGGCAATGATCTCAATCAGGATGAATGCCAGCTTGTATCCAGTAGCTGAAAGACCCTCTTGGAATTGGAAGGTGGGGGGTTGGAGAGGGAAAGCCAACTGTGGACTTGTTAATTACAACTCCTCTTTCAACAAGATTTTTTTTTTCCGAAAGGCATAGGCAACACGCTGGCTCCAAATGTGAAGAATGTACAGTTGCTATTCCTGGGGCACTTCAATCCATTTACAATCCTTGTGAACAAACATGCCTATTTAACATAGTCAATTTCTAGTCTTTGGCTGGGATAACAATCAGTTTAGATGATTATAATAAAAATTATCTCTCTAGCACTTTAAGTTTTAGAAACTTCTTTCTTGTAAATGGCCGTGTTGTAGGTAGTAATGCAAGTATTAATAATCCAGGTTTTCCAGATAAGAACCATTTACATAATGCTTTAAGGCATGCAAAGCACTTTACATACATTATCCCAATGGAGTCTTAGAAAACCCTCTTACACTGATTAGACAGGTATTCTCCCCATTTTAGAGATAAGAAAACTGAGGCTCATAAAAGGGAAGTGACTTGCCAATCATTGCATAGCTAGTAAGCCAGGATTTAGGATTGGATTCCAGGCTTTGGTTGACTCCAGTTCTAGCTCCCTTTCCGCCTTCCCCTGCTGTTTCTTTTTCCCAGAGATGAAGACTCAGAGAAATAAGCACTTGTTCAATTCAACTTCAGACCCTACTTTTGTCTATACCAATGCTGCCTGGTGTTTCCAGAAACTACTGGGACTAGCTAACACAGCAGAAGTCCAACAAGACACCGTACACTTGAGCAGTTTTAAATAAAACACATTGGTAGAGTGGGGTTGAACTGGGTGACACGAGGGCCCTTCAAACTCTCCCAATTCATGATCAAACAGGGGCGTGAGAGCCCTGGGATGCCCATTTGGAGAATTCTAGGCTCTGAGTACGAAACCTCCCCCGGCCTACACCATTATGTACTCTAAACTGTTTCTGGGGCCCAATGAGAAGGAACTCTTGGATATGGGCATGTGGTCCAATATGCACGAGATAAGTAATATGCAACACGTTGAGGTGAAGGCAAACCTCCACAGTGAGTAAGTAGGGTGTAGGGAGAAGAAAAAAGAACCAAAGGCCAAGAGGAACGGGATTAAGGGAAGAAGTTTGGCACGTGCTGCTGAAACAAGAGGGAGCAATGGGAGCCAAGGACTGAAGAGACCAATGAGGAGGTGGGAGAAGCTTCTTCTTGGTGGAGCTTCTATCTGGGCCAGCAGCTCCCTTTGTAATCCTCCCCTTAGATACAGCTTTTTCTTGTTCTCTCGCTGGCTTCTGGGTTTACTAGCCCTTTGCTTCGATGCATGAGTTAAAGCCATTCCAACAGTCCGAGAGTGAGCCAGCGGAGCCGACCTTAATGCATATTGCTCTGACAAACCAAAGAGCAGAAGATCTGTTTCATATCATAACAAAATCAGAAAGCCAGTTTCTGTCCCACTGTTTCAACTGTGGAGGAGCCAGGTAGGTGGTTCGCTAATGAGTTCAATTAGTTGCCAGCACAACTGTTCAATCACTATTGTCACGCTCTTGGATTATGGTGATTTGACAGTACATAGTCACCATGTGCTTTTGCTGCACCCTGGTTTGAGTTTTCAAAGAGAAGAGAATTCTTTCTCTTTTGGTTCATTGCCTTCCCACAGGCTTTCCCTCCTCCCTACTCATCTCCACCTCTTGGAAGCCTTTGGGTTTCGGCTTCTGGGCTAACTCCTCCAAGAGATCTTCCCTGATCTTCTTGGTTGTTAGTGCTCTAACTTCTCCATTTTTAAAAAATGATCATGTGTAACTTTGGGATCTCCCTGCTGAGAGGCATTGCCATGGAAATCTGAGGCACCTGAAGCCTCATCCCCCAAAGATATTTACCCAGAGTTTCCCAAGTGCCTATGACTTTGAATCTGAAGTACTTCTCAGAAGGAGGTCAGCCATGCTGAGGAGACTAGGGTACAACGTGTTACTCTGGCCAGGGCTAAATACAGATGTTTCCAAGAAGGGACCTGAGTAATAGCAAGCAGACATTGCTCGGTATGTGCTCTCAAGTGAGGATCACAGAGATCGAGACAGAGATCATGGAGCAGGGAAAGGCACAAACCAGATGAGACTGAGAGAAACCAATGAAATAGACACAGCTAGTCCCTAACATTTTCCTCTTCTCAATTCATGTCCGGGTGATCTACCTTTCATTTACCAGTCTGATCTAATCTCTGTCACTCCTTGACAGCTCTCCCCACTACTGATGAACAAGAGAAAGAAGAAGGGCAAAGACAAAAGCCAATTTTGTTTCCGATCAGTTATATCTCTGTGCTTCTGGCTCAGATGAGCTATTTCTTAATTCTTACTATGTTATTTGAGGTTGTTGTAGGAACACTCGATGGCCATCGACTCCAACTTGCTTGGCTATTCAATGCATGCAGTTTGAGAACAAGAGAGTGCCACTATTTTTTGAAGTGATGGGAGATGTTATTACCTCGATAGAAGCTGAGGCTGGGGACCAGAGCCAATAAGAATGAGACAGATACTTTTAGCACTTTTCTAAGTACGTAGGGATCGCATTCATTTCTTCCACACAGATAGATCCATAGGGAAAGTGAGCCAAAGAATAATCCACATGGTTTGAGTAGGAGCCAGAGGCACTATTTTAGCCCCAAAGGCGATGAAGCTGCTTGATTTGGGGTGTTCTCCCTACTCATCTCTGTCTCTTAGAAGACATCCTTACTGAGGATGGCCTACTAGTTTTGGGGTGGTGAGCTGACAAGGCACTGGGGCTGCTGCTCTCCTTCCTCGGTGTTAGAGGGCTTCTGATAGCAAAATCAGACACCCATCCTGCAACACACACACTCACTGACACACCGGCAAACACACACACAAAGAGGTTTATATACGTATAGACTTCTCTGGTGATATGTTATATCTCTTTTCCTTCCTGCCTCTTTGCCCTGTAAATGTTAGCTGTCTGTGGGAGGGATTGTCTTTGGCTCTTCGATACTTGCCACGTAACTTTGCACAAAATAGGCCCGAATAAATGTTTGTTGGGACTAATTTGATTAATTGCGGTATGGTACACTAGCAGTTGCCAAGAGGAAGAGAGCGATACCTCGGATTTACATGGTATCATCATGTATGTGCCATTTGAAGAAAGGAGTTTCAGAGAAGGCCAAAGGCATGCTTTTTTCTGCAACCAAATTTCCATCTCTTTGCTATATCGTATGGAATGTGAGACTCAATTCTAAATAAGACACACTCATGTGGGCATCGGTTGACATTAGTTGAAAAATAAATGGCTATGGAAATGAAATGATGGGTCCTGGTTAGCAGATGGCCTCCTCATGATCTTGAGGTGGTTGTGGTTTTACATTGATGGGATTGAATAAGAGTGAAGGCCATACAAATCGAGATCTATCACTCACCCAGAATCCTAAGCTACAGATTTTCACGTGTAGCTCTTAGGTATCCCTGTTAGGCACTGGCCTTTGCAAGACCACAACAAACAACATGCTCGTATGGCGCTACTGCTTCCTTTCCTTTCTCCCACCTTCCTGTTTCAGTTCCCATTGCCAGTATCATCACCCTGTCTCCACAGCTAGAGTAGAATTTGAAAGGAGTTTTATTTCCTGAAGAGCAAAAGTGGAAAAACGCCATTTTCCAAAGCAACACCCAGGTACTTTGTTTCATGGGGCTTAGGAAAACGGGCCGTGAAGATCTGAACGAGAGTCCGCCTCTAGTTTTTTAGATGATGAAAATCTTATGATATGAATAGGTTTTAAGTATTCCTGTATAAATAGTGCTCAGAGTTAATGGTAAGAATTCCATTTCACGAACCAGTCCCAGGCAAACACTATCTTCTGCCCCATCAATGATTGAAAAACTATCCTTGTTTTTCACTAAGGGGGTTTCTTCCTGGGCGAGGACCCTTTGCTGATGAAATGGAGACTTTTGTCTGTATTGCTTAGCGATTTATTAGCAATTATTGATTCCCAAATTGTGGTTTCCTGGGGTTATGGGATGGATCAAATCCAGCATATCTTCCCCTAGGGCTAGGTATCCATTTGCTGGAAGCTGTGGTCTCAGATGCAGACAATTCATTTGTCCCTTCCTGTTCAGAACTCTGAAAGTATGGGGTGCTACTTCCTGCTGGCTGGCAATTTGTGGTTTTCCAGTTTCCAGCCTCGGTCACCGGAAGAAGACTACATCATTTCTGTTCCACACCATGTACTACGGATGGGATTTGGTTGGACTTCAAACGCACGCTTTTATAGGGAAGGGAATGAATCATATCACCCATCGGGTCTTTTTCCTCCCCTAAGCTTATCCCCTTCTGTTCCTTGTCACTGAGGATTCCCATGGCCTGCTCAGAGACCAATTTCCTACTTGGGAGTGTAGGAAACTGGTCTCTGAATTCCTGGCCAGAGGTCACAGGTGATATGTGAGCACATAATAATAAGAGGTGATCATTCTTTGGCATTTTATATACATTAGGGAAGGAAGGTACTATGGAGACTTTTATTTTCATTTTTTACAGATGAAGTCCAGGTGGGTGAAATAATCTGCCCAGGGATGGGAGTCAAATGTCCTAACTCTAAATCTCCTATTCTATGTATTTATTATTCTAAGCGTCTGGATACACCTGGGATTTTGAATGATGGACCTCCCCAGTCAGGAACTCTGTGAGAAGGACATAGTATAATAATAGTAGATGCCTAGGATAATCTAAGGTCATATAAGCTGCCTTTTACATAGACTCATTCCTGTATAGCCAGTTTTATTACTATCTGGGTTTGATTTTAATCATCTCAAGAAACATTTGGGTTCACTGGCTTCTAATCATTTACATATCACATAGAGTTCCTGTCGGGGTATAACAGAGAGCAGAATACCAATGGAGAGAGAATATGTCTTGCCTTTTCCTTGCATTTCCTTTATCTGGTCCCTCTCCTTTAGTTTTGTGGAACTGGGAGCCAAAACGAAGTCTTTACCGAAAAGGGGAGAAAGCACCTCCTGCTGCGAGGCCTAGAGTCCAGCCTGACAGCTCTTGCCAATTGCCTCTGTCTACCTATCATGCCTACTACCATAGAGAGTAATTAGGGTGAAGGAAATATGGTAGGTAAAGCAGCTAGAAGTTCCCAGAAGACAGAACCTCCCCAAAAGAGTAATAAAACCCCTGGTCTTCAATGTCTCTATGCCAGTATCCGAAGGGCATAAAAAACAAAGGAGCTAGAGTTCATAACACAAGGAAGTAAATTTGACCTTATATGTATCACTGAGACTCGATGCTGTGAAATGCATGACTAGAATTTGGCTCTGGATGTGTACATCTTATGCGGAGGACAAATAAAAGGGGTGGCAATGGCGGGGAGGGCATTTTCTATGAAAAAGGTACATTCGTGAAGAAATTTGAGAACAAGAGGAAAGCAGAACAGTGGAAAGCATTTAGGGGAAGATCAGTGAAGAAAGCGATTTTGTTATCAGAGTATACTACAAACCACCTAGCCAGAGAGAAGAAATAGATGAAGAGTTGTGCAATCCTGTGCTGATCAAAAGAGGATTCCTTTCAGGAATAAGGATGTGGGTGTACAGGGACATCCTGTTGTACTCTGTCTCGGTCACATCCCATCACAGTGTAAGTAAGAGAGACCCTGAGAGGCTGAAAAAACATCCAAAACAGAGCAACCAGAAGGGTGAAAGTCTTTGAATCAGTGGAACAAACTGGTGGTGGTCAGCCTGAAGAAAGGAAGATTTAGTAGATACAAGATCTCTGTGGAAGAGGGATTAGGCTTATTCTGTTTAGTCCCAGAAGGTAGAACTAGGTAAGGAGGAGTGGTAGATGCTAAGAGGTGAATTTGGGCTGGCTGTCAGAAAGACATTTCCTAGGTGAACAAAATGGAACAGATTTTTACAGGGGGTGGTTTATTCTTCCTCACTGGAGGTGCTTCTGGGTAGGGTTCAGACTAGATGGCCACTGAGTTCAACTTGAAAATTGTTATCCCTGAAAACACCCTTCACTCCTCAAATCGGAGCTCAGATCCTTGCCTCCTCTTAAATGTTTATCTGGGTGGGAAATACTGTGGAATCCAAACTGCATTATCTTTTCGTCTGTGCTGGTCAGAGCGAATCCTCATTCTAGCTCTCTCTACTTCTGTGTCCTCTGTAAATTTCTATACTTTTCTACTGGTGATTTCCCAGAAACCAAGAATTGAGGAGCCAAAAAGGACCTCAGAAGTTAACTAGTTCAACTCTGACCTAGGGAAGAACATCCTCCATTATACCCCCGCCAAGTAGTCTCACAGCCTCCCTCTAAAGGCCTCTAATGAGGGAGAATCTACTATCTCCCGAAGCTATCTATTCTACCTTGGGATTGTGGGAAAGGTTGTTTGGTGTGTGTGTATGTGTTTTTTTTTTTAAACAGATCCGAGAGGGTGTGGAAGGTTTCTTGGCCATTGGGTCAGCTCTTCAAATGGCAGGACATTTTCATTGGATGGGCTGATCAAGTGGATACCCTGGGCTGGCCCTTCTATGGGTAGCTGCAATCCTTCCCACTCTACCCTCTAGCTTAACTGGTTAGCACTGGGTTCTTTTCATCTGGAGCGCTAGTGCTCTTTCATCCAGGCAGGCACTTTTACTCTAGCTTTGACACACATCACTCCCTCTTTAATTACCTCAGGGCCTGAGGTTTACCACCTAGTCACTAAGAGGTGGAAAACATAAAGCCTCTCATGTTGGATAGCTTTTTTTTCTGGTCCAGAGCAGTATTTCCTCAAGGAGGGAACCCACCTTTACTTATGGTGACCAGCCAGTTCCATTTCCCAATTTTCCATTGGGGTCTTATGCAAATGACTGGCTAAGGACAAAGGCTTTGGGGCAGCCTGTGCTCTGGGGCAAGTTCATTGTCTTTATTGGTCTTTTCATGGAAGCTATTCAAAAGCTCAGCCCCTTTCCAAGATGCAGAATGTTTCATTTACACATGAAAGGGCCTCTCTATTATATTTCATTGTTTCTGGCTTTGTCCCTTCAACTCTGCTGAAGACTAAATGGGGCACACCAAGACATTCTACAGAACCACCAGTGTTCCATTGAAATGGTACCTTTAACCAGGTGACTACAAATTTTTTCAGTCAAAGATATTTGAACATGAAGACTACTCAATTCATTTCAAACAAATGGACCGGAGGAGTGCAAATACCCTATTGGACCCTGGAGATGCAGGTTCAAATCCAAGCCCTGTGACTTATTAGCTGAGTAACTATTGACAACATGTTTAATTTCTTGGTCTCAATTTCCTCAAAAGTAAAATGAGAACCCGTGTGCCATCTGCCTCAAAGGGTTATGGGAAAGTACTCTGTAAGCCTTAAAACCCTAGCCGGAGGGGCACTGTCACTGAGAGGCAACAAATTTCCGAAGAACAAGTACTGGTCCTAGAGTTTGCAGATATTACATTTAGAGCTGAAAGGGCCCTGGGTGGTCATCTGACTGGACCCTTTCATTTCATAGTTAAGAACACTGAACCCAGTGAGAGGACTCACCCGAAATCACAAATATAGTAAGTGGCAAAGCAAGGATCTGAACCTTGGTCATGATCTCAAATCCAGAAATCAGGAGATCGGGTTCTCACATTTGCTGGCTACGGAATCATGGACAACTCACTTGATCTCTCCAGGCCTCAGATATTTTATAAAGATGAGAATAAAATTTGGATGATATACTCTATAGAGTTGTCATGAGGAAAACATTTGTAAGCCTTCAGAGTGCTACAGTTATTCTTTTTGATAAGCCGTCGCTTGCCTATGTTTCTCTGAGGAGGCATCTAAGAGTCACCAACAGTTTGCCCCAGCCTAGAGGACTCTCCCTGGGTCCCCTGATTTCACTGATCACATGGACCCTGGTTTGGCTGTTTGCCTTCTTGGATCAAAAATGAAATTGTGCGCCTTTGCCCGGGCGCCTTCTCACCTGTAGGCCTGGTTATCATTTCCTAATTACTGCAAGTGCAGAATTAGACGCTAACCCTTTCATTTCTCTAGCATTTGGGAAAGCAAGAGAGGATCCCCAGAAAGTGAATTTTCTAGATAGCTAATACTTATCTTCCAGTACCAAAATGTGAAAATGCACCACTTTTTTGTAAATCAAGGATACTGAAGATAGTATAGCTTTCTGGGGGGTGGGGAAGGTAAATGTCCAGAGTCATTAAGAGCATCCATGATTTCACTGAGGTACGATTCATGTCCAGCAGAGTTCTGCAGCTGATCTTGACTTTGCCAACCTGTCTCCCCATCAGGCCGTTCTTAGTTGTTCCTTCTTACTGTTCCAGCAGTTGCCTCACTTTCCCTTTCAGCTGTTTCTAACATGCTGTGGGCTGGGAAAACAGAACATTCAGCTTGTTAGAACTCTATGCTAAATGAGAGTCAATAAGGCTCCCCAGCAGCCTAGAGTCCTGGCTTTGGTCCCGGCCCTCTAGGGCAGCTCTGTCAGCTGCTCCAAGGCCTTTTCCTCTTACTTAGCAGAAGTCTGACTCATATAAATAGATGCTCGAGTTCTCCCCACAAGCCCCATTTTAGTTTTTCCACCCGGATGGATAAGCCACAGTAGCTAATAGTGGGACAGAAACTGCACCTGCTGGTACCAGTCCAGGGGGGCTTTGTTTGCCTGTGTTTCTGAAAGTATCTCAGGGTTTGGTTTCCTGTCAGGGTGCACTCAGCTCTGCACACCCACTAAATGCTCAGCTGTGTCTGGAAGCTGTGCTCTGGGGGGTTGGGGGGGGGGAAACAAGGGCTTGCCTCCGGACTGGGTCTGGGATGTCAGTGGGCGACCTTCCTGGTATATAGCTTTTTTGTCACTTCGGGCTGATCCAGGCAAGGCAGACTCCAGAAAGGCCCAGTAGGCCCCGATTCAGGCCCCGCCGCCCACCTGAAGCAGCAGCTGGAACGCTTCTCTCTTGGACTTGTTCTATAAAGTGTAAAACTGTCGAGGGGAACTCTCACCGAAATGTTACAGTGAATGCACGCAAATAATTTCTATCTGTCCTTTCAGCAACACTCTGCTCCGGTCCTCAGGGGCTCAGATCATATTTCTAAGCTTTCTTCTACTCATCGTATTATTGGACTGACAGAGGCCTTAATTAATTCTCTGTTGACTAATGGTTTTCTGGGGCACAGTGTGTGGGGGCTGAGGGAGGAGGTTCCCTCTCCATATAGAGTTTAAGCCAGTGGGTAGGATTTGACTTTCCTGCTTGCTTTCTGTAAAGCAATAACAACAACGGCAGTGACAACCAGAGCAATGACAGCACCGGCGGCGGGCGGGCGGTAGCAACTGTCACCGCCGCCACCACGCCACCAAAACCGAGTCACAGAATGATGTCCCTCGTCAAGGAGGGCATTCCGGCCTGCACCCAGGGTTAGAGGCAGAAGAAAAACATTTGCCGTAGGGGCTTCGGAGCTCCTTTTGGGAAGTTTGGGCTGGCCGGGTTCTAGCGTTTTATTCCCCATGTCGCTGGGAATTTAGTGGGAGAAGGGTACGACCCCCCGCAGGGGCTCCAACAGCTGAACTCACACTTCAGGCATTTCTCTAGGCGGGGGAAGGGCAGCATTCTTCCACATCTTCCTTTTCTTGTTTGAATGCAGGCTTTCTTTCCCTCTGTCTCTGCCTCTGCCTCTGTCTCTCTCTGTGTCTCTTTCTAGCTCTTTTTCTCTGTCTCTTTCTCTCTCTGTTTCTCTGTATGTGTGTACACACATGTACCTCTTGTCTCTCTGTCTCTTTCTTTTTCTGTCTTTGTGACTCTCTCTGTCTCTGTCTCTGTCTCTGTGTCTCTGTTTCTTTCTCTCTCTGTGTGCCTGTGTCAGTCTGTCTGTCTGTCTCTCTCTCTCTGTGTCTTTCTGCCTTTGTCTCTGTCTCTCAGTCTCACTGTCATGCACACAGACATATACACTATTATTCTAGAAGGGCTGGAATTCTAGGAAGCTATGGAAGTATGTATTGACTTTTTTTAAAAAAAGAATTCAATGGCAGCTTGTCTAAAAATTACAGGGCATTAAATTCACGCTAGCTCAATTTTCTATGGTACTTTACAAGCTATTTCCTCGCAGAAATTATATTGAAGTAAATAGGGCAAGCATTTCTAGCAACACTTCACAGATAAGGAAACTGAGGCCCAGGGAAGTTCAAGGACTTGTAGTCCCACAGCCACAATGCGGACAGCTGGAGCTCAAATCCAGACCTTCTGATACCAAGGCCAAGGCTCTTGGCTGTTCTATTTTCACTCTCACAGCAATGAATTCTTGGTAGCCTCAAGCACATCATTCCCAGAATACTTTGTTTTTGGTCTCTTTTCCAAAATCTCTTCTTTATATTAAACTTATTTATTGTCTTGTCTTTTTCTTTTATTAGACTGTAAATTCCTTGAGGGCAGGGATGATGTCCGCTTCAGGACCTAGAATGTTGTAGGTTTGACGAATAAATGAACCCTTTGGGGATGGATCCAAGGGAACCCCTATGAAAGCATCTTAAAACAAATGGGAAGCTGGGAAAGAAAAACATGAATGTAGCTAAATTCCTACAGGAATACCTATAATGACCATAGGAGTCTGGGTGCTTGGAAGGTGACATTTAACTTTCCTTTAAGTCATTATATTTAGATCTACTGGGGGGTGAATGGGGGGAGACAGCCTATGGCCGGGGGGAGGGGGAAGGGGGGGGAGAGGAGGAGAAGCAGGCCCTGAAAGCCTTAAGTTGGTTCACTGTTGAAGGTAACTAACTTTCTCTACCATATGCACCTCTTCTCTCTCTTTTCCCTGATTGAAGTCTCTTCCTTTTCTTTTCCCCTTATTCTTTCTTTCCCATCTGTGTTTCTGGGGTATTTATGGGTATTTCTCACTCCTTGACTTTCCAAGCGGCATACTTGGGGGTGGGGCAGTGAACAAAGCAGCTAGATTCCGGATTAGAATCTTAAATTCAACCGTGGACTGAGAAATCGAGTTGGCCTCCATGTTATTTCATTTTGTTTTTATTTCCCAGTTTGAAGAGATTCTTCGAGCAGACTCCTCACTCCACCCCAAAATGAAATTAGCAATGCTCACTTCCATTTAACACCGCCAAATGAAATGGACAGGCGATGACTTCTTTCCACTGATTCACAGGGGAATAAAAGTCCAGCTATTTACCAGGCTGTCTAATCAACGAGGAATCGCTTCAGTTTAATTGGGAAGATGGAAAAGATGCTGGATTTGTGGCCAGAGAATTTGGGTTCAAATCTCAGCTGTCCTTGTGAAAATCAGTCGTTTGCTTAATTCTTTTAGACCTCAGTTTTTCCACCTGTCAAGTAAAGATCAAACCTCTAATGTCCCTTCTGACTTGAAATCCCCTGCCAATGGTCCATCTCATGGCCTTAGAAGAAGGATAATACTACTGAAGTCAGAGCTCCTAAGCTAAGCTGTGCTGATGGAAGAGTATGGGGAGCTTGAGGTTTGGGTTTGGAATTCCGGAACTGGAAGGGGTCATGGAAAGGAAGATCCAGAAGGAAGGTCTCCAGAAAGGAAGAGCATGACTTTTCAAACAGGTTAGTCTCTTAATTGCCAGCAATTGAGAATCTCTAACTTTCCTTTCTTCACCATTCTGTTGCCATGTTGTCATGATTATAACATACAGGAGATTTTCTGAGTAAGAGGGTCTGGTGACTAATGGTGCAAAAATCTAAGTTTTGAAATAAGATAATAGAGAGGAGTGCTGAATAAATCGAAAAACTTAAATCATGTAATGATTTTGGAACTAATATTGAAAAGGTCTCCAAGTCTATATGGTCTGATTTCCTTATTTTAGAGGAGGGAACTGAAGCACGGAGAAGGAGAGGGAGTTGGCCAGAGTCACAGAGCAAGTATGCTTGGGGTTGGGCATGATCTTCCCAGGATACCGTGTGCCCGTATGCTTAAGAGCACTATGTAAGACGCTCCAAAACTTGAGTCTTAAATAAGCAAATGTAAAAAGTGGCTCAGTAGGGTAGGAGACACTTGGGAACATTCCTTCCTTTGGATATAACTGGGCCCCAGCTGGTCCTTCTACTCCCCAACCCTCTCCCCCACCCCCAATTTGTAACAGGGTGGTAAAGGAAACAGTAAGCATCAATTTTAACATGACTCTTGAGTGGTGAGACCCTGCCTTCTCCTTAATTTGAACAGTGTCACTGGATGGCTGAGCTGCCTATCAGTATCAGGTCAATAAGCTTAGCATGACAACCATTTAAAATCAATGCTGTCTGGTTTATAGTTGATGGACAGCTCAGTTGGCCAGTGATATTGGTGGAAGGAGAAGGAGGGGCCCCTTCATATAAATAGCTATCTCCAGGGCTCTATGAACAGACAATTCCTGTAAATGGCCCTATATTTTCCAAATTTCCCCTTTGTCTCCCTCGCATGTAAGGGAATATTTCCTCTGCCAGCTAAAGCCAATGACAGAATTCTGTCTGCTGGACAAACTCAAATCTTTCTTCTCAAACTAACAGAATCTAATCTAAAGGGACTCTGTCCTGGGCCTTCTCATCTGCCATAATAAATTCTCATTAGGATTCAGATCCTATTTATGGCAATCCAGTCACATGTGCTTTCTTAGAGAGGCATTATGACTACAGTATAGGGCCTGGAGTAAGAAATCCTGGCTTTGAATCTCACTTCTGGTGCTCAGTAGCTGTGCCACCACAAATGAATCCAAGAATGGCACATATGAGCCAAGAATCAGAGATCTAGAATCTGTTAAAGAGAACATTTTACCCAATCCTCTCATTTTACAGACAAGGAAACTGAGGCCCAAGGGGGTTAAGCGGTCTGCCCAAAGTTACCCAAATGGCACCTATCCAATTTAATAGATACTAGGTTCTGACTCTAGAACGCCTTCTCTTTCCACTACACCACATGCCTCCCTCAATTTCTTCATCTATAGAACCGGGATTCCAATATGTACACTATCTAACCCTCAACGCTGTTGTGAGGTCTTCGATGAGATATCTATAAAAACCCTTTATCAACCTTAAAGACTTGGATAAAAGCCCATCATTATTATTCACCAAGATTTCCAGATAAACAAAACTCTGTACTTCTCCTTACCAGATCACCACAGACCAAACCAATCAGAAGCTTTGTTATTTTGTCTCTCTTTCTAGCTTGCTATCCTGCTCCGTGGTAAGAAATCTGCTTTGATCACTGTTTCCCCAAATCACGGAGTTCTCATAACCAATCTGGCGGTTTTCAATTGCCTATAGGATTGACTTCAGACTCTTTGGCCTAGCATTTGAACTCTTTCATAATCTTACTTTTGCCTAGCTTTCCAGCTTTGTTTCACATTACCTGCTCTTTCCTTCCATATTCCAGCCAAACTGGACTCTGGAGTTATGGGTTCAGATCCCATTTCTAATGCTTGGGCATTAGAAGTCTCCTTGGGCAGCTCGATTACTTTCCTAAGTTTACTCGTAGGTAAAACTATGTTTGATGTTATGTCAAATGTTAGATGGCCAGCCTCTGAGGTCCCTCCTGGCTCTAATGACTCTCTCAGGCTTTACCTAACTTTGACTTGCCATCTTGTTCTTCCATTCATTTGTACAGACTTGTGTTCTCCCCGCCTCCCTTTGTCTAGTAAAATCTTTCTCTTCCTTAAGACCTCGGGGAACTCTTCCACCCTTAAATATTTCTGGAACCCTTTCGCTGGACCTCTTACCAGGACAATCCATGTTCTATTATACTTCTGTCTATATATCTTGTTCCTCCCTGTTCCCCTGGTAAACGGAAAGCTCTTTGAGGATGGGCACCGTCATTTGTCATCCTCATCATCCTCAGGTCCCAGTCTAGAAGTGTGCTTATGGTAGGGGTTTGAGAAATGCTTGTTGAATTTGTAACTACGACCTGCGTTCTGATGATAGAGACAGACATGTGCATAAAGGAGATCAGAGGATTTAGAGCTTGGAAGAGGCCTTATGAAAGAATGTATTTGAGTTGGCCCCAAGAGAAGAATTCTGTCCCAACTTGAAGGTATTTTCACATAATATTCCAAATATCTGTCTCAGACTTGGGTTCGGTTTAGAATGCAGATGGTTTTAACTGGTTGACCAAAGAAGAGGAAGTTTGGGGAGGCTGTGGTGGAGACTGTGTGTGTGCGTGTGTGTGTGTGTGTGTGTGTGTGTGTGTGTGTGTGTGAGATTGGGAGTTCAAACAACTGGCAGATCTTCTAGGCTGCTGCTGACTGCTTGGTTTCCTGAGGGGGGCAACTTGTGTCTCTGGATTCCTCTGTTGGCTTTTTCTTGTGCTTTTGGATCTTTCAGCCTCTGCTAGGTCAGTCCCCGGTACTGGGACTCCGAACCACCCCTGACAAAGCCTGGAGCCACTGAAAAGGTCTGGGTGGCCCTCTGCATTCCACAATGATGACATACTGACCCAGAAATACAGTAGAAACTCATTCGAACACTGGGGTCGGGGATAAGAAATGCTTTCCAGAGCAGTAAGAGAACTGTCCTTTGCATCTCTATGCTTACAGCAGTCATGGGAGTAGGGAAGAATGGCCAGTTAAAGCACCATCAGGCAACTCAGTTCAATCGAGCAACGTTTATTAAAGTCTAGGCAATGGTGAGAGCACTCGATTGATTTTGGGAATTCCTGGGTACAAATCTTAGTTCTGCTATTTACCATGTGTGTGGCCATGGGCAAAGCAACTCCTTTGTTTTGTTCTCCGCCAAACCCCTTATGGGTTAGAGTACAGGATGGCTAAGGTACCTTCCACCTCTAAATCTTATAAGACTCTCCCATGTTAAACCCCGGAACCTCTAGCAAACAACAACAACTACCCGAAATATACTTCTTTCCTCCCCACCCTTATCCTAAATACCCAGGCCATTCTCATCCTCCCCTACTTGAGACACATAACACATTCCCAGGGACCTTCAGGGATAAAAGGGAAAATTCTTTGGTCTGAGAAAGGGAAAGACCAAACTTAACTAGGGATACTAATGTATACAACCAATGTACCTAATAAAAACAGCTGTCACTGATGATGGGATTTGAACTATTACTCGATCCATGGTGTTCATGGTAGTAAAGTATCAGTTGCTTTAATTTTAATAATAAAGTTGCTACCCCTGACTCCACTTTGTCCTCCCTATCTTTCTCAACCCTCTCTCTCCCACATCCCATTTTTCTACCCTTTGTGCCCTCTGGAATTCTTATCCTATAATTAAAAAACCTTTCCTTTATTTTGGACCCTTCTTCTCAGGCTCCTTTCATCGTCTTACACTAAAAGAGAACTGGCTTCCTCCATGTGACAGAGAATTCCCTGGCCATCCTCTCAAGCATTGACTGTCGTCTCATACCTCGTCACATAGGTCTTGGGATGGGAATAGGAATATTCTTTGCTCCCTTACTGATGCTTTGAGACTCTCCTTTTGTGTTTATCACTTAGCAAACTCTTCTCCTTTGAAAGACATTCTATCAAAGTTGAACACCTAATCTATATCACGGTGGCTGTTATCTACTCTTCAACTCCTTACATTAGGAATTCCATCATTCGGGTTAATGCTCCCTCAAATACCCTAATCTTAACCTTTTCAAATATCATGGCTTACGGTTCCACTCTATCTCAGCCATAAACTTAGGAATAGTCACAGCCTAGAGCTCACCATCACCCACAGGTCCTTAATCTCTCTGTCTGTCTGTGTCTCTCTTTCTTTGTCTCTCTCTCTCTCTCTGTGTCTCTCTTTCTCTGTTACAAGGGCATTCTAGTGAAGTCTATGGCCCCCTTATCAAAATCAGATTTTAAAATAATTGAAGATGCTCAATTTCTGGTAGAAGTTAGTGAAAATCCGATTTCTTTTTTAGCCATCCTGGTTGATGGATCCTCTGAAATCTATCACACTTGTGATCTCCTAGCATTCCACCTCTCTCTTTGCCTTCTGTATCTTGAAATCAGTTCTTTATCCTCAGCATAATCTCCACCTCCAGCCCTACTAGCCCTTTCTTCACCCATATTCTCTACTCTAACTTGATTTTCTTCTTTTTCCAATCTCCAGCTTAACTCTTGTCCCTGTGTCCTATCACCAGTCGGGCCTTGCCAAATCCCAAGCCTGGATTAACACTACCGTATCACTCATTTGCTTCCATTCATAAAAAAGGAACTGGGGGAGTCATACAAGTGAGCCTCCCCCTTCCACTACAAATTTCTGCTATCTAATCTCAAATGGCTTATTGAAACTTGCTTCCACAAATCAGTTCCTCTACTTCTCCCTGAGTCCCTCTCGTGCTTGCCACAGCTGCCGATTCCATTTTTTCCCTCATATCTTACACTCTTCTCTTCCCAGTAGCCTCCGAGCTGAAGACTTCTCCTCTTATTTTATTGAGTAAATGGAAACCACTCATCACAATCTCTCTCGTTGCCCCTTCTCTTTGTTTCAGCCCCTCTGGTTTAGCCTCTGTTCTCTTTTATTCCAGGCTCTCTCTTAGAGGAGACCTCTCTCTCTGCCAAGGCCCACATCCTTTTACGTGTTCTCGATTCTGCCCTTCATCATCTCTCTCCTTTGTAATCTGTCATTTTTTTCAATCTAATGGTACCTTCAAACATGCCTAAATCTCTCCCTTCCATTAACAAAAACCAAACCCAAACCAAATTTCACTAGACTCCATAATACCTCAAGCTGTCAACTTCTATCTCTTCCCTTTTCTAGCCAAAAGCACTCAAAAAGCTGTCACTTCTTGTTTTTTCTTATTCTCCTCTCATATCAAATAATTTGGCTTCTGACCTAAACTCGATTGAAATGTCACCCTCCAAAGTGATCAAAAATCTTGTCATTGCCAAATATGTCAATCTTTTCTCATTCTTCATTCTCTTTGACCTCTCTGCTTGCATTGGCCAACCTCTGCCCTGGGTTTTGGTGATTGTTCTTCTCTCTTACTTCTCCTCCCAGCTGACTGCTTGTTCTCGGTCTCCTTTGCTAGCTCATTCTCCAAACTTTTATTGTCCCTCAGTTCTCTGTCCCGGGCCATCTTCTCTTTTCCCTGGGTATTTGCTCCGTGATGATATCACGGATTGCCCTCTTAGGAACTCTTCTATTTAGACCAAGACTCCCAGGTTCCCAATCCCAGCATTTTCCTCACATAGTCCATCAGTTGCCAAGTCTTGTGGTTTCTCTTTTCGCAACATTGCTCACCTCTGCCCTCTTCTCACTATATGTATAGCCACCACTTTGGGTCAGGTCCTTATCATCTTTAAACCTATGCTATTATGAAGACTTCCTAACCATTCTCCTTTTCTTGAGTCTCCCCACAGCTGCCAGAATGATTTTCCTTGAGCACAGCTCTGATCATGTCACTTCCCTACTCGATCAACTCCTGTGGCCTCCTGTTGTCTCTAGGATAAAATCTAAGCTGCTCTGTTGGGCTTTTGATGCCTTTCTCAACCTACTGTTCCAGTCTCATTATATAATACCTCCCTCTCTGGACTGCCCATTGTACTCCCTGCACTCTATGAAATAACCAAACTGGTTTTCTTGCTATTCTTTGTACATGGCACCCTATGTCACATCATCACATCTTTGCACCAGCTGTCCCCCACACCTAGAATGTATTTCCCTTCTCATTGTCATCTTCTCAGATCTCTCCCTTCTGAACGAGACTCGGCTCAAGCTTCATTTTTGCACAAAGCCTCCCTCTCCTGATACTTTCACTCAACCACCTCTTATTTACTCTCTATATACTCTAGAGAAAGTTATATATGTATATGTTATCTTCCCCAATAGACCGGAAACTCCTGTAAGAACAAGGACTGGTTCGTTTTTGTCTTTAACAGCTAGTTTATAGCAGGCACTTGATAAGCGCTTGTCAACTGCCTTACTCTGAGCATGACTTCCTGAAAAAGATCCAGAAATTCTGGCTGACCTCTCTTTGGAAACATGACCAAATCGATGTTCAGAGTGTTCTCACTGTGGGAAATTGAGGCCGGGATCACTAGCCTCATTGAGAGTCTTGAGCAGAAGTCTCTTAAGCTTGGAGAGTCTCCTCCAAAAAGACAACCTATGGAGATTGAGGGAACAGCTCTGGGCTGTTTGAATATATCCAAGATAGCCTAATGATGCCCTAACTCGCCCGACCCCCCAACTGAGATAGTGCTTTCCCGGGCAGCAGATCCAATCCTAGCTGCTTAAGTGGTTGAGTCCATTAAAGAATCATGGAAGGGTAGAATCTGGCTGACCCTAGAGATCGAGTCTGATCTTCTCATTCTCGAGGTGAGAAAACTAAGACCCAAAGAAGTTCAATCCCTTAACCAAGGCTGCTCATCAATTTGGGGGCAATGGACAAAGAAGATTGGATCTAATGTCCAAGTCTCCAGAATTAAAGTCTGGTGCCTTTCCATGTGGATTCTATGGAAGAAAAAAGGAGTGACTAAAATTTCATTTGTCTGGGCATCTGCTATCTGGGGACGGGAAGGCAAATGGAAAACACTCCCTGCCTTGAAGGAGTCTCTCATGCTTCAGTTTTCAGCTTTATTTCATAGATATGGAAATCGAGGCACCCGAAGGTTCCTTATTGCCCTCGGTCCTGTAGCAAACTGATGGTGAAGTAGAAGAGAATCTGGAATCCAGGTCTCTGAGCCTGCCTGTTGGTGATAAACCCAGGACAAGTTGTTCTGTGCCCCAGATTCCTATTTTTCTGAATGAGCTCACTAACACCCAGAAGAGTTGTGTCTCAAACCCCTTAAACGCAACTTAATACCATGTCACCGGGGCCATCTTAAAAAATGGATACAGTTTTCCCTCTGAAGACTTGAAACTTTTTCCCTGCCCTTAAACTCTCTGTGGGGTTGAAGACAATACAGGTAGTTTGAAAGGTTTACTTGAGTTGTTATGAAATGAAATCTAATCCCTGAGATGGCAGGGCAGCCCAAAAGGAGGCCAGGGTACGCAGGCGCATATGCCTGTCCACGTGCACGCGCATCCACGCACCTACAGACACACAAGTTGGCCTGGTGGGAGGTTTTATTGGTTTTTGCTTTGTGAGGACTGGCTGTGAGCCCACACATTTCTTGAATACACAATAGGGAGCTGGGCAAGACTGCAGAAATAAATTTTATTAACGCACAATCACTGCGGCACCAGATAGAATACTCTTCTCTGGCAGGCCCGTCTTTGTGCCAGGCCAGGTCAATTAGTAGACTAATGCAGACCAGGTCTGATTTTTAAAGGGTTTAATTAAAGTTTTGATACAATGCACATGTAAAACACCAATCTGTCTTTTAAGGATATGTATTAGCTAGAAATTGATTTTAGCTTAGGTCCTAATTTATAGCCTTTCCCCTCTAATAAGTGTAATTCCTTAGAAGATATTAAAGACTCCTATCCCTTTTGCTCCCTCACCATAATTTAACAAGTAAACAGAGCCACAATTGCACACATCACTCAGTTGCTAATGTTGTATAGGTCCCTGTGGTCTGGGGAATCGAGTTCAAATTCCTGAGGCCCTCTGATTTCCATCAACCTTTCCAGTCTTATGTCCCTCGATTGTCCTCGATGCATACTGTGCTCCAGCCATTCTGGCCTGCTGGTCATTCCTCCGACTTGTTGCCTTCTCTCCCGGCCAGAAATGCTTTTCCACATACATGTACCCTTGCAATACTACTTATTCTAAGTCCACCTCATCTATACACTACTCCCTTCGTGACGCGTTCTGTGATCTCCCTACCTGAAATGGGTGTCTTCCTCTTTGAACTTTGCATTATCTGTCTCATTGATTATATTCTAATAATAACAATAATGATTATATTGTTAATTATATTTTGTCTCTATTTCTGATCTCTCCATTTTTATTATAATAATAATGATGACGATTATGCTGCTAATTATATTTTATCTTCATTTCTGATCTCTCCATTTGAGCGTATGTTCCTTACCGGCAGGGACCATGTCTTCTTTGGATTCCCCATAGTAATTAGCATAGGATTTGGCACAGAGTAGGCCTTCAACTTGTTCAAATGAATTGTTTCTAAGCTACAAAGGCCAGGAGCAAAATACCACTCCATTTCTTTTTCATTTACAAACAAAATCTTTTTAAGTTGTCATTGAGAGATATAATGGCAATAAGATGCAACCAGAAAACGTTAATTCTGCTCTAAAGAATGCTTAGTGTCTGAGATCTTGGGTTCAAATCCTCCCTCTGTTAATATCAGTGTGATTTTGGGCAAGTTATTTAATATCTTTGGGCCTCAGTCACCTTGTGTGTAAGATGCCATGTAGAATAGAGAGGACTTCCGAGGTCCTTTTCAAAGGCAAAAACTGGGACTGTGTGATCTCTTGGGAGAGAAACAATGGGGTATGAAGGAAATGAGCTAGATTTGCAGTTGAGAAGGTCTGGATTCAAATTCTAGCTCTATCTCTTATTGGTAGGCAAGTAACTTGACCTTTTTCAGTCTCAGTTTTCTCCCTTGTCAAATATTTGTGCTTAATGATGTCTAAGATTTTGCCTAGTTCCCGATCTAGGATCCCATTATCTTGCAGACAGCAAGGTTTATAGATTTTCTGCCTCGATATTTCAAAATATAACATATTTTGGCTGCATATTCACCCAGCTCCTTCTTCCAAAGGACAATGGATTATTAGTGTCATTAGAGTATTAGTGTAATTCCTCAGAGAACATAGACCAGGGTAGGGAGGGCTTCATGGCTGTCCTCTTCCTTCTTTTTGGCTGCTATTCATTTGTTCATTCAGAACATTCGTTAAACACCTATGGAATGTAAGGCCCTAAGCTAAGCCCACAGTTTCTATGCCAGAGCACAGAGTTTACATTCTATTGGGGAGGGCATTGGTGAAACCAATGGTAAAGCCCTAAGTATATTAAAAAGTAAGGGGTGTTAGAAAATGCTCTGGGCAGACTGGAGGAGAGTTAACACTTTCAGCTGAACGGCTCCCAGAAGGCTCTGCAGAAGAGTTGATACTTGGACCTTAAGGGAAGAGGGGGATTCTGGAAGCCTCTGTCACCCATATTAAGTAAGATGGTGAATCCCAGACTCAAGGGCAGTTAGGATTAGCAGCCAAATCTGTTGGGCTCCTCTCTGCTGAACCCCAGGACCATAGCTCAGATTCTGTTTACCCCGCCCTCAATGTCCCCTGCTTCCCAGCCCTGCCACAGAAACATGTACAAGGCCCTGAGGGTGATACCGAGATGAATAAGGGGTAGTCCTTGACTCATAGAACTTGCAGTCTTCTTATAAGGGAGATAACACAGGGACACAGATAGTGCCCCTGTGATACAAAATAAATGTGATAAATATGATAGACAACTACAAACCCCAGAAATTCTCATGGAATGAAAGGTCATTTTTGACTGGGGAGATCTAGATTCCTAGATGCTGAAACTCAATCTGTCTACATGAAAACCTTACTTTTCACATCCCCTTTGGCCCCTATGTTCCTCCCACACTTAAGACTTGGTTCTCTTTGCTGGATCTACCGTGCTTTTGCATCTTTCTAGAATTTTAGAGCTGAACCCGAGAGGGATCATTTTACCCCGTCCCCTCATTTTACAGATGGAGAAACTGAAGCCCAGAAAGGGAAAATGACTTGCCCCAGATCACACAGCAAGGAACTGGCAAAGCTTGAACTTGAATTTGGGCCTTTAGAATAACATCCAGTAGTCTTCTTAAAATACTTGATTTCTCTGCAAGAAGAGAGAAGCTCTAGATCCAGCAGCCCACCCCATTCTGTTGTCATCCAAAAGTCAAATGATATGGTAGAAGCTACGGATGGGGAGAAATGAATGCACTGGTCTGTCCCATTCAAGAACATGCTGAAAAAGGTCAGCATGCAAGTGATCCAACAGAATTCAAAGCATTTCAATTTCAGTGCTTTCCTCCTGACGCCCAAAAAATCTCATTGAGGGAAAGGGAAAGCAGGACATGAATCAGTGTTGATGACCTAAGAACAGTGCAAACAAAACCCATTTTCATTACAATTTTATGATTATAATCTAGATAGCTGCACAGAAAGGCCTGCCAGAGCAAAATGCCACTCCATTCATTATGAGACCCAACTTGGAGCTGAGGAGTTCCACCTTGTCTCTCTGAAAGTAGAAAGGGAGAAACCCAGCAAGGATGTTACAGCGCCAGGAGCGTCGTGCACTCTTCCAACACTTCTAGGTCAGGATCAACGAAGGGGGTTTCCCGACCAATGCTGTCTGTCTTTAGTTGAACCTCATTGCGACCCCTCCTTTCTGAAGTCCAATCAGCAAAACAATAAATCAAGCCCATTGTTTTCTCCATGTCATAGTAGAATTTAACTTTCTAGAGGGTAGAAACCATGTAATTTTTCATCTTTCCATCACTAATGTGCAGTACAATATCTGGCATACAGTAAGCACTTAGTAAATGCTTATTGACTTGAATTGAGAATATACCCAGTACCAGAAAAGATAAATGTATAACTAAAGTGCCCATGGTCTCTGTTCCTCTCTGGTTCCTGCTGCTCCCCTGTCCCAAGGGACTGAGGGTTTTCTTAGTTTTTAGCTATATTGTAGTCTAGATCTTTCTTTTAATATGTCATACAACTTTCATCATAACATTGTCATCACCCACAATACGCCTAAGTCTACTATTTAAGGATGTCAGCTTTGGTTTAAAAAAAAATGCTGTTCTAAACTCAGAGAGAGGTCAGATAATGCCCGTCTACAATGAATAGCCATCCCCACATGGGACTTAAGCTACAGAGTAGCAGAGCAGAAAGGCGGGTATGGATGCGAGATGTAGAGGTGGAATCTACATTTGGCAATCTCTTGGTTGGGGCAGGAGTGGGGGGGGGGGAGAAAGAATGCGAAGATACAAATATGGCTCTGAAGTCAGGGCCTGGCAGAATAATTGTTTCATTAACAGAAATAGGTGAGCTGGGAAGAGGGACACATTGAGAGGGAAAGATGTCCAGTTCAGGTTTGGGCATGCTGAGCCTGAGATGCCAAGGGAACATCAAGGTGAAGATGTAGAACAGACAGTTAGAGAGAGGAGGCTGCAGCTCAAGGCAGAGATTAGAAATGGAGATGTAGACTGAGGCTTTGTTGGTGAAAGGATGTTATTCCAACCCATGGAATGATGAGATCACTTGTTTTGTCCAGCATTAAAAAAAAATGAGGGCCTAAGGTAGAGCCTTAGAGGTTACTGGTGCTTAGCGGACAGGTGGAAGACAATGATTCTGCAAGGAAGATTCAGAGACAGTGGGAATATAGGTAGGAGACCCAGTAGAAGTGTCATGGAATCCAAGAGAGAAGAGAGGAGATAGGAAGAAGAAGTAGTCAACAGTACCTGATGCTGCAGAAATGCTATGAAGGATGAGGAACAACAAAAGACTATCAGATTTCATGATCCGAAGGTCACTGGTGACTTTTGATGGGATAAATTCAATAGAACCAAGAGGTAAGAAGGCAGACATAAAGGGTCAAGGGTTATGTGAGAGTTGAGAGAGAGAATGATGAAGAAGTGGGGTGTGTGTGTGTGTGTGTGTGTGTGTGTGTGTGTGTATACATACACATGTATATGTGAACACATTTTAGGTATTCTATGTGTATACATATACATGTATGTAGGTAGATCTGGGGAAGGGTGTTTTTTAGGGTAGGGGAGACCTGAACACATATACTTTGACAGCATTACTGATCAGTGGGGATTTTAAAATGCCAAATCTGTACTGTTTCCCTGTACTTCAAACCTTGTTTGAGTTTTCCAGTTTGGCCCGATGCCATCAAATCTGACTTTCATCCTACCCTTGTTATTCATATTAATGACCAGAATTTAGAAAACGTTTTAAAATTTGCAAAATGTCTCATATTAATTATATTACTCGATTCTTACAAGACCTTTGTAAAGGAAGCACTACAAGTATTTAATCAAAAGAGAGCAAAATGTAAAGAATTCTATTTGGCCAAACAACATTGGGAAAGCTCATTATTCTGCAAGATTGAATTAGCCTTAGTACTTACATCTCAGGCTTCTGATTGAGCCCTCTGATTGGAGACCAGGGCCTCCAGTACCTCCATTTAAGGTAAGGTCTCAGCAGTCTTCTCTCCTTTTCCTACCGGCCTGTAGGAGGCCACGCTGTTTTGGGACTTCTTTGCACTTCTCTACCATTGCCCCGCACCTAGTATTCTCTTTCCCCCTGTTATAGCTTCCTTATTCCTTAATGCCTTCCTCTAGGAGATGGTAAGCTCCTTGAATGCAGGGACTGTGTTTATTTTATTTATATTTTTATCCCAGCACTTAGCACAGTACCTGGCATATAGTAGTAAGTACTTAATCAATATTTATTGACTGTTAGCTAATATCTGCATCTTAAAGATAAGAAAACTGAAGGAAGTAGATTGTTATTTGCTTATGATCACATATCTACTAAGTGTCAGAGGCAGGATTTAATGCCAATCTTCTTCTCGCTCCCAACACGTTACCCACTACATTGAACTAACACCTTGTCCCAAGTGTGGTGAACACACACAAACACATTTATATTAAATAGTTCCTTGATCATGAACTTTACCCTCCACACAATTTTTGTCACTCAACCCATTGGCCAGCCTTAGCTCTTCCTTCTGCTTCTTCCTAGTGAGGTGCTGCTGGAGATTCAGCTTAGCGGCATCCAAAGGCCCCAACCAGGATCTCCATGAGTTAGCCATACTGGCTCTCTGCCCTTTCTGGAGCTGTTTTCTCATTGGTAAGCTTGTCCTCCTTCCCTCTCCATACTCATTATATATAGACTGATTACCGAGTGCTTGTTAGGGTTATTGGAAATGAACACATTTCATAACCACTAGATGTTATTCCTTAAGAGCTGAGAGAAGATACTGACTTCTCTCACTGTCCCCTTGTCCACTTATTCGTATACCTCCTGCGAGAGGATACCCAAGGTTCCTTTTCTCTCAGGCAGAGTTCTTGGCTATCTGAAGTATCAGCAGTCAGTTGTGAGAGCTGCTTCCCACCACAGAGGCTGAGACAGCCTATTCTATCAGCAGGAGGGAGGCTTTATTCAGAGGACTCTGCAGAAAAGGAGAAATGTCACTCAAATGGCCAAAGTGAGCCAGAGAGGTGAGAAATCCAGAGAGGCAAGTAGAGATTTATACACTACTAAGGCAAGGAGAAAGGGGAAGGGGGAACAAGATGGGCATGTGGCTTCGTTACTGCCCATTTTGCCCCATAAGTGTTGCCAGCCACTCCCTTTCATTCCTTAGTGCTTCCTCAGGTCCTGATCAGTGTGTTGAATTTGGACAGCAAAAATGATCAGGACTGTTTTTATCTCTACACCGATTTGGAGGTTTCACAGCTCGTGCCGTACCTTGATTCCAAATGAGTGATGCTGGAAGGGAGTGAATTCGAGCAAAGAAATTCTACAGACTCTCAGTGTTGGAAGGTAATCTAGTCCCAGCCAGACAATCTACAGCCAGACAGGAAACTGCTCTATGATATCTGCAACATGCTTGTCAGCCAGCCTTCACTTGAAGTCTTCTGAGGGGGAGGAGCCTCTATGGTTGCCCCATCCCCACTGCTGACTCATATTGGAACTGCAGGCAACTCAAACCCCCTAGAGCTTTCAGTCTAATCAGACCTTTCTCATCTTGTATTTAAGAAGCTGTTTGTTTATACTCAAGTAAAAGACTTGATATTTATTCTGGATTTCATCTCGTGCATCTAGGTGGATAGGGTGCTGGGCTTGGAGTTGGGAAGATCCAAATTCAAATCTTACCTCAGACACTTACTAGTTTGTCACCTCAGTTTTGCCTCAGTTTCTTCATTTGTAAAATGGAGATGATAATAACACCTACCTCACAGAGTTGGTGTGAGAATCGAATGAGATAACATTTGTAAAGTTCTTAGCACAGTCCCTGACACACAGGAGGTGCTAGAGAAATGTTAGCTATTATTATTATTATTATCTTATTAAATTCAAATTTATGTTTTCCATTTTGGGGGGTCTTGATTCTATTTTCCAGTGTGTTAGCTGTCTTTCCAACTTAGTATCATCTGATTTGATGGGCATGCTATCTATGCCTTTAACCAAATAAAAATATTCCACAACCAAAGCTCAAGTACAGCTACCAGGAGTAATCCATTGGAAATGTGCCTCACTGACAATGAACCACAATCTACTACTCTTTGAATCGGTCTATACAATTAGTTTGACTCTATCTACTGTATTAATGCCTAGACCTCTGCTTCTCCATCTCTACTGATCTTATCAATTCCTATGGGTTCAAAGATCAGTTTTAGGCAAATGATTTCCAGATCTACATGTCCAGTCCTGGTTTCTCTCCTGAGCTATAGTCTCCCATTCCCAGTTAACTGCCTTTTGGACATATTCTATAGGCATCTCAAACTCAACATGTCTCAAACAGAACTAATTTTCGTTTCCCCCAAATCACTCCCTTTTCCCAATTTCCCTATAACTGCGGAGGGAAACATCATCCTCCCAGTCACCTGGACTCACAACCTAATGTCCTCAACTTCCTGATGTAATTATCCACATATCCAATCTGTTGTCAAGTCTTCTGATCTTAAACTTCACCCTATCTTTCCTATGCAGTGAATCCTCTACTTTTTCAGGGGTAATACTCCCAGAAAACCTCATAAAAGTCAAAAATGTGAATGCTGATACATTGAACCTATGGGAAATAGGGGATCAGGTTCCCATGACTATCCGAAATTGTAATTTTTCATTATATATGAAAATACACTTTTCTGCATATAAACCTTTATAGCAAATGTTAATTCTGATATGTGCTTTTTCTAACCCATAGAAATCACCCATCAAATAACCTATGAAATAATCCAGAAAATGCTCTTCACAAAAAAATTGGTAACATGTACAACATTTTTTTCTCCCCAGTAAATCCCTAGAAGTCTGTGACCTCTTGTACAAACACCTCAATAAAAAACCATTGATTTCAGATACTATTCACTTTTTACAAAGAAATGTAATTTATAGTACCATAAATGCTGTACAGCAAATTAACTTCTTAAAACGAAAACATTTTTTAACCCGAATCTTATACCACATACCACACTATCATTAAGCTCTCTAATTTGGCTACCCTGTGAAAACCAAGGGAGAGTTTTCTGGGATTTCAGTGGCTACTGTTGGAAGATGTCAAGATTGGAGAGGTCTTAACATTACCTCTGATACTCTGTCCTTGATGGCTGGTGGATGGCGTTGGAAATCATGAAGGATACACCAGTTTAATCAGATCAGCAGGGGCATAATGACACTATAAAATTTGAGTTTTCAAGACAAACAATGAAAATATGCAGTGAATATATGAGGAACTTTTTATTTTGCAACTACAGGATGAACAAGACCAGTAAAGTGCCTGATAGGAAACAGCCACTCTACAAATTTAATTTTTTTTTCTCTACTACATACAAATTCATGTAGTTGCCAATGTGAAAGTGAAAATGAGTTTACTAATAAAATTATGTGAATGCTTGAAGTCATGAAAGTTAAATATATGAATGTTGAGAACTGAGTATACATCTACTTTCTATTCGTACAGGTCTTATGCTGGTGCAAGCCATCATTGCCTAACAGCTGGACTATTGCCAAAACCTTCCAAATGGTGTCACTGTCACAAATATCCCTCTACTCCGATCCATTCTCTACTCAGTTGCCAAAGCGATTTTCCTAAAATGAAGGACTCATCACCATCACATCCTTGCTCCATAAATTCAAGTGACTCCCTGTTACCCTCAGGATTAAATTCAAAATTCTTTGTTTGGCCTTGAAAGCCTTTCATAGTCTGGACCCATTTCTTCAATCTTACCACTTTACTGCTCTCCATGAACTTTATGATCCAGTTTATTTGCTGTCATTTGGTTTATTTGCTGTTCTTGGCACATGACTCTTTACCTCCTAGCTTGGACTCTTCCTTTTCATTGCCTTTTCCCCTATGTGTGCAATGCTATTCCTTCTCATCCGCCTTCTGCTTCCCCTGTGACCACATTTAGTATTCTCTCAAACCCACTTATCTATTCTTTCTCTAACAAACTTTTCATTCTCTAGAACCACTAGTCTATTAGCAATCTAGTATTGACAAACTGCTCTTCATCTTATTCCTTTCTCTCTCATTTTTTTCTTACTTTCCGACACTCATGGAGAACTGACTCTCTCCAAAACACCTGGCATTGATGTCCATCCTTTCCAGTACTGAATGTGCTCTTTTTTATGCTCACCTACTATGACGCACTGTTCCTAGATGAAAACTGGCATACTCTTTGTTCCTTAGCGCCACATCAGAACCTCCCTCTGCCATCAAAACTTAGCAATCTCTCATTCTTTGAGGTTCATCTAATCCAGATATTCCACCCAGCAGAGATTTTGATTATAGTTATAGATTAGCCTTGTAGGCAATTTCTCCTCCTTGCTCAAAGAGTTCAGTGACTGGCTCAGTTTTCCTTTTCAACTCTATCCCTGCCTTTTTACTGGGAAACATCAACATTCCATGACTTATTCCTATATATCATCTCAGTCAAATACAGGGATAATCATATTCCTGATCTCAACATCATGCTGGATTTCCATGATCAAGAATTCTGAAATTGCTTTATCTGATCACATCCTCCTATCATTCCATCTCTCCCTGTGCATCAACCATCCAAAATCTATTCCTCATCCTTATTATGACTTCAGTGTCCCCACCCCTTAGCATTATTCTGGACCATCGGCACTGTTCATTTCCCACCTTCCCCATATTGACTCTAGAGTTCAATGGAATAATATCATACTGTCTCTTTGCTGCTCGTACCCTGCCCAATCCCTACTCTGGCTTACCGCCCCCAATCCTCATCCTCGTCTACTCCTACTCAGTGTTGCTGAATGATGCTAGAGGAAGTCATTCTACCACGCTGCGTAGATTCTTTACAAATGCATATTATTTAATTTCAACTCGATTCTCACTTCAGCATGACAATTTCTTTATAAATCCCTAACTGATACTTTAATCGTATTCCTCAGACAATCTATACTTCCTGTTTTCTGTTAAAACATTCCATACTGCCTCTTCACCCATCCTCTTAGCAGAAGACTTCTCCTTATACTTTATTGAAAAAAAAAAGAGGTCATATACCATGAGATCCCTCTTCTTTCAACTCTAGATCCTAAAATTCCATAACACCAACCCCCATTCTTTCCTTCTTTTACTACAGTCTCTGATGAAGAGATTGCCCTTTTCCTGGATGAAGCCTATCTCCCACCTTGAACCCCGGATCCCATTTCCTTCTATATTTGGAAGGTTTCCAATTAACCCCTTTATCTCTCTAATCTTTAATTTCTTTTGATTTACTGGTTCTTTTTCTATTGCCAGAATGTCCTGGAGATTTTAACTCTTTCATTTGAGGAACTTCTTCTACTATCCTGCCCCTATCCTAATGGCTGCTCCTCTGCCATCTTCTTGACATTCTTCACTAACTGTCTTGCTGAGAGGCATGTGTGCCCATTCTCACCAATTCTGGAACCACTGATTGAAGCAACTCTGCCATTGTTCCTTAGAATGAGTATGTCGATGTACTCCTCCCTCTATAGTGCTACTCACCAGCCTTGGACCTTTCCAAACTAAAATACCCCTCTCTGGCCACTAATCTCCTATATGTGTAGTCTTCCACTTCTAGAATATAAGTTCCTTGATGTCAAGAGCTAGCTTTTCTTTTCTATTTGGCCCCCAGGACTTAGCACAGTGATCTGCACATACCAGGTGTTTAATAAATGCTATTTATACTCATTGCTTCCTCTTCCCTTGGTCTCACTTCTTAGCCTCTTTCAGCCTCATTACTTAATAGGAACAATCATCTCCGAAGTTACCACTGATTCAGCTGCCAAATATTGATGATCTTTTCTTGCTCCTCATCTTTCTGAATCTCTTATTTTTGATTTCATTAATCTCCCCTTTTATTTTCAGAATTTCAAATTTGGCATTCAATTGAGGGTTTTTAATTTGTTCTTTTTCTAACTTTTTTGGTTGTAAGCCCAATTCATTGATCTTCTCTTTCTCTATTTTATGCAAGTAAGCATCTAGAGAAATAAAATTTCCCCTTATAATTGCTTTGTCTGTATATCTTTCTAAATCTCTTTGCAAAATTTAATACTGTTGGTTGCTCTCTACCTTCTCCTAGATACTCTTTCTTCACTGGGTTATTGAGACACGTTTCCTCTATGGTTCTCATATGACTCCACTCTTCTATATCACTCTATATCAGATCAATCATATTCTACCCCCTAACAATGGCTGTATCTCATGTTTCTTTTCTGGAACCTCTTTTCTTTCTATATTTAACTTTTTGTTGAATCAACACCTACCCTGGGATCAATAATCATCTCTGTGTAAGTTTCAGATTGATACATTCAGTTTGTTTCTCTTCTGACCCCCAGGCGCATAACACCAACTTTCTATTGGACAATTTCAAATGGATTTTCCATAGGTACCTCAAATTCAACTGTTCAAAACAGAACTCATTATCTTTCCTCTCAAATCCACCTCATCATCTTTCCTCTCTAATTCTAGCATTCTAGGATATAGGAGTTCTTAACTTCCACGTTTCTGTTGACAGCAACACTATCCTTTCAGTCACCCAGGTTAACAACTCCAGAGTCATCACCTTCTCATTCTCCATCACTTCACATATGCAATCAGTTGCCAATTCTTGTCAATTTTACCTCCTAAACATCACTAGTGTCTACCCACTTCTCTCTCTATACACAGTGTTCCCATACTAGTTTGAACGAAATATAAATTACCTGATTAGCAATATTATAAAACTGCTTTATGTTATAGGGCTTGTAAGTCTAATGGGTTTTCCAAAGTTGTAATAAGAGAAGGAACTATTGTACAAATGTGAATTGTGTATGGCACAAGTAATTTTTTTTTTGCCAAGACAGTTGGGGTTAAGTGACTTGCCCAGGGTCACTGGAAGCCAGGAAGTAAGTGTTAAGTATCTGAGGACAGATTTAAACTCAGGTCCTCCTGACTTCAGGGCTGGTGCTCTATCTACTACACCAGCTAGGTGCCCCTAGTAATTTATTCTTAAATAGAAAAAATGCTAGGCAGAAAAGAATCACAAGGCTCATTAACAGAACCATTAAAAGAGAATTCAGTAGCATAACTTGTAACTATAGTTACACAGTTGGGAGGCTAATATTTAAGTCTCATCAGAAACATAAAACAGTTTTACAATACTGCTAATCAGAAAATTTCTATTTCATTTCATTGACCACTGTCTGATCAAACAGCCAAGCTTAAGCTTGATCATATTCCCAGCGGCCAACTTCTCTGATGCAGAAGTTTCTTCTGTCATGGGCCCCAAATACGCCAGTGATATCACAGCTTCCATTTTAAATGCCTCTTGGGACCATCAGTCCTTTTAAAACTCATAAGTATCAGTCCTGCATATTTCTACCATGGGATGTTCACTTGTCTACGATCAGAGAAGAATAAACAGAAATGTTCAAAGGTAGCCAAGGCTCCTAGTGTAAGTGCACCTAGGTCATTTTACATAGCACATGGAAAGCAGTAGTGGGGTAACCATGGTATTAAGGTCAGGAAGGAATATCCTCTGCTGTACTTTAATGTGTACATATTGACTTTCTTGATAGAATAGAGTTATCTGAAGATCGAGATTTTTAAATTTTTGTCTTTGTATCTCCAGCACCCCAACACATAGGAGGCACCTAATTAATGCATATTGACTGATTGATTTAAGTACAATTTAACTATTTTGATGACTGGTGGCTTAGAGTTATCTCATTACTGATTATATTTAGTTGAGACACAGATTTGTGGTTAAGAATGCAGCCCCCGATTATAACAGTGTTCCTTGGAGAAATCCAATCCATTTTATAACACTTAGTTTTGTGTTTTTAGGGTCAAATTTGGGTAAAAAAAATGATGACTACTTGACGTTTAAAGGGGAAAACATTCCTTTGAACATGGGAATCCTGGCATATTTGTTTAAAAGCCTACCTTACAATACTTCTGTTGCTGAGCTTACAGGTCTGAAAGAGTGTAAAGGAGGAAAGGGAGAAAGGGAATAAGTATTTGCATGATGCCTGCTACATGCCAGGCACTGTGCTAAGTGCTTTACAAATATCTCATTTGATCCTCACAACAACCCTGGCAGATAGATGCTGTTATTTCTCCATTTTACAGTTAAGGAAACTGAGGCAAAGAGAGCTCTTATGATTAAATTAATCTCTTCTGGTCTCAGGCTCCTCATTTATAGAGTGAAGAGGTTAGCTTATTCTTAACTGAATGGTCAAAGGAAGGAAGAATACATACAAACACATAGAGAAGTAGACTTCATTTTATAGGGAAATAGGAGGGAAAGGAGAGAAGAGTGAAAGTAAATTAGAGAGTGGGCAGATTGGTGAGGGATTCCAAGGCTGTACAAAAATATTTACTACTCTTTTTGAAGAGGCAAAGAATGGCGATCTGTGGGGGGTTTCCATAAATTGGTGAATGGATGAATGAGTTATGGTAAATAAATGGGATAGAATACTATTGTGCTGCAAGAAATGATGCAAGACCTCTCAGAAAACTCGGGAAAACTTTTATGAACTGACAGAGTAAAAGGAACAGAACTATGTGAACAATTTATACTATGACAGTAATATGGTAAATGCAAACAATTTTGAAAAAATTAGGATCTTTGATTAGTGTAATGATCGACCACAAATTCCAGAAGACTAATAATGAAACAGCTTTCTACCTCCTGAAAGAGAGGTTAAAGACTCAGTGTGCAAGGAGATTGTTTATTTTTGGACATGGCCAAGGTAGATATTTGATTAACTATACAAGTTTGTGATGGGTTTTGTTTTTCTTTTCTCCTTGATGGGGAAGGAGTGCTAGAAGGAGAGGTCGGTAAGAAGGTGGATTTTTGTTGTCTGAACAAAATCTAAAAATACCTAGTTTCTTTTAAATCGGAAGTTGGATTCTATTATATCTAAAAAATCCTTTCCAGCTGAATGGATGCCCATCATTGGGGAATGGCTAGATAAGTTATGGTATATGAATATAATGGAATATTATTTTTCTATAAGAAACAGGGAGTGGGATGATTTCAGAAAGCCTGGAAAGACTTATATGAACTGATGCTAAGCGAAGTGGGCAGAACCAAGAGAATATTGTACATAGTGACTACAAGATTATGCGATGATCAATTGTGATGGACTTGGCTCTTCTCAACAATGAGGTGATTTGGGCCAATTCCAATAGACTGGTGATGGAGAGAGCCATTTGCATCCAGAGAGAGGATTACAGGGACTGAATGTGGATAACAATATAGTATTTTCATCTTTTTTGGTTGTTGTTTGCTTCCTTATTTTTTCTTTCTTTCTCATTTTCCCCCTTTTGATCTGATTTTTCTTGTGTAACATGATAAATATGGAAACATGTTTAGAAGAATTGCATGTGTTTAAACTATATTGGATTACTCGCTGTTTTGGGGAGGATGGAGGGTAAAAGGAGGGAGAAAAATTTGGAATCCAAGGTTTTGCAGGAGTGAATGTTGACAACTATCTTTGCATGTATTTGGAAAATTAAAAAGCTATTACTTTTAAAAAAATACCTATAAAAACTAAAGTCCTTTCTAGCTGTAAGTCTATGATCTGATGAACTGATCAAACACTTTCAATGACAATGTGCTTAGTGCTTCATGCTTAATTTCACTGTTGAGAAGTTCTGGTTGTTAAGAAGTTCTTTCCAGTATTATTGTTCTGTAAGGAATGACCAACAGGATGAATACAGAGAGGACTGGCGAGACTTACATGAACTGATGCTAAGTGAAATGAGCAGAACCAGGAGATCATTATATATACCTCAACAATGATACTGTTTGAGGATGTATTCTGATGGAAGTGGATCTCTTCCATAAAGAGAGCTAATTCAGTTTCAATTGATCAAAGATGGACAGAAGCAGCTACATCCAAAGAAAGAACACTGGGAGATGAATATAAACTGCTTGCATTTTTGTTTTTTTTTTCTTCCCGGATTATTTCTACCTTCTGAATTCAATTCTCCCTGTGCAACAAGAAAACTGTCCGGTTCTGCACACGTATATTGTATCCAGGATATACTGTAACCTATTCAACATGTAAAGGATTGCTTGCCATCTGGGGGGGGGGTGGAGGGAGGGAGGGGAAAAATTGGAACAGAAGTGAATGCAAGGGATAATGTTGTAAAAAATTACCCTGGCATGAGTTCTATCAATAAAAAGTTATTTAAAAAAAAAAGAAGTTCTTTCCAGGACAGCTAGATGGCAAAGTGGATGAAGTACTGGTCTGAGTTCAAATTTGAACTCTGACATTTAATGCTTACTAGCTGTACGATCCTGGGCAAGTCACTTAATTCTAATTGCCTCGATAAAAAACAAAACCTTCCAAATCCCCAAATAAACAAAAAACCCCAAATAAACCAGAAGTTCTTTCTTGGGTCAAACCAAATTTTGTCTTCTCTCAAACTTCAACCCATTAGGGATTGTTTTACCCTCTGGAGAAGCCTAGAACAAATATTCTCCCTCTTGTCTGTAACTTCTGGGCCTCTGAAGTTACTTAGAACCAGAGAGTCATATTATATTAGTACTATGAAGAACCTTAAGTCTAAGCTTGCCCAATTTTATTTAACAGATGAGGACACCAAAGCTAGGGGAGAAGAAAAGCCATGTGCAAGGACAGAGATCTGGTGAAAAAGTTGGCCACCAGAATCTGGGCTTCCTAAGGCTCAGGCCAAAATCCTTTCTACTCGTCTTGCTTGTCTCTCTTCTTCCCAAAGGAATTTTATTCAATAGCAAGTGTGAATAGCATCCAAACTATACCACTCAATTGTCAGTCTATGACAGCAAAGCGAATTTATTCATTAATCTTTGTAAGAGATTTGAAGAAGACCACAAGAAAGTGTTAACATCAATCCAAGCAGACTCCCTTCCAAACTACATGGACAGATACTGACAATATTTCCCAGCCCGCGAAGATGGGAAGACAGCTGGGAGGCATTTCTGGCTTGGCTCCTCTGACCAGGTCACCACACTTCATTACTTGAAGCTCCCAAAGGGAAAACTGCACTGGGGATGCTCTAATTTCAGGGGGGAAAAACTGTGCTTTCTTATCTTCATTGCCTAATCTCTGGAGCAATATTCAGAAAGGGCATGGAAGTGGCTTATCTGCCAACTATCCAATATGGCTACCATACCCAAGCTTCTGGGAAGCCTTTGAGGTGCTTCATGAAACCCTGAGCTTCTGTGGCACAGTCTGAGAACCAGTGGCCTCGTCTAATTTCTCCTACCTTTACTTAAATTGTCTGTTCTAGGCTATTTTAACATTTCACTTCATGAGCTTCTGCTATAATTTAGTGACATTCTGGAAAACTGCTGGCTTGCTGCTGATGGTAGGATCATTTATATCCTTTGCAGAATTACCGCTATAGGTCATAATGACTATAAGAACAAAATAATGGGACAAGACACTGAGTTAGAGCCTTTTTGATCTAGAGGAAGAATCTCATTCTAACCAAAGAGTAGTGGGACTGCACATGACAGAGGGTCGTGATGAGGAAAGAGCTTTGGACACCATAAGTACTGTGTAGTGAGGGATCTGCCATTGTTGTTGCTGTTGTGGTTATCGCCGGGCAAGAAAATAACGCCGAACCCATCTGACAATGTTCCTTCTTCCAGGAATTTCTGGGCTCCCCTCATGATGCAATACATCTATTCCTGACTCACAGAAATCCAGAATTATTGGCAAATGCTAAATCAGATCCAAGTGACTGGATTACCTTGTCACAGTTCGTACAATAGTTTGAATCCTGGGGGTCCTTTACCACATTTTAGAGACAGGAAAGCTGAGACTGGGACAACTGAGGTGACTTATCCATGGGTGTGTCATGTCTGACTCTTCGCGAGCTCATTTGGGGTTTTCTTGACAGAGATACTGGAGTAGTTTGCCATTTCCTTCTCCAGCTCGTTTTACAGTGGAGGAAACTGAAGCAAATGGGGTGAAGTGACTAGCCCTGGGTCACACAACGAGGAAGTTTCTGAGGCTGTACTTGAATTTAGGAAGAGGAGTCTTCTGACTCGCAGGCCCAGTGCTCTATCTACTGCAGCGCCACCTAGCTGCCCCATAGGAACATACCTGATGAGTTAAAGGTGCGAATCGAATCCAGGTGTCCTGATCCCAAATTCAGTACTCGTTACACTAATCCACAATGCCTACCTTTTAAATTACATTAAAGTCCCATGGTAATCTGGCTATTATTCATTTCTGTGTTTATCATTATCAATCAAGTGTCTACCCCCCCTGTATTACCTCTGTATCAACACCATACCACAAAAGGAAAATCATTATGCCTAGAGATTATCTAGTCTAACTAACTAATTAAATGGATAAGAAAACTGAAGTCCCAAGAGGACTACAATCTAGAACTCCTGACTCCATCAGTCTGTTATGCTATGCTGCCTTTCAAACGATCAATTGATCAACAAGCAATTTAGTATTAGGGGTGCAAACACAAAAGGATCTCAAGGATCTTACATTTTAACAGGAGAGACAGCAAGTATAGAGGCAGATAGAGAATCTTGGGTAATGACTAGAAAAGTTAAAGATAGCTCACATCCATTTCAGTCACTCTGATTTGGTCCTGAGGAGAGGCCAAGAAAGCTTTCAAAAAATATTTTCCAAAAAAAATTTAAGCCCTGCATCCATGAAAGCTACACTCCAGTTCATCTTGTTTACCCCACCATGGGCATCAGCTTGAAGAAGAGCAGTCTAGGTGAAAACCAGGAACGTCATGGTGATTCATTAAGAACATTTTGGACTTGAGAAATGAAACATTAAAATGAAGTAGATAAGCTTTTACTGAGAGGAAACAGGTAAGATAATTACTCATTCACTCACTCACTTATTCCTTCATTGATTATTTACTGAGAGTTCAGGGACATAATCATCTTAGGCCATTTTGGGGACCTGCCTTTGAATCCCATCTTTGGCATTTGTCTATCAGCTGCCTACCCCTGAGCAAATCACTTAACTTTTTTGAGTCTCAGCTTTCTTGTTTCTAAAAAGTACACAATAATATCGGTAGTTTTAGTACAATAACATCAATTTAGTACAATAATATCAGTAGTTGGCAGAGGGTTCAAATTTATCCCCACTGGGATAAGCCTAGGAAGCCACAGAATAGCAGAACTAGAAAGGACTTTAGAGATAATCTCATCTTCCAGAGGAGGTTTTACCAGCTAGTACATTTTATATGTCCCATAACACACATTAGCACAAACCTTCTGTGAGTAGCCACAGCACATGTTATGTGTAAGACTTTGAGTTAGGTGTTGCTGAAGACACAAAGATGAAGACTTGGTCTTTGCTCTCAAGGATCTTACAGTACTACTGGGGAATGACTTCTAGATATACAGAACTATAAGATACAATGTAAATGATGATTAAGATAGATATGAACAGTACTGTGGGAATTCACAGAAAGGAGAGATTATTTTGGCATCTCAAATAATTCATCAACCACAGCCACACCTAGTGCATCACTGAGTATCTGAACAATCAGTGGTCTTTGTAAAAATGACACATCCCCATTAAAAAACCCTCCAATTTATTCCGTGCTGAGCTCTGTTAGTAATATTTATGTCCCTACATAAACATGCAGTCTTTTCTTTCTTTTTTTTCCCTTAATCTATTCTACTACACGATGGCGTCAGACTCACTTTCGCCTCTAGCCAAGTAAAATAAAGACAAAAGTACATTTCTTGAATGTATTTCCATTTTAACTACAGAGTTCACTATTTCCAGTGGGAGCATCAGAAAAATTTGTCAAAAGAAAAAGAAAGGGAGCTGATTTTGAGTTTGAATGCCTTCACAATGTGGGAGTTCGGTTATGGCTTGATATTATTGTCCATTACTGGGAATTGGAAAACTACTTTTGCTAAATTTAGAATCTACTGAATGTTCAGAGGGCTGGAGTATTCCATTGGCCTCCTAACATCTGGGGTTTGAGCTGGGTGACCCTGTATTGTGAAAGAAAAAAGATTTTTTAACCTACTTTGTAAACTGGCCTGAAATACTTTGGGGACATTAGCTCTGAAGTAATATATTTATGATTTGAATGTAAACAAGTCAAAAGCATGTAGATTAAATTTCCCTCAAAATACACACTGGTTTCTAAGTTGAGGGAAAGGGTGCTTGGCAAAAGAAATACTGGGTTTTGCTCAACTCTGAATATTTGAAAAATAGTTGGAGATATGTGACAACTCAGAAGGTGACTGGGTCCAACCAATTTGGTTCCCAGTGGAGGAGAGTTGAAGTCAGGTCATTCCCTTACCCATGCTCCGATTTGCAAGTTGTAGACTCTGTTCCTCTACTATGGTGAGACAAAAAAACCCCTTGGTCTATTCAGGACTTCCTTTATCCTGTTTCATAGCATTTCTGGGCATATATACTATCCTTGAAGCCTCGGGGAATAGCTTCAATGACTTCTCATGGCAGATTTTTGCAGATCTCAGATGAAGAACTGGCTCAAAGGGAATCTCCTCTCAGCTCTCAGAGATCATTTAGTTGTATTCCTCAGCTATAGCTCTGATGGCTCTGGCGGTAAGTTCCAGGAGGGTGGTGACTCCTCCAGAAGGTAAATAAGTATGTTCCTGATAGCTCAAAGGATAACTTGCATTTCTATTCTTCTCACAGGACAGAATGGTCTGTTTCTCTAAAAGAGCTATTTTTTTGGAGGGGCTGTGGAAATAGAGAAAATTAATCTGTGATTTCATCAAAACTCTCATCGTGGAAATCCCAGGGGCTGATAATTACCAGCAAGCTGTCTGTCAGTTGAATGGCCAGGTTAAGTGAGTCGCCCATGGAAACAGTCAGTCAGTCAGTCAGTCAACATTTCTTAATTGCCAACTACGTGTTAGGCACTGTGCAATACACTGGGGATACAGAAACGGGCAAAACATAGTCCCTGCTCTGAAGGAGCTCGCAATCTTATGGGTGATTCAACAAGTAAACAGATCTGTACAAACAAGCTATACACAGGACAAAAAGAAAATATAAACCAGTAGAAATAGGAAGTACAAACAAGCTATATTCAGGATAAATGGGGAATAATGAAAATTGGGAAGGCATTAGAATTCAAGGGATCAGGAAAGGCTTTCTTTCCTTATGGGATGGGATTTTAGTTGGGGCTTAAAAGAAACCTGAGAAGTCAGCAGGTAGAGATGAGGAGGGAGAGCATTCCAGGCCTGAGGGACAGCCACAGACAATGGCTAGAGCCAAGATAGAACTGGATTGAGGATTATGTGGCAGGGAGTCAGGCCTAAGAAAACTAAAAAGGTATGTGTATGTGGGGGGTGCCAGGTAGGAAGGGCTTTGAAAGTCAAACAAAGGATTTTGGATCTTGGCCTAGAGCTGAGGGAGCCATTGGGCTTTATTGAGTAGGGGATGGTTATATGTTAGAAAAAGGAGTTAGATCAAGGGTTCCTGACTTCATGTCCAGTCCTCTATCCACTGTGTCATGCTGTCTCACTCTCTCAGCAGCAGATATTTGGAATCACGAGAGTGTGCCATGAGGAGATTGCCTTCCATCCTCACCTTCCCTAGCTCTCTAGTTATATCTGTATCATGGTTTCAATAGGATGAGCAATTGGTATCAAATAGCTGAAAGAAAAATATTATTTCCTTGAGGGACAAATGAGACCACATTTCCTTGCAAATGGCTTTTGGGAAAATTCTCCAGAGTGCCTTTGGGTTACCAATATGCCAATGGCAAAGTACCGGTTAAGGGGACTGTACAGCGCTCCAGATGGGAAACAGAAACTTGACTTTAGATCACAGGGAAAGGGAGGAATCAGAGAATTATATAACGCTTGAGCCCAACGAGACATCTTGGATCACCTTGTCTACGTGTCTAATGTTTGTTGAATTGAACTAAATTATAGATGAGGAAACTGAGTCCTAAAGAGGGTAAGTGTCTTACCCAAAGCCCCATGGAACAATAAGGACAGAGGAGGAATTAGAACTTGGTCTCCTGGTTACCAGACCCCAGTTTGCTTTTAAATATAGAACTTTACCAGAAAGTTCATCCTATGGGGTTGTTGGAACTCCATGTGTTAGCCCTGCTTAGTAGGTGTCAAGCAGAGTGAAAGCACAAGGCAAGGAATCACAGAGTCAGATACAGACCAGAGGCAAATGGTGGAGCAGGGAAGGAGGCCCAGAGATTGGGCATTGGAAGACTAGGATTAGTCACAAGGGCTTAGGGACCCAGGTAGGCTCGTGCTAACAAAAGTCAAAAGCTTAGTAAAGAGACTGGGTAAAAGTATAAACACTAATGGCCAATGATGGATTCTGGGTTGAAAGATTTGTGAGCTCTGTTTGGGGCTCAACAAAAAGTTGCCCCAAACTTCCTGTTTGGGGGCAAGAGAGGTTCCAGAATATATGTGGGCCTGAGCCCACAACAAGGAGACTTGACTAGTTGGAGAAGGGATTTAGGGCCCATAGAGTCAGGGAGTTCTTGACACAAAACCTGAGAACTGAAGAGACCTTTGAGGACGTCTAATGGGACAATCTCATTTTGTGGATAAGATATCATAGTGGAGTAGATAGAGTGCTGAACATGGAGGCGGGAAGATATCAATGCCTACTTCTGACGCAACAGGAGTTGGACCACAGATAAGCCACCTTAAACTTGTAGAGTCTCAGTTTCCATTTGTAAAATGCAGATAATAAGACCGAGAGCATGTATTTCATTGAAATGTTGTGAGATCCAATTCATTTGTGTATACAAAGGTTCATTTTAAAACGCTGAATAAATTTGCCACTCTTATTATAGAGAAGGAAATTGAGGCATGGAGAAAGTCACTTGCTTAAGGCCACAGGGGTGGTAAGGAGCCCAAGTGCTCTGATTCCAAATTCACTGCTCTTTCCGTACCATATTGCCCACACTGAATTTTGTAATCCAAGGAGACACTCCAGATCAGCTTTCCCAGGTGGAGGCCAAAACTCAGCTGAGAGCAACCTTGTTGTGGAAGTTAGAGTTTGTCCTCACTGAGAAAGGAAAGTGTGGACTCTGAAATGACGCCCAGTTGGAGTTGGGACTTCCATGATGCTCCTCTAGATCACTCTTCAGGTCTCTGTCCTGGGTCCTCACTGGGTGATCTCATCAACAACCCTGGATTTAATTGTCATCTCCATCCTGATGATTCTCAAAACTACTTTTCCTGCCTCAGTCTCTCTTCTAATCTCACATCTCCAACTGCCTTTCAAATCCCTCAAACTGGATGTCTAGTAGACATCTTCAACTTAACATGTCTAAGACCAAATTCATTATTTTTCTCCCTAAATCCTCCCTATTGTTAGCTAAGGCAACATCATCTTCCTGGTCCCTCAGGCTTACAACCTAGGGGTCATCCTCATCTCCTCACTATCTCTCACACCCTCCTCCCCCGATATCTCAATCCATTGCCAAGGCTTGTCGATGCCTTTATAACATCTGTCAAATACTCCCCCCTCTTCCTGCTCTCTCTTGACTCTGGACATTTTCTCCAACTGTCCCCCTTGCCTGAAATGCGCTCCTTCCTCATCTCCATCTACAAGCGCCCCTGGTTTCTTTGAAGTCCTAACTAAAATCCCATATTCTACAGGAAGATATAACCTAGTGCACAGCACGGTGTCTGGCACATAGCTGTTGCTAAATAAATCTTTACTGACCTGCTCAACCTTTTTCATGCATCAAGGGCTCCTTTTGGAGACTGATAGAGTCTCTAGTCCCTTTCTCAGAATAAGGCTGTTAAATAATTGAAATCGTGCTCTTAGATGAAGACGTAAATTTTCCCATCCGATTTCATGAACTTATTAGAAAGGAATTGAGCTGCTTACAATGTCCCTTCTTTCTAAGCTGCACCATTGGGATATTGCTAATTGAAGGAACTACTAATTTCCCCTCAAGGAAGTAGTTTCCACCTAAGGGTAAATGTGTAACTCAGAGCAGGACTTGTTAAACTTTTTCCAGTCATGACCCCTTTTTGCCTGAGAAATTTTTACACGACCCTGGATAGAGGGGTATATAAAGATAAGTATACAAATCAAACATTTACTGATAACAAATAATTCCACAACCCCCAGATTTAGTTATGAGACCCCACGTAGGGTTAGGGACCAGAGTTTAAGAAGCTGGGACTTGGAGAGAACTGAAGGAGACAGTGTGTTCTGAGATCGATGGAATATCTGGGCTTGTTTTTGGAGCACCAGACCCTAAATAGAGTGAGTCTTCTTACATGAATCAGTATGGACAAGCATTTAAAAAAAGAACTCGAGACACTAGAGTTACCAAATTTTCTTTCACAAACTTCCAACTGAGGCGTTATGTAATTGGCACTTAGTCATGTATCAAGTACACACATTATAAACCTGATAAGAAAAGGAGGAGATGGAATTGCCTCAATGTGTTGTATGCCTCACTTTCTAAGGTAGATCCCTCTTTCAAATTTGTAACTAAGCATCTTCTTACAGACCTACTTCTCTGAGCTATTATTAGTCGGAAACCAGGAGAAAAAGAAGTAGCCATGTGCTTGAACTCAAGAGATCGTCCTGTTTGTAAAACAGCCAAGCCGAAACTTGCTCCACTACAAGTGGCCCCGACAATGTCGGAAAACAGGAAGCCCTGCCTGGATTTCCAAGATGCAAACGTCATTCAGCAGGCTGGAACTCTTGGTTGCCAATGAGGCCAGTTTTCCTGGGTATGAAACTTCCACACTGTTAATTTCATAGATAAACGCCAAACCAGAAGGTACCCAGATGATGGCAAATTGAAAATGTTGCTGAATTACCAAGGCGAAATCTAGGTATTAAGTTTCTAGGGCTTATAAGAACTACTTAGCAACTCAAACATTACTCAGTAACAAAATCTGATTAAACATCCAGGTTTGGCAAAGATCAAGAATATGTCTCCAAAGAAAGATTTGGGCACTTCGATAGGCTCTGTCGTATGTGCAGCTCTGCACATATTCGGAGCTCTAGCGAGTGATTAAAAAAAGCACAGTCACCTTATGTGGATGCATAGGGAACTCACTGACCACCTGAGATGTTAAAAAGATGGGAGCAAGGGAAGGTAGCAGAAGATGATCACAAAAGGGTGGAAGAGTTCTGTAATAATCTTGTCAAGAGTGCATAAGTTCAGAATGAGCTGAAAACTTAGGGAGAGGGTTCTAGATATAGTGGGGAAAAGTAAAGCATCACAACAGGAATAAGACTTTTTTTCAGGAAGGATGGAACAATAATAGCAGGTGCTTCTTCTTTCTCTGCCAAGGAAAATAATCTTCTGACCAAAATCAAAGTGGCTAATAAGAAGTTGATAGCCAAGATACGCAGGGAGATATGGAGATAGTAAGAGCATTTAATTGCTCTGAATAAGTCAAATTACTTGAGCCAGATGAGCTACCTCTTAGGAAATATACCCATGTCCTAGGGTATACATATGTGTATGGGGAGGGGTGTCATTTCCCCCTTCAGAACGTCTCCTGCACCCATAAGGGTCCAGCTTCAGGACTATCCCCAGAGCTAGTATGCACTATAGACAAGATCTCTTTCTATCTGTGGTGCCGTAGAACTTTCCCTAGGACAAGCGAGGTACCTTCACCATCCTAACCAGATGTCCATGCTTACACCTGCTTTTGCTGCTATGTGGCAAAAACTTTCCTATGAAACAAGAGTTCCATAATAACTAGGGTTATCCAAAGTGGACTGGTCTGCCTTGGGAGGAAGTGGCTTCCCACTTCCTAGAGGTCTTCAAGCAGAGTGGATAGCCACTGGTTGGGGCTGTTTTAGAGGAGATACTTATTCAGGTTTGAATTGATTGGTTTGACCTTTGGGGTCCTTTCTAGCCCCGAGTTTCTCTGTTTATGATTTCTTGCCAGCAGGTAAGCAAGAAGTAAAGATTTCTCTTCCATGCCCTTGGAATCCCTCTTTCCTGCCATACTTGCCCTTTGTGACTGTTGATATCTGGGTCAGGTGGGGTCTACTCTACAGGCAGTCTTCATACCCCCAGCAATTTTTCTCAGAAACTTCCTTGATCACCCCATGATGGCTAACTTATTGGGAATGAGGAACACCTGGTCTCTGCAATTTAGCATGCAAAATTTTCCTGAAATGTTTGCTGCTACAAGGCTCCAGCCCACTAGCAGAGAATTGCATAGGATTTGAGGCTAGATGAGAACTCAGAATCTATCTACTTCAATTCTCTTATTTTTTCCCCATGAAAAAACCAGGTCTCAGAGAAGGAAAAGAACTTGCCCAGGTAGCCCCAAAGGCTGTAAGTAGCAAAGATAAAATTTAAAGCCTGGCCCTCACACCTGATCCCTAGCCAATCTCTTGCCAATGTCTGCTGATTTCATCTTGGCAACATCTCTTAAGTACACCTCCTTCTCTCTGCTGTTACTGCCACCATTTTGGGGCAGGCTTTCATCCCCATATGTTCAGACTATAGACCAAAGTGCTCCAATATGACTTTTTCCAGTCTATTAATGGAGGCGGTTCTTTATCCTTTACAAGCCTCCTCTGCACAGCCCTCTTTCCACTGTATCATACAACTCCTTCATCATTTGGTTTTAAAGGTCAGAGGATTTGTTTTGTAACTCCAACCTCTCACTATCTCCGATGCTCTGATGTCCCCCCTTCTGGCTGTATGCTGAAATTTGTACAAATGCTAATAATGATTTCTTATGCTTATATAGCACTTTCCAGGTTCCAAAGCATGTTCATGGCCTCTATCCACTCTGATTCTCACAAAAGACCTATGAGGGAAACAGGGGAGAGATTATAATTTCCATTTTGTTGAGGTAACAGTGGAGTCTCAGAAAAATGAAGGCCCCAATGGCCATATAGTTGGGAAATAGCCAAGTCATCTGGATCCTTGTCCAAGGTTCATCCTCTTCTCCTTTACCATGTTTCTAAGCATATTCAATGTTTAAAGAAGTAAATGTCTGATGTATTTAACTCCTCTCTGTCAGTTATTTTTAATCATTTAAGAATTTTTCGTTACTGTAAACCAAAAGAAGATGGCAAGAATATGTAGTTCACAGACTGGAATAGTCACATTCCTGTTTCTTCAAGCTGAGAAAAATTGCCTATCAGAGTCATCTGATCAGACCAAATTTCTCTAAGGTGACTGTTTCTAGTACCTTAACAGAATCAGTTATTTACCATGTACATGGCTTTTCTGATTTTGCTAGAAACATGTATCCTGGCAAAAGTAGAATTTTATGGAAGAAGTCAGAGACATAACCAAGAATTTTCATGTCCAGGGTAAGCAGCATGAAGTATAGACAACTGTCAGTGGGAAAAGATTTTCCCTGGGGCAGAGGGAGAGAGAGAGAGAAGGAAGGGGGAGAAAGAGAGAGAAAGAGAGAGAAAGAGAGAGAGAGAGAGAGAGAGAGAGAGAGAGAGAGAGAGAGAGAGAGAGAGAGAGAGAGAGGAAGCTTTAAAGTTTTTTTTTTGTTTTAACTAATTATTCCTGCTACCTGGACGCCAAGCTCATTTGTTGCTAACTGCCAAAGGATCGTAAGGGTAAAACCCCAGTTGCCCCATTCTAGTGGCAGTTCTCGGAAGAGCAACAATGTACACATTAAAACTATAAGGTCCATATTAGGTAATAAAGGAGAATAGGTGACAAGTTGTAATAGAAAAAGCAATGGACTTGGATTCATAGAACCTGGGCTCGAATCCCAGTTCTATGGATCACGATTACTTTAATTTTAAAACAACTAGATGATCTCTAAAGTCCCTTAACTCTGACACTATGATCCAATGGGAGATGTGGCTCATTAATGGAATCATTTTAGAAGATTTCCCTTATTGTGAGAAGTTGCTTGGATAAATAAGATGTTAATAATATGTGTGTCTGGCATGGGCTTAAGAGAATAATAATAAAGGTAACCTTTTAAGAAACCTAATCGATGCAGTATGATGACAAGAAATTCAGAAAGCAGAATAAGCATATATAATTGCCCTTTTGAGATATTTAATTTATTAGATTCAGGCAAAAAGTTAAACTCAACTGACGCCAATGGGTAATACTTTGCATCCATCATCTAAAAATCATGAACCGTAAAGTTTTGCTCACTTCTGGTGCACTTATCAAATAACATCATGTATTGTTATCTCAGCCAGGCAGTAAACATTTATTAAGGGCTTATTGTGTGTCAGGCACTATGCTATGGGTTGGGGATAGAAAAAGAGGCAAAACACAGTCCCTGACTTCAAGGAGCTCACAGTCTAATGGGGGAAATAACAAATAAACATATATGTACAAAAAAATCTGCTTGTAGAATAAAGAGGAGTTAATTAACAGAGGGAAGGCACTAGAATTAAGAGGGGTTTGGAATAGTATCTCGTAGAAGATAAGATTTCAGTTGGGACTTAAAGGAAGCCAGTAGAGGAGAGTTGAGGAGGACAGCATTTTGGGCATGGGGGACAGCCAGAGAGAATGTCCAGAGCCGAGAGATAACGTCTTTTTCATGGAACATACAGGAGGTCATCATCACTGAACGTAGAAATACATGTTGGGGAATAAATAAATGTAAGAAAACTAGAAAGGTAGGAGTGGGAAAGGTTAGGAAGGGCTTTGAATGATAAATACAGCATTTTGTACTTGCTCCTGCAGGTGATCGGGATCCCCTGGAGCTTATTGAGTAAGGGAGTTGTGTGATTAGACCTGAGCTTCAGGAAAATCACTTTGGTGGCTAAATAGAGGATGGACTGGAGTGGGGAGAGATCTGAGGCAGGCAGACCCATCTAAAGGCCATTGCAATAGTCCAGGTGTGAGGTGATGAGCGTGTGTCCTAAAGCGGTGGCTATGTCAGGAAAGACAAAAGTGTGTATTTGACAGTTGTTGTCAAGCAATCAATGGTCTTGGAGCTGGATTGGATGGGGGGAGGGATCTGAGAGATAGTGAAGAGTTGAGGATGATTTCTAGGTTGTAAGCCTGGAGGACTGGGAGGATGGTGTTATCTCTAGATAGTAATAGGGAAGCTAGAAAGGGGGAGTAGGACTTAGGGGAAACATAATGAGTTTGGTTTTGGACATTTTGAGTTTAAGATATCTACTGGACATCTAGTTTGAGATGTCTAAGAGACATTTGAGGATGCAAGGTTAGAAGCTAGCAGAGAGAGTGGAGAAGGATGAGTAAAATTGAGAATGATCAGTATGGAGATAGTTCAATCCCTGGGAGCTGGTGAGACCATCAAATGAAATAAAATGGAGGGAGAAAAGAAGGGGGTTTTCATTCTGGAGAGCAATTTGAAACTAGTCCCCAAACCTTTAAAACTGCACATATCCTTTGATCTAGCAGTATCTCCACCGAGTCTGTATTCCAAAAAGATCATGAAAGTGGGAAAATGACCTACATGTGCAAAAATGTTTTGTAGCAGCCCTTTTTGTGAAAGCAAGGAACTAGAAACTGAGGGGATGTCCATCAATTAAGGAATGGCTGAATAAGAAATGATGAGCAGGCTGATTTCAGAAAAGTCTGCAAAGTCTGAACCAAAGATGAGTAAAGTGAGAAGAACTGTACACAGTAACAGCAAGACTGTGTCATGATCAACTATGACAGACTTAGTTCTGCTCAGCAACGTGGGTGAGCTGAGATAAATCTGATAGACTTGGGATAGAAAGTACCATCCGCAGCCAGAGAAAGAATTGTGGACACTGAATGTGGATTGAAGTATACTATTTTCACCTTTGTGAAACCTTTTTTTTTTTTCTTTCTCATTGTTTTTTTCCTTTTGTTCTGATTTTTCTTTCCCAACATGACTAATAAGGAAATAGGTTAAAAACTGATTGTACATATACAACCTATATCTAAATGCTTGCTGTCTTGGGGAGGGGGGAAATAAGGGAGAGAAGAAGAAAAAAATTTAGAACTCAAAGTCTTACAAAAATGAATGTTGAAAACTATTTTTACATGTAATTGGAAAAATAAAATACTATTTAAAGAAATAAATGATGGCAGGTTTTGGAAAACTTGGAAAGACTTACATGAACTGATACTGAGTAAAGTGAGCACAACGAGGAAAACCATGCACACATTAACAGCAAGACTGTGTCATGATCAACTATGATAGACAATTCCGATAGACTTGGAATGGAAAGTGCCATCTGCATCCAGAGAGAGAACTATGGAGACAGAACTCAGATTGAAGCATAATGTTCTCCCAGTTTTTTGTTTTTTCTTTCTCATGGTTTTTCTCTTTTGTTTTGATTTTTCTTTCACAATATGACTAATATGGAAATATGTTGAAAATGACTGTATCTATATAGATGCTATATCAGACCACTTGCTGTCTTGGGGAGGGGGGAGGAAAGGGAAGGAGAAAAATTTGGAACTCGGCATCTTACAAAAATGAATGTTGAAAACCATTTTTATATGTAAATTAGAAAAAAATAAAATGCTATTAAGTAAAGAAAAAAGAGAAAAGGAGAGAGTCCAGGAAAAAATCCTGTGGAACAGAGTTACAGGGAGTGATCTAGATGAGGATCCAACAAGGGAGACTGAGACTGAGACTGAGATGAAGCAGTCAAGATAGGTAGGAAAACCAGAAGAGAGGTTTCCCGATAAACAGAGAAGAGAGTTATCAAGGAGGAGAAGCTGATTAACGGTATCAAAGGCTGAAGAGAGGTCATGGAGAATGAGGATTGAGAAAAAGCTATTGGATGTGACAACTAAGAGATCACAGGTTAACTTTGGAGAGAGCAGTTTCAGTGGGATGATAACATTGGTAGCCATATTGTAAGGGATTAAGAAGAGAGAGAGAGGAGAGAAAGTGTACATGCTTTTCAAGGATTTTAGCCACAGAAGGCCAAAAATATATAGAATTAGACTTAGCAAGTATGGAAGGATCCAGTATGGATTTTTTTCGGGGTGTGGGAGACGTGAGCATTTATGCAGGCTGTAGGGAAAGACAGTGGACAGGGAGAAAGTGAAGATAAATTATAGGCAGATGTCAGAGGGGCAGTCTGTTGGGGGAGATCAGATAGGATGGGATTGCTGTGCAAGTAAAGAGGTTGGTCTTGCTAAGGAGTAAGGTCACATGATCATGCAAGACAGGGGTGAAGGAGATACTGACAGAAGGGATATATGAGTGATATGAGTTGAGAAAGAGAGAAGAGAGCTCAAGGTCAATGGTCCCATTTTTTTTCTGTAAAATTGGGAGGTAAGTTCCTCAGCTGAGAGGAACTGTGAAGAGCTATTGTGGAGAGTAGGAGAGTGAGCAGGTAAATTAGGATTGCCTAGAAGCAGTAAGGGTGCAGTGAAGGTAATTATCAGTGTTACATGCATTGATATCTTATCCATCTACCACTCTATAAATTCCATGAAGGCAGGCTCCCTGTCTTTTTCAATGATGAGTGCAGCGCTGCACAGAGTAGGCAGTTAATTAATGTCAAGTGAGTTAATGAATGAATGAATGAATGGAAACAGAATGGAAAGGGCTTTCAGTAGAACAGTACTTCAAAGCCTTCTCCTATTCTTCTTCCTCATCAAAACAAAATCTGGGAGTAATGTCTCCTTCCATTGAATTCCCATGGTACTTTGAACTTATTAGGCAAAGGATAGAACCTTCTTAAGTCCCAGCCCTGACGCTTTTAAGTTGTGTGACTTTGAACAAATTATTTCCCCCTCTCTAAGCCTCAGCTTTATACATAAGCTGGGAAGAAGAATGCCTATGTTGCCTACCTTATGAGTTTTACACTCACTTCACCTAACATGGATGGCCCCTACCACATAGATGGAGGCAGTCTCCTTTGATTGTCTACCTAGCTAGAGTGGTTACAACTTTAAAAGTGGCCAGGCACTGTTTTTCTGGCTGGAGGCTTTGCTTGATGCTTCCAGAAGAAAAGGGAGGGGTATTACTTTGCCCTCCCTCCCAGTCTGACATTTTACCCTCTCTCTGAGCAAAGGGCCTGGTGGTTTTGTTCTGTTTCATTTCAGGTAATTCCTCCCCCCAGACCCAAGAGTTGGAGCCATGGAGGCCCAGAATCCCCCCATGGGGAAGTTGGGATATTGCTGCCAGCAAGCACAAAAGGGAAGTCAGGGTGCTTGGGACCTGAGCCCAAGCTGGAGTTTTAGACTTGGAACTGGGACTGTGCTCTATATGAACCAAGTTAAGCTATGAAACTTCATCATTTCCTCTCCAGAGACTGAAGGGGTTTGGTAGGGAGAGATTAAACCCCACAGGTTAGGGAACTAAATTTGTGTGTTTGTGATTATCTCTTCTGAAGTAAATATTCCTTTGTAAAAGCTCATCTGACTGTTAAGTGGCTAAATGGAAGTAGGTTGTGGGAAGAGGGGGGTTACCCTAATGCTTTAGGAAATAGGGCCAGAGCCAATAGCAGAGAAATTTGACATCTTCCAAGCCTCATTTAAAGGTGCGAGAGAATGCTGGGGGAGAGGTGAATGTAAGCTATGTGACCTTCAGGTAGTGAAAGTGAAGGTAGTAAGGGTGACCTAAACAAAGCACTTTTAAAACCTTATGGCTACACCACTGGGGAAATAAGATATGGCACTCTTATTATTCTTAATAACACATTGCATTGTAGTTATTTGTATATATGTTTTATTTCTCTAGTAGACTGTAAGCTTCATGAGGGCAAGAACAGCCTTTTTTATACTCCCTTAAATAAATATGTATACATATATCTTGATAGCTTATGCAGGTGGAAAATGAGTTAAGCTAAAAATTGAATAAGAGGAAGACAACAAATAGGATAGAATTGGAGAAACTGAGATCATTGTCATGATTCCAAGGTTTTCCATGAAACAAAAGCCCATCTTTTTTTTTTTAAACATCAATATTTTTGTGTCGGTGCTATATAGCTACAGCTCACGGAATATCATAATCTCAGAGGAATTTAAATTTCAGGTCTCAAAGGGCTATGTAGAGATTCATAGAAGGTATAAATATGTTATGGCTTTATTACCAGTGCTGAATTGCGTACAACAAAGCAGTGTAAAAGACACCATCAAAGGATGTGGGATGGTCACTGGCAAGAGCAATGGATGCCTGATGGATAGCTCGTGTGCTTTATCGGTATCCACATAATGTCAAGAAACCTACAGAAAAACCTCCAACATGTTGGCTGCACCCTCTCTGGCAGACTGATAGGAGATTGTGGACTAGAGTTACTCGGGACAGATAGATACACATAGGCCGTGATCATTTGTTGTTACCGATCATCCTTTGTTTTCGAAAAGGACCATGACATCACAGGGTGAGTTGGACATGCTGTGATCCGTAATTGTTGACAGGAGTACCCCTGCAGAGTATCCAGACAAAATGTCTAAGTATCTCCTAAAATGAGCTTGTAGGGAAGAGAACAAGTATTTATGAAGTGCCTGATATGCCAAGCACTGTGCTGAATGATTTACAACATTATCTTATTTGATCAGATTGTACATAGTAGATGTTCAATAAATATTTGTTGAATAAACAAATAAATGAGATCAGAGTCAGAAGCAGAGATTCTTACAATTTGGAGGAGACTCTAGATACCATCTTGTCTAATCTATATTTGAATAAGATCCCCTCTCTGACATCCTCACCAAGTGTTTGAATGACTGTAGCAAGGGGGAACCACTAACTTCTGAGGTGGCCTATTCAACCTTTGAATAACCTTAATTCTTAGGAAGTTGTTACCTCAAATGGAAAATCACCATTTGGTAACGACCACCCCTTATTCTTTGCTCTGACCCAACACCCCAAATGTCATGCCCGATCTTTGTTGAAATCTAAGATCCCAGCCGTCACATCTCCCCTGAATCTTTTCTTTCCCATGCTCCCCCAGCTGCTTCGACCAGTTCTCTTATGACATGATCTCGAGGCCCTCTACTATCTTGATCACTCTCCTCTTATGCTCCAGCTTATTAATGTGGTGCCCCAGACCAAACACAGTACTCTTGATGTGCTCTGATTAGAGTGTAGGGCAGCCAAAACAATGACTTCACTCATTCTGGAAACGGTGCCTCTGTTAATGCAGTCTAAGATTTAATTAGCTTTTTTGATGGCTATATTTTATATTGACCTTGCAGTCCATTATAATCCTTAGCCACTTTTTTCTCTCACATACATGAATTCACATCTAGCTACACCTTTCTGATCTTGTTCTTAAGATGTTGAATTTATTTTGTATCCAAGATACCTTGATCAAATTTCACATCGGCCATACACAGCTCAGCATTCAAGCCTTCAGAATTTGGGGGGGTCTTATTCTGTCACTCACGTTCCCTATTCCTCTTAGCTTTGTGTTAGCTACAAATTTGATGAGAATGCCATCCATGTCTTTATCCAAATCATTCATTAGTTAAAAAAACCAGGATAGGGCCAAGCACAAATCCCTGGAGCCCTGGAGGACTTCATTTAAGTCAACAAGAATTTATTAGTACAAACTCTGAGTCTGGCACGGCTAAGAGCTGGGAAGATCAATAGAAACCAAAACTAAGACAATCCCTGCACTCGAGGAGCTTTCGTTCTAATGGGGAAAAACATAAAGGGTATAATAAGAGAGTTGAAAATCTGGGCTAAGGAAGGAGATGGAAATGTCTACAGGGTCAAGAATAGAGCCTGGGGAGGAATGAAAGAGTGAATATGTTTAGATTGGGCACTTTCCTTAAAACAGAGCTTTTGGAAGGAACTGATCATTCGGGGGAGGAGCCATAGAGGGAGAAGGCTGCTACAGCCGGTGGAGAGAGTAGTTCTAAAAGTCAGGAATAGAAGCCAAAGAGAGAAGATGGTCCTACTTTTTGGTCCTAGTTCTGATTCTTCTTAAATGTACTATCATGTCACCTCTATTAGCCAAACACAACTCCAAATTGTCTACAGGGATAGCATGAGAGACTCTGAAGTATCAAGAGACTGCTCTTCATTTATACTTCCAAGATCTTTGTTACTTACGCCCCTCATTTCACAATTATTACATAGTGCCTTGTCTTGTTTGTACTTCTTTATATCTCCATGGAAGTGTGGCATAAGACCTGGAATCTAGGCCCAGCTCTGTGACCATCAGTGGGTGGTCCTTAACACACCTCACCAGGGTAGTAAGTTTCCAAAGGTAGGAATTAAAGCCAGATTTTCCTAACTCCAAGTTCATCACACTTTCCATTATTAGGGCTTCTTAAACTTTTTCTACTCCTGACTGACCCCTTTTCGCCTAAGAAACTTTTATATGACCTCAGGTATATAAATAGGTATATGAAATCAAACATTTACTGATAACAAATCATAATTTTGTGACCCTCACATCTAGTTATTAGACTTTACATGGGGGTCATGAACCACAGTTTAAGAAACCAGACAGTAAGTCATATTGCCTCTCAAGTCATTGATTTTTGATTCACTGAAGGTTCTCTGTGTAAGCTCCCTGAAGGCCGCAACAATTCCCATTTTGTACATAGAAGTATGACCTCTAGTCCAAATCCTGTCCATGACCATCCACCCTGCAAAGTTTCAACCAATGTCCACTTCTTGATGGTATCTACAGAACAGGGGTGAGGAGAGCATGTCCTTGTTCATCTTCTCATAGGTCAGCTTCATATTTCTGAAAAGGAAATAAGTCTTCTTTTTAGAAAAGATGATCTGAAAAGTCCTGGCTAATGCATTATTCTTACTCCCAAAGTTAATGGCTGTGATTGATTTTTTCTAATGGCAAGCCAGGATTAAATAGAGTTATTCTGCAAGTGTGTGTGTGTGTGTGTGTGTGTGTGCACGCATGCACATGCGCACGTATGCATGCATATGTGTGTGCATGTGTATGAGTGATTGTCCATATAGCTTTATTTTGGTGTGAAATTTATGGTCTTTTTTTTAAAGGAAAGGGACTAAGGGAGGAGAGTTGAAAGCTTTCTTTTTATGTACAGTTATAAATTCTCTTTAAAAAGGGAACCTTTACTGATCAATATTTTTAAGCAGCTTTTTCATTGTTTTTTTCCAAAAGGAAATGATACCCAGTGACTGACTAAAAAGCTCCTTCCTATTTTCACTTCTTTTTGACCTTACTGATTACTGGGTTGCTATGTTGCTTAGATGTGAATTTTTTCTCCTTCGTAACCTTATTTCAAATCTCCATATTTACTTAAATGTCTGTTTCTTACCTATGATTACAAGAACATTATGCTATGTATATGAGAAGAAAAAACACATTATGTGTATGTGTGTGTATTGGAACGTGTGCATGAATGCTTGGTGATGGGGGAGGGAAGATAGAGGGAATGATCTGGTTTTTTTCCTCCCATCTTGGATGATCAGAACAGCATTCTCAGGAGTAAATAAAAGGAAACAAGAAAGTAACCCAGAGACAGAAAAAGTGAAAACCAGAGAGACCTTCTCACATACCATCCCACAGAAGCTCCAAGTTCTGACCACATTAGGTGGGATTTTGGGTCGGAGGGCCTCTAAGGGCTAAAGTCAATGGATCTGTATTTTGTTCACATCCATCTGCTAATCTGGGGAAAATTAGAGAGACATTTTGTAAACTTGGACTGTTCTCTCTGAGACCTGATGAAGTTCCCAGTCCTCTCCTGGATTAAATTCTCCCCTCTCTGTTGCTCATTTGCTCTGATTCAGCCTTTCCTCTGCCAACAGTTTCTGGGGTCACTTTCCTGGAAAAAGAGACAGAAATTCTCAAAGTCTTCACTTCCCAGGTGAAACAATGGCTAAAACCTTGCTGGGTGGATGGCAATGGCCAGGATTTGACCTGGAGTTAATGCCACTGTATATAAAATTGTAATTGTCACAGCCTTGAAGTTTGTACAGAGAGCCCTCGACGAACCCCAAATCAATGACAATTGGAAGACAGTGTGACTCAGTGGAAAGTGTACTATACTTGGAGTCAGAGAAACCTAGGCAGGACTTTATGTTCTTGACCTCTGATCCTGAAGTCAAACTCCCTCTAATTTATAACTTCAAGAAAACTAACAGTTTTTTGGCTCTCCTTTAGGGTTCACAGATGAATTGGAAGGAAAGAAAAGATAGATTTCCTCTGGCATTTCTAAGGAAAATATTTAGAGGGCACTCTTTAAAAGCAAATCTTGCCTCATTGTCAACTACAGCAGTCTAAAACAATCTTTGTGATACTCTAAGGGGATCATGTTAGAGCAGAGAGGGACCCAAAAAAGCCATTCAGTTTGACATCATCTTTTTATAGACAGGGAAACCAAGGCCCATAATGGGGAAGGCCCTTGATCGAGGTTTCCCAGTTGGATAGTAGCACAGCTAGGACCAAAACCCAGGGCTCCCTAGAGTCCGGTACTTTCTCCATTGTACCACATGCTATCCGAAGCCAACATTATGCCTCGTCTACTGCTGAAAACGAGATCTACTTCCAGATCAAAGTAGTTACAATAATAAGACTTCAAGGGCAATGGATATTAACCTTGAGTAAGATTAATTAATTCATTGGATAAATCTTGAATAAATCTAGTTCATACTCCTTAAGAGACCTTTGGCTACATTAAAAAGCAATGTGCTATGAATGTTTACTCAATAGCATACACATCTTATTGCCTAAATTGGTCTGAAGAGACGTGGATTTGTCACTTTGTCTATGCCTCTCATTGTACAAGGAACTCTGAGTTTACAATGAAAACATCACTGTTTAAGTCCTGGCTCTGGAACATGTCATTTCTACTCTCTGAGTTCCCATTTCCTTCTGTGGAAGATGGCTATAGGAAGTGGACCAATGATTTCACTTTTATTAGGAAATTTCTGGATAAGGAAGCTCCCTCTACCAATGCCATCTCAGGGAATTGCCTAGAATATAGAGAGATAATGTGACTTGCCCAGGGTTACACAGCCAGTATATGGAAGAAGGAGAATTTGAATCCACCTCTTCCCTGCTTGGAGGTCAGCTCTATATTCACTCTCCCAAGTTGCCGCTATCCATAAAAAGAGGGTTATGATGCGTATACTGTCAATCTGTTGTGAGGAAATAACTTTGTAAACCTTAACAAGCTAGAGAAATATGGAGTATTCTTCTTATTCATCACCACCACCACTACCACCACCATCATCTGTTTCCCTGTAGTTTATGTTTCTCGCCTCCTAGACTATAAGCTTCATGAGGCTCAGATCATGGTTTCTTCATCAGCTCTATGATGTAGGGCCTCGTCTGGAGTAGATGTTCAAGAAATATTTGGTAATTGAACAAATGAAGGAATTCTCATTTATTGCCACTGTGTTTGTAGACGAATAAGGACTAAGAGTTGAGGATGAATGTCCACCAAGTCCACGATATACCCTGGAACTCGATTTGGCAATGAAATCTTAAATGTCATCTTGTAGCCTTGTTTGTCTTTTTTTTCCTCTGGGCTTGAGATTTCTTCGGCCTTCTGCTTTCAACTCCGGATTCTGATTCTTGTGTGGTAAATGCTTGTTTTACTGGTTCTGCCCTGGGAAGTAGACTGAGCTGGCCTACTACTCCCATCTTGATTCTGGTCACTAATCTAAAACCCATCCTTTAGCTACTGACACCAGTGGCTGATTTCTTTCCTGGAGGCAAGTTCCAGCGTCCATCTCTATTCCTAGTACTCAGCCCTGCTGGCAGCAGAGAAGCCACTGCCGAAAGCTGGGCAGATGGGAAATGCCCATTACCCCGAGGAATCGGCAGCACGGTGACTCGAAAGGTTCGAAGACAGAAGTCATAAAGCGCTTGGAGCCAGAAATCAGGATTGGGAGGAAATGTGGAGAGGGAGGGGGAGGGGGAGGGGAAGCAGCAGCTGTCTATTCTAAACATTGGTCTCTGAAAGATATGCAAACTGGAAAATCTGGATAATTTTCCAGTGACAAGCCCTGGAGTGACTGAAGTGGGAGTTCAGAAGTGTTAGCATATGCAAAGAAGAAGTATAGTATACAGTGGAAAAAACACTGGATTTGGCCTGAAGAAAACCTGGGTTTTGAATTGTCTCCACTACTCATTAGCTCTGTGACCAGGGCCAAGTTGCTTAACCTCTCTCAGGCCCTTCCTTTCCTCATCTGTAAAAAGGAGATCATTATACTTGCTGTACCCACCTAATAGAGACTTAAACTCTCTTAAATAGAGAGATAATGTATTTTATGCCCTGTAGCACTCAGTAAATGTTGACTATCTGACAAGAAAATAGGAAAGAAAGGCCCTTTACTTCTACCCATTCTTCTTTGGCTCTTCCACCGGCACTGAGCCAAGGAATGATGATCAGGTACGAGGCCGTGTGCCAGGAGCCCCTACTCCAACAGACCTTGTAGGCCGGGAGAGCTGTTGTTGAACCCTGCCCCCTCAGAGAATAACAATTGACTCTGTGCCATATAGGTAGCCTCTGGAGTCCCTCTCTTACTCTCTTCCCAATACTGTTTCTGAGCACATGCACCAACCCAGGTCCTTCCCTCTTAGCATCTAGGGTAAAAAAATGCCATGGGTAAAAAAAAAGAGCTTTCTTTATAAGCTCCAACTTTCAAACAGATTGGAGGATGTTTTAGTTCTTCTCTTGCCTTGTCTCCTTCCTGGCCTAACTATGTATGGGCCCTTCGTAGAGAATCCAGTTTCCTTTAGAACCTCTGCCGCCTAATTAGATTCAGCAGATAGACTGCTGGACCTGGAGTCAGGAAGATCAAAATTTAAATCCAATTGGAGGCACTTATTGGCTCTGGGGCCCTAAGCGAGTCACTTTCACCTCTGTCTGCCTTAGTTTCCTCAAATGTAAAATGGGGATAATAATAGCCTCTACCCCTCAGGATTGTTAGAAGGATCAAACAAGAGAATATCTGTAAAGAGCTTTGCTCATCTTTTAAGGTGCCCTACAAATATTAGCTATTATTATTGTTACTAATATTAATAATCACTGCTTTGCCTCAGAGCTCTATGGCTGCAAAAGACTAAACTCTATAGGAAGGACAAGATTTTCCTGGTGTCAGTCTACTTCTCATTTTTCTTTCACAGCAGGGTTTGTGAGTAATCTCCATGGTTTTTGACTCTTCAGTGATACCCAAGGCCATCGTGATAAAAATGAATGCCAACTCTTTTTATAGTTTTGCTTCTTCAAAGTAAGCCATATGCACTCCCAGGAATCTGTTCCCCTTTGGAACCTGGATACCCAAGCCACTATTGAACCAGCATTTGAAGCTGTAAATATATGTTTAGGTTTGAGTCGAAAAGTATGTGCATTTAAAAAATCGATCCTCACACTTATGAATAAAATAAACTTCCCCCTTCATTTGGAAAGTGTTTTCATGCTCCACAGAGAACAGCTAGACTCCTGATTTACCTCCAAGTTTTTATGCAGATCCCAGGAAGCTTTGCAAGAATAAATAGCTCATGGGAATACTCTTATTTTCCCAGGAAGCCCCAGAGACTTTTCTAAGGTCTTTTTCACTAACTTTAAAAAAAGTTATATTGATGCCTTTTGTTTTTTTATCAGTCATTTCCATATATATCCTCTCCCTACACAATGAGCCTTTCCTTTTAACAAAGAAAAAAAACCAGTTAAGCACAAGTAGCCAATACATTAACCACAACCAGCGGTGCATGCAACATTCCACACATACAGTTCTCCTTCACCTCTCCAAGGAAAAGAGGAAGGCTCCTTTCCTCATCTCTGCTCTGAAGCCAAGATCGGTGATTACAATTACACAGTGTTTAGTTTTGTTTTACTGTTGTCTTTGTTTATATTACCATGGTCGTTATATATGTTGTGTTCCTGCTTCTTCTTACTTCACTCCATATTACCTCTTTTTTCATTAACTTTTTTTTCAGCAGAAGCTCTGTTTATTTGTGCTGGTTGATGATGCTGGTGATTTCAGATCTACCACTGTGGATATGACATGTTGCTGTTCAGTCATTTCTTTCAGTCATGGCTGACTCCTCGTGACCCCATTTGGACTTTTCTTGGGAAAGCTGCTCCAGTGATTGGCCATTTCCTTCTCCAGTTCATTTTACAGATGAGGAAATTGAGGCAAGCAGGATGAAGTAAGTTACCCAAGATTACACAGCTAGTAAGTATCTGAGGCTGGATTTGAAATAAATTCTTCTTGACTACAGTCCTATGCTTTATCTGCCTGTGTCACCTAGCCACCCTGGATGTGCCATGTATACAGATAGATATGATACCAAGGAAAGGATGTGATGAGGAAAAGAAGAGATCCAGAGAAAGTGATATCCAGAAGGAATTTGAAGAGGGAGTGAACATTCTCAGCTAGGAGGAAGCCGGGGAGGCCTTTTGAGCTAAGCCTGGAAGGAAGAGAAAGATTTGGGCAGTCAGGAGAAGAATGGAAGATGGCGTATGGGCTGCATGAATACAAAAGGAAAACAGCATGTCAAATTGGGAGATCAAAATGTCAAATTCACAGTAGCCCATCCAATGTATCTTTGTTTAGTTGTTTTCAGTCATAAATGTCCAACTCTTTATTACCCCATTGGGGGTTTTCTTGGTAGAGATACAAGAGTGGTCTGCCATTTCCTTCTTCAGCTCATTTTACAGATGAGGAAACTGAGGCAAACAGGGTCAAGTGACTTTCTCAGAATCACACAGTGTCTGAGGCCAGATTGGAACTCAGGAAGAGGAGTCATCCTGACTCCAGACCCAGCACTCTATCCATTGCAGCGCCACCTAGCTGCCCAAACGAAACTTTATTCTGGTCAATTCTCCCCACCTAAAAACCATGACATTTTTGTCATTCCTTTACCTGATACAATATAAACCTCTGAACATTCTAGATTCCAGAAAGCCTAGCCTTTTCAGACAAGGCCATCTCTCGCCTTCACCTATTGAATGTTGCTAATTTGCTATGCTTGTTGATTATGGTTCTGTGTGAAAGGCTTTATGAAGTAGGAGACAATGAAGTTGGCCCAATTTTCATTGTTTCTACTTAAAGGAAATACATATTTCAGCAGAGCCTCCTCTTTATTACTACATTCTTTCTTGGATGAATCATATATAAATTCATTCTCACGTTTGTTCCTAATAAATACTGGCCAAAAAGGTAGCATGATATAGTGGATAGAGAGCTGTCCTGGAGTCAGAAAGAGCTGGATTCAAATCCAGTCCCTGCCAGATAATAGCTCTGTGATCCTGGGCAAATCACTCAACTTCTATGTGCCCTAAGATTGTATGCTGTAGAAATGGTCCCAATCTGAATTAGTAGAAGATACTGTCTCACCCAGGAAGTTCTTACACCAATGAAATTATCTTACATCAATGAAATCTTACACCAATGTTTTTACTATGTTTTTTTCTACTGAGAAGCTTGCAGTCATATGGGTTCCTGATTCTTTGCAGCTTTTCAGCTACCTTTTGTATACTGTCTTTCCCCATTATATCATAAGCTCTTTGAGGGTAAAAGCAGCCTTAACACAGTGCCTGGCAGATAGTAGGTATTTAAGAAATGTTTATTTTTTCTTTTCCAAACTCAGGGGTTATCCTGAACTTGTGAGTTCATCCAATCTTCACTAATGACACTTCATTGGAATGCATGTTATTCCTTTCATGGTTGACTTTACCTTAGTCACTATATGGATTCCTCTAACCATCTCTTTTGAAATCTGAGTTTAGCACCAACAATGTCCTGGGAACAAATCTCTTTTCTTAAACAACTCTTTCTTCATCTCTGTTTCCATATTTGGGTTTTCCCTTTCATTTAATCCCTGCATCTGTGACCCCCATGTCTCTCCTTATAGTCTGATCTAAGGAAGCAATGATACCTTTCCACTTTTGCTACAAGAAAAAACCCTCTTGAAGGATTTTATGGCCAAAGAAGAACTAGATAACATCATGAAGTGCAAAATGGATAATTTTAATTATATTAAATTAAATTTTGGGGGGTACAAACAAAACCAATGCAGCCAAGATTAGAAGGGGAGCAAAAAACTGGGGAAAATTTACATTCAAGGTTTCTGGTAAGGGCCTCATTTGTAAAATATATAGAGAATTGATTCAGATTTATAAGGATACAAGCCATCATCCAACTGATAAATGGTCAAAGGTTATGAACAATTTTCAGACAAAGAAATTAAAGCCATTATTAGTCATATAAAATGCTCTAAATCAATATTGATCAGATAAATACAAATTAAAACAACTCTGAGGTACCACTTCACACCTCTCACATTGGCTAAGATGACAAGAAAAGATAATGATAAATGTTGGAAGGGATGTGGGAAAACCGGGACATTAAGAGATTGTTGGTTGAGTTATGAACTGATCCAACTGTTCTGGAGAGCAATTTGGAACTATCAAACTGTGCTCTCTATTGGGTCTAAATCTTAAAGAGATAGTAAAAAGGGAAAATAACCCACACGTGTAAAAATGTTTGTTGTAGCCCTTTTTTATTGTGGCAAGGAACTGGAAATGGAGTGGATGTCCATCAGTTGGGGAATGGCTGGATAAGTAGGTACATGAATGCAATGGAATATTACTGTTCTATAAGAAGTGATGAAAAAGGTAACTTTAGAAAAAGCCTGGAAAGACTTAAATGAACCTGTGCTAAGGGAAGTGAGCAGAACTAAGAGAATATTGTACACAGCAACAAGATTATGTGATGATCAACTGTGATGGATATGGCTCTTTTCAACAATGAGGTTTCAACAACTATGGAGACTGAATATGGATCAAAGCAAGGTATTTTCACCTTTTGTTGTGGTTGTTTGCTTATTTTTTCTTTCTCATTTCCCCCCTTTTTGATCTGATTTTTCTTGTGCAATGTGATAAATGTGGAAATATGTTTAGAAGAATTGCACAAGTTTAAGATAGATTGGATTACTTGCCGTCTAGGGAAGGGGGTAGGTGAGGGAGGGAGAAACAAGGTTTTTCAAGGGTGAATGTTAGAAAACTATCTTTGCATGTATTTTGAAAAATAAAAAGCTATTATTAAAAAAAGAAAAAACCTTTTTAATATGTCTCAGTGTTCTAAGAATTCAGGATTATCTGATGATACTGAGTCTTCAATCATGTGTTTTCATAATCCATTGTAATTTTCTTCTAAATTCTATTAGACCCACTAGGGCAATTTTTGCTGTGGCCAAATGGATGAGTTTGAATTATGGATCATGTTTCTGGTAATAACACCCCTTGTAATCATATTCTTAGGCCTCTATAAAAACAAATTGGTTTAAAACACACATACACATACCACACAAGAAAGTAGTATTAGCCTGAATTTAAAGAGTTAATTTCTAAAACATCTAGATGAGTTTAAGCAAACAACTGGTTAGTAATGCAAATAACTATAACACAAAGCAGTGGGTGGTAAATCTTGACTGTACTACTTATTAGCTATGTAACCTTGAGCAAATCCCTTCCCACTCCCGACCTGGACTTTGTTTTATATATTTTGAGTTTGAGGCTCATGTCATCCAAATTTATCTTCCAATTCATATCCTGGTGGCTCTTATCTAAGATTCCCAGGACATTGCTTTCCTTCCTCAATGCGTTCAGTGTCTGGCTCACAGACTTTCTCTTCTCCCCAGCTAATGGGGAGAATTTCTTATTAATTAATTATTAATGGTCAAAGGTTATGAACAATTTTCAGACAAAGAAATTAAAGCCATTATTAGTCATTAAAAATGCTCTAAATCAATATTGATCAGATAAATACAAATTAAAACAACTCTGAGGTGCCACTTCACACCTCTCACATTGGCTAAGATGACAAGAAAAGATAATGATACTTCATAACTGAGAATTTTAACATACCGATACTCATTCAAGTATCAGTTCCTGACTTCCTAGTTCTTTAATCGACTCAATTCCCATGAACCTCCACTCTAATTCAGCTACACAAAGACAGTCACAGCGTTGACCTTGCCACTGTCCCAAAGTGTACACTTCCATGTTCATGAAGTCTGAAATTCCTTTAACTGAGCAGAATATTTTACCATCTATTTTTTTCCTTAGAGCTTATAATTGCTAACTGTTCTTTGGTCTCATCGTGAGCTCCATTTTCTCTACCTTCCAGTTCTATCCAGGCTTTCTTATCACTTGCTGTACATCCCTTCCTCCCATATTTGGACCCTTTGGTGAATCAACTCCTTTTCCTGGGTTCCATTCCTCCTTTGACCATTTCTGATTATGCCCTGCTGGATGATCACTACCACCACATCCTTTACTTTTATTCACATAATGGTGAATGGAGCTCGAGGAAATCATGAAATGCACTATTATAAATTTATGTTTCCTAATCTCAACTAGACCCTCAAGGGCAAACATTCACTGTCCGACTCTCCACTGCAGCTGTTCTAAACTTTTGTCTCCCCTAAGGCTCTTGGGAGGCTTCCTCCTCTGACCCCTTCAGGTGAAGACATTGACTCATGCTTCCTTGAAAGAACTGAATCCATCATCTGAGACCTCCTCCTTCTGCCTTCCTCCTCTTTCTCATCTTAAACCACGCAGTCATTTTTCTTTACTCTCTCCTCCTTCACTCTAGTTTGTGAAGAGGCAGCCTTTTGCTTTGCAAAGGCAAACACTTCTACACCTGCCCTTGATCCCATCCACACTTTTCTTCTTCAGCAAACTGCCCTTTCTACCATCCCCATTCTCTCTCTTATCTTTAAGCTCTTCCTATCCTTCTGTGCTGCCTTCAAACACTTTGAAGTGTCTCCTCCAACTTTAAATATTAATGATAATAGCTAACGTTTAGATAACACTTATTATGTGGCAAGCATTTTCCAAATATATCATTTTATCCTTACAACAATCCCTGTGAGGTAGGTGCTATTATCACTCACAATTTACAGATGTGGAAACTGAGGCAAAGAGAGCTTAAGTGACTTGTCCAGGGTTGCAGTTAGTAAGTATCTGAGGCTGGATTTGAATTTAGGTCTTTCTGATTCCAGGCCCAGTACTCTATCCACTGAGCCATTCAGCTGTCCAGAGCAGGGACACAGTGGAGAAATTTCTTCAATCCTCCATCATCACTAGATGTGTAGACAGTATAGCCAGGTCAGTCAGTGAACATTTATTAAGCACATATATTATGTACTAGGCACTGTGTTAAATTAAGAAGCTTCCTGATACAAAAAAGCAAAAGACAGTCCTTACCCTCAAAGAGCTTCCTATATACTGGAGAGGACAAAAGATGGTGAGAGGAAGCACTCCTATTTACCCATTAGAATCTCCCCTGACTTGAATAAGGGTCAGGTATGGACTTTTGCTGGACATCACTGATTTTGCAGTTTCCCAGTAAGTGTACCATAGTATATATTTTCTATATTTGTCCTTTGACACACCTGTTTTTTGTAACTTATTGTGCAAATACTTCCAGCAGATGTCCTTTTGCAGGTTCCCTTAAAGAAGGGGAGAGGGTTAACCATGCGACTCTAGGGAATCTCCTGCTTTTTGAAAGATCTAACTATTGCCAAAGTCTTGAGGATTTCCAGACACAAAGTGTGGTAGTGGAGGTGGTCAGAACCCAGTGAAATCACTTCCTCAGTCCTCCCCACCCTTTTAGCAGATGGCAATTCATGCTCTGCTTCTCCCCAGCACTGGATCATTCCTGATCCATATCTGGGGGAGAGGAACCCTCAGGAATCACCTTTGTATTGGAGCCTCCAGGTCATCTATCTGACCTTAGGAGTCCTGAGAGGCCATGTGCTCCCCCTTAATAAGGGATTTTTATTCTTTTATTCTCACATTGATTCGGTTTTATCCAATCTTCACAAATATTGGTCTATTTTATATCATGGGGAGGAGAGAATACGACCCATACGGCACAGTGCACTCAAAGACAGATGGTTCTGAAGCTCCTTGCTCTTGGAATGGGAAATTCTCACATTAATCTAGTATGTCCCACTCATACCCTTCAAGTCAAATTAATGCAAGATGGGAAGATATCTGTAGCTGAAGTTTTCATTGAATTACATTGTGGACACTATACATTTCATCTCCAAACCAATGGCTCTGTTCTGCGTGAGGAAACATTTATTATATTATATAATGTCCGGTATATATTATATATTATATATCATATTATTACTAGTGATTACCAGAAAAAGCTAGTCGATTGCTGGGATCCAGGATATTTTCCTCTGGTGATCCGTATCACGAATGTTATTGTCATTATTATCATTATCGTCAGCTTCACCACCACCATCACCATTATTAATCTGGTTGCTATATTTCAACAAACACCTGGTATATTTATTTTTTAGAGAGTTCTCTATTTTAGTATGCTGTCAGAGTTCTGAAATGTGAAATTGCATTATTTAACTTCAAAATGTTATAATTTTGAAGCTTCCTGATATGGAAATGGACTAGGACTTCTGAAACTCAGGATAAGTGGGCCTAGAGTTCGGAGTCTGTATGGTTTTCAGACATATCCATGGCTCATCATCAGTCATCTGGTTAACATTAGGAAAGTTATATAAATAAAACTCAGAAAAATGAGTGATACTTGGCTTCGGTCTCTGTGACAGATTACAGAAGAGAATTCACTAGATTCTAAGTGGATGCTACATTCTATTCGTTGACACCTGGACTGTGAGGGACTGCTGATTCCGTGATATTCTAGGACATAACAAAGTGCTACATACTTATGAATCGTGGGTAGTTTCTGCTGCTTCTTGACAGCTGGGACCACTCGAAACCCCTGAGGAAACCTGAGATGAGCTAGGAAGTCTTCAGGAATAAACGAGAAAATTTTGAACTAATGTGAGAGCTGTTTATGGAAAAAAGACCAAAGCTCTACCATAAAATCTGAAAGAATCATTTACCAACTTATTTTACAGGAGAAACTCTTCTTTGTTGAATCGTGATGTATATGAAGATGACTCACAGATCAATATCTTCAATTTCAGTTCCTTCCCTGATATTCAACATTACTATTTGCTTACTGGACGTTTCAAACTGGATGTCCTGGAGACACCACAAACTCATTAGGTCCAAAAGAGAACTTGTTATCTCGATCCACTCGTTCGTCCCTCTTTTAAACTTCCTATTTCTTTTGAATGCATTGCCATTCTTCGGGTCTCCCACATTTGTAACCTCAACATTATTCTCAATTCCTCATTTTTACCCCCCAGTAAATAATCAGTTGCTAAATCCTGCTGTTTCTACAGTCACAACATCTCTCACACCATTCTTTCTACTTATACAGTCACCACCTTAATTCAGGAGGACATCATGAACTCTGGCTAAGATGATTCCAAGTTTCCTAACTGGTTTTTCTGCTTTGTGTCTCCTCTTCAGACAAGCCAAATCCATCTTCCATCCAGCTGCCAAGGTGATTTGCCTTAAGACTTGACCAAATCCCTCTCTTCCTCCATAAACTTTAGTAGTATCCCGTTGCCTCAGAGATCAAAAATAAACTCTTCTACTCAACTTTTAAAGCCCTTTACAGAATGACCCCAGTGAATCTTTCTTCATTCCCAGTGTGTTACTTACCCCTCCTGTGTACTCTGTAGTCTAGCCAAATTGGTCTTCTTTCTTTTCCTCATGCACAAAACTCCATCTCTTATCTCTGTGCCTTTCCACTGGCCATCTCCCAGGATTGGAAAGTATTACCTCCTCACCTTATAGAATTCCTCCCTCTTTTCCTTGAAGAGCAATTCATGCCCTGCCTTCTACGTGAAATCTGTCCTGCTATATCAAAACAGCCTCGACTTGGGCTATCATTTCCACTTCCTCCCAAGAAGTCCCTGTCTCAGGAACCAACTTTGGTTCTGATGGGCCAGCATTAGTTCTACCTTACCCAGACTCCCAGGCCTCTGTTGCGCTTCTAAGATATTTCTGTGCCGTGCCATGACAAATACCCTACCTCCATCTGCCCTCTCCAGCTCCCCTTCATTTAGTGTTTTTCTCTATTGTAATATAAACTTCTTCATATCAAGGACTGTCTTATTTGTCTTTCTTTGCACCTTGAGAGCCTTAGCAAATGCCTGACACATAGAACCTCTTAATAGATTTTCATTTTCTCTCTCTCTGTCTCTCTCCCTCCCTCCGTCTTCTTCCTATCCATTCTACCCTGTAGTTTATTTGTACTTATTCTCTTAATATTTATTCTGTATATATTTATATAGGCACTTATTGTCCCTTGTCCCCCTTAGAATAAAAGCTCCTTGAGGGTGGGTATTGTTTTGTTTCCTGTATGTTCATCCCCAGTAACTAGCACAACGTTTGAAATATAGAAGGTGCTCAAGAAACACTTGTGGACTTAGTGAAAAGAAAACCGAGGCCCTGAGAAATGATGGAATTCACTCAGTGAGTCCATGACAGAGATAAGACCAGAACATCAAGCTCGTAAATCCCTTCTAGTGCTTTTTCACTACAGCACATGGCTTCCCTAGAAATCCTTGGGACCACTTGGATAGTATTGACCTAACAAGTGTGATGTCCAAGTAACATGAAGTGATTACTATTCTTTCTGCCTTCCTCTTCTGCAGAATGATGCCTCTTTGTAAACACTCCAAATCATTCTTGTTACTGTATCACGTTGCAAATCCATGGCTAAGTTTCTCTTTCAGGGCATGAATTATCCATTAATAAACTCATGTTGCTTTTGGAGCTCGAGTCCAGTGTCATTTAAGAATGGACGTTTACTCAAAGTGCCCTCTCACTGTTCCAGGAGCCTGAGAGACTTTGCTCCTGCTGGCCCCCCTGCCCTCCTTCTTCTCTATGCAAATCCAACCCCTATTCTCTCTGTCCAGGTTTGAATTCTAAGTCGCCTGGGAAGTCCGACCACTCTTGAGATCACTATACCTATAGAACAGAGCTCTTCCTTTTTTGAATTTGTAGGAAGATTGGACAAATAGGACCATTTGCTCACACAATTTAGAGCTGGGAAGGACTTTGGAGACAAATTCTCTCATTTGACAGTGGAGAAAACTGAGATCCCGATAAGTGAAGTGACTTGCTCAGGCCCTGTCTAGATTGTTCTGAATCCACTGTTTCTGCTCCACCCTGTCATATTCCCTGGGGTATTCCTAATCCTTAAACTAGAACCCCTGTTGGGTAACATTTATGTGTTTTGAGTTCCAAATGAAGTGACCCATAGTGATCCCTTCCCCTCCTTCCTCCAAGTGACCAGTCATCATCCCTTCCTACCCTGACTGTGATTCCTAATCTTATGGGCCTTCCTCTGAATGTCTGAATAGTGTCCTTTACTGGGAACATAATAACAGTGAATTATACAATGCTTTAAAACTTTGCAATGGGATATATATATATATATATATATATATATATATATATATATATATATGTATATATATGTATATACATATACATACATACACATATTATATATTTCATATAATATATGTTATATATTATATATAGTACATATATACACACATACATATACATATACATGTATATGTGTATATATAAATCATATTTGAAACAACAACTCTGCATGGTAGGAACTACAGTAAAGAAAAGTGAAGTTCATGAAGTGTCTAGCTCAGAGTCACACTGGAATGAATACATGTTAGAGATAAGATTTACAGCCAGTTGACATTGATGTTACTTGATGGTCTCACTGGCTCTAGTCCATTTCTCTATGATGTCGGGCTGCCACGCCTGGAAGTTCTT